>NC_068968.1:12230280-12560055 GCF_026419915.1 Harpia harpyja
CTTGAGACCAGAAACAATTAGCAGGTGGTCCTTCCATTACATTGAACCACATACATGAATTACCAGGTGTTGAAGGAAACTCAAAGCACCACTGGGTGTTCACTGGTTCCACATACCTCAGGACTAAGCGTTTTCCCCAATATGGCTCATCCCCATACCGTGTATCTGCCCAAGGGTGTTTGGAACATGGCTGTTGGGAGGATTGGGGCTGTTTGCCCCTACATCCTAAAGTCTTATTGTCCCGACAGAGTGGGGCATAGGAACAATTTAGGCTCCAAACGGAAGTTTGATTTAACGTATTGTTAAATGGCCACTTCCATTCAAATTCACCCCAAATGGTAGACTTATTTTGATTCCAGAGCCAATCTAAATTCTTACCTATATCCACGGGGAGAGCTTTTATGGAGATCCCCTGAGTGGGGGTATGTGGTAAAGGCAAACAGGTAGTCACATGAGAAAAGTTAAGCATGCAAGCAAAACCTTGTATCATCTTATCAATCACATTGTCTTGTTCGGTATGATTCACAATTGGGGAACCATCAATGTGTTGCTCAAAAGCCCGAGGCTGTCTATTCCATATCCTAGATTGTCTACATATGCCTATGGTTATTATAGGACTAACAACAATTATTACAAAAAACCTTACAATTACAGCCATAGTATAGTGCTATTAAAAATTAGATTTACAAACAATTATCCCTACCAAAACAAACATATGAAAAACAAAAGATCAAAACTCCTGATCCATGCTCCAGGTCTGTGTAGCTTGTCAATTCCTCTAAGGTACAGTTCACATCAGTTCGGATCGACGTCTGTGAGGTCTCCACCCCGTGTCTTCCCAGTTGTCCCTTATCCTTCTTCTACTGGAACAGTCCTATAATTTAAAGAGAAGAGAGCTGCTTGAACATATACATGCTCGATGATAAATTGGTTAGAAAAATGTTATAATCCACCTGTTGCTTATCTGATGTATGCGATTGGAGCTATCTTTTCCTTCCCATGCATACAGCCCCCTCAGGTTGGTCAGTATTAGGGGTACAACTCCAATTTGAGGTAACTTGACTGTTACAGGTTGGCCAGAATGCAATTGTGTGGGGAATTTGCCAATTTCATGTGGTTCCTTGGAGATTAAATCTCCAGTAGGACAGAACGCCTTAACTTTTGTGTTTCCATTTTCACCCCATCTGTTATTAACAGTATATACTGCCTCAGAAAATCTCAAGTCCCAATTTCATGCATGGACCCTTGCGAATCTTTTGATTAATCCATTAATTAGTTCCACTATTCCATTTGCCTGAGGGTAATAAGGAGTATGGAAGATCCAGTCAGTACCTTCCCCCCATGTTAAAACAGGCTGTTGTTGCTGGTTGGGGTTGCAAGTATTATGATCAATTGCCCGTATAATTTTTTCTTTTAGGTTTTGCACATAAATTTTCAAGATGTCAGGGAGACCTCTAATTAATGGTTTAAGGCGGACCGGATCAACCGGAGCAGCAAGGGGAATACCCTGCTCCCCACACTCGTACATAGCTTGTATACAGGCAGCCTTTTGCACTGATTCAGCCAGCCTAGATAATCCAGCCCTTTTAATAGTCAGTGGTTCACCTCGCTCTCTAGAATCTAGTCCCCCTGCCCAATAGGCAACTCTGAGCGTCAAGGGTTGGTTCCCCATGGGACCCTGATCAAGGAACACACCAGGACCCCAATATCCCCTAGCTTCCTCCTCGCTCAGCAAGACTCAATTGCCTCCATTCAATGACACATGCCATAAATATTCAGTTTCACTTTCCCCCAGCTTGCGTGAAAATTTCTCGCATTTGTGCGAGCTCAGGTCCAGACCACGGGGTGGTTCGGGTTGTAGTTAAATTTCGATCGTTCCTGGCCCTCGACTGTACCTCTGTTTTAATGAGAGGTCGAATTTCAATATTACTTGCCCCATCAGATTCATCATCTGGGTCGCCCCAGATATCCCCATCCCAAGTGTCAGGATAGGCAAACATAACTAGATTCCTGACTTGGGCGGGAGAGGGAGTTGGAGCACTTGATAACAACAATTTTAATTTTTCTAGTAATTTTCTGTTCTTCTCCCTTTCAGAATTTAATTCATCTTTCAAAAGCATCTTTTCAACCTCCAATTGTCCATTATGAAAACTCAAGGCTGCACTCATCTTCTGTTCTGCCTCTAAAGCAGTTTTGGTCACTTCAACTTCAGTTTCTAATGCACCCATTATCTTTGCCATCTCAGATTTCAATGCCTCCTCCTGTACACAAGTTAGACATGCTCCAAAAATAGTGCACAGGATAACTTTACCTTTCCCATTTTTCTTTTTCTTTTGTTCTTTCCTACACTGCTCTACCCATGCCACCGCTTTCTCTTTACCTCTCCACAACTTCTTCACCTTCTTGTCTGCAGGAGAAGGTTTACAACCATGTTTCTGCAATAGTTCCTCCAATGTATCCTGATGACTATGCCAAATTAATGTGGCGGAAAAAGACTTAACTGCAAGGTTCAAGCAAACGACTTGAACTTCACTCACAGACTTAACTGCAAGGTTCAAGCAAATGATTTATTTGAACTTCACTTACAGACTTAACACGCCACTATTGCAGGTTCTACAGATACAATGGAGGAATGCACTATTGCAATTTTAAAAGCAAGAGTAGTACACTATTACAACCACAAGTGATTCACAGACAACCACAAGCACACATGCATTTACAAACCTAAAGCATAAACAATATTCACTTACCCCTCCAGGTAAGGGCTCTCAATCCCAGGGAAGCTACCTCGACCAGCGTCCCCATCAAATGGGGGGAAGGGTTTCCTTCACAAGCCAACTGTATAGTTGGAGAAGTGACTCCCCCATTTCCAACCTGAATCTTAGGGGTTTTATCCCCTGACTTGCAGAACAGTGTGTATGACTATGTCTGAGCAGATTATGATATATGCCTGAGTGGGTTATGTATATCTGAGTGGAGTTTCCCCTTATCTTTCTTTCCTTTGCTGGTCTGTGATTGTTTGAATACACAAGGTTGTGGTTTGAAACTGAAGCTGAAAATCTCCAGCTTTTTTTTTTTTTTACCTTGCTTCCTCAGGCAACTGAATAGTGGTTGGATTGAGACTCAGGGCATGCTATTTTTTAAGGGATTTCAAGGCTCAGTTCAGGTTTTGGTTCTTTGAATGGTGCAGCCACCGCCCTGTTTAGTTTAGGGTTTATCAGACAACCCAGGGCTAAGCTGTCTACACAGCTCCCCATGAGTCATCTCTGCAGAGAGACAGGGCCTCAAGGCAATCCAAGGCTGGGCCGCTTTTGTAACCCCCCATGAGTCGCCTGTGTGCACTAGACATGGTGAAACTCCTTTGTGAACTATGAGCTGGACAACCCACACAAGATGACAAGTTAAAATTGCATTATAATACACATTATATACACAGATGTTCATATTTGGAAATCTTGCATCAGGTGATGCAATACTAACAATTTTACCGTTTCCTTTTTTACCTGCTGCAAGCCAAAGCAGTGGCAGTTTATCACCATCAGGAACAATGCTGATCTCTCTACTAACAGTTTTCAACACCACATAGTGCTCTTACGTGGAGCACTAAAACACCTTCCCCACACCGCCCCGTTCTTCCCAGGCTCAACCCCACTCCCTCATTCCCAACTCTTCTGCCTCCTCCTTCCCCCCCCACAGCACAGGGGGGATGTGGGCTGTGGTCAGTTCATAACACTTTGTCTCTGCTGCTCCTTCCTCACACTCTTCCCCTGGTCCAGCACGGAGCCCCTCCCACAGGATACAGTCCTTCACGAACTGCTCCACTGTGGGTCCCCCACAGGCCACAGGTCCTGCCAGGAGCCTGCTCCAGCACGGGCTTCAGCTTCCTTCAGGACACATCCACCTGCTGCAGCATTGGGTCCTTGTCACAGGGGGAATTAAAAATGAGAGAATGAGGTTTGGATCGCTTAAAGAATCACCTCCAGTTGTATTAGCAATAGAAAAATGATTTATATAGAAAT
The DNA here is from genome assembly GCF_026419915.1 of Harpia harpyja. Lineage (NCBI taxonomy): Eukaryota > Metazoa > Chordata > Aves > Accipitriformes > Accipitridae > Harpia > Harpia harpyja. The sequence goes on from NC_068968.1 coordinate 12,234,300, forward strand.
TTGTATAAAAGCGCGACTTCACAGAATTCGATGGCAAGGTTCACTCTATTACTTAGTACATGGATGAAATGCACACAGGAAAATTAACTTAGAATCAAACTAAACTTATGTATATGGGGACTGAAAACATAATAGGGTAAAAGGAAATGTGGGAAAGGGTAAGGGAAACCCTCCCGTTGAGTCACGAGGTTCAGAGAAGACACCCTTGCTTTCTAAACTCCTGTCGGAGTCTAGGTGCAGCTGGATCGACTCCTACCTAGTCCCAGACTTGGTCAACGGTTTATATCTAAAGGGATTATGAGTATAATAGCAGCCTAAAAGTCATTCACAGTTGAATAAAAATCACAACAGTAATTTAAGTATAAATTTGAAAGTATTAAGTTACATCTTCTATAACTTAACATGTTATAATATACTTGCTGTAACTTACTTATTATAGACTATTCAAGTTAGTATACGCACGTGCATAAAGACACTAAGAGAAATACATATAATAGAATAAAAGAGAATAAAAGAGAGTAAGAGAGAGAGAAAGAGAGGTATACCTGTTAAAAATTCCCTCGAGGTCAGTGAAAAGATTCACGTAGAATGCTTCAGCATTTATCTCAATGGGCGAAGGGTCGAGCCTCAAGGAGCGAAGAGAATCAGCCCAGATCGTGTCATCTTTTGGCAACAGACCTCCCATTTTCACAAACAGGAAAGTTTGTGAGCTCTGAGAGGCGTCCCACTCAGAGGGAGATGCTGGTCACAGCCCACTGCGGTCCAGGAGAGCTCAAAGGGCCTCACTTAGTACCGCTACTTATAGGTTCGGGAGATGATTGGCTTTTGTCATTAGCAAATTGCTAGAATCCCAGCTGTGCTGGAAAATTCCAAGACTGTTTGAGAATAACTTAAAACATAGATACGGGATGCTCTGAGATTGTCATGGGAGGATTGCAATGTCTCAAGGTTGTTATGAGAACAGGCTGCAGGTTGTTATGAGAACTGGCTATCTCTACTCCCGTCCCCCCGCCTTCGCTGGGCAGCAGGAATCCTTGAGATGCACAGCATATCTCCCTGTCTTAGCTGTGTAAGAGTTCCTGGCACGGTCAAGGGTCGCTTAACTGCCCAACTCATTACACTTATGCTAAGGCCTAGCGAGCCTTCCCGAGTTCGTAAATCAGCCTGGAGAGGGGGAAAGAAATGCACCATCACAGTCCTCCATGGGCTGAAGTGTGGATATCTGCTCTGACGTGGTCCTCCATGGGCTGCGGGGGGACAACCTGCGTCACCATGGTCCTCTCCACAGGCTGCAGGGGAATCTCTGCTTTGGTGCCTGGAGAACCTCCTCCTTCACTGATCTTGGTGTCTGCAGGGTTGCTTTCTCCCACATTTTTTTCTCACTCCTCTCTCTCACAACTGCTGCGCAGTGTGTTTTTACCCTTTCTTAAATATGTTTTCAGAGGCGCCACCAGCATCGCTGATTGGCTCAGCTTTGGCCAGCAGTGGGTCTGTTTTGGAGACGGCTGGACCTGGCTCTGTCCAATATGGGGGCAGCTCCTGGTCTCTTCTCACAGAGGCCACCCCTGTAGCCCCCCGTTACCAAACTCTTGCCACATAAACCCAATACATTGCATTAATATCTGGAATCCATTTGCTTTCACTGTTCAAATAATGTTACCATTTTGATAATCTGCAATGGCGAACTTACAGGATAGACAACTGTGGGACTCAAATCTTCACCCCTTTAACAGGGAAGTTGGCTATTCAGTTCTATCTTTATGATTTTGCAAGGGGACCTTTTCATTTATCTTATGACTGCCTAATTTCTTTTTTGAAGAGTCCTTGATAAGCTTTTCTGGAAATACAGATTCATCAACAATGTCAGCATTATCCCTACCATTGCTGACTCCTTTATAGAATAATAGATGTGCAAGGCATGATTTTCTCCAGCAAAAATCTTAACATTTTCTTCCCATTAATCTCAACTGATCCTCAGGTCTACTGACTCTATTACAGTTCCTACAAAAGAAAAGAACAATTACAAAAGTCAAATTCATCTGCAAAACTTATTGGAGTCCTTGTTCAAATGAACTCACACTTAATAGCATCCATTCTTCAAGAATTAAGGCCAATTTAAATGTTACACACCAGTAATTGTTCAGATTTCTCTTATGTGAATAACTATAATCTGGTCTTGTCTGTTAGCTTTACTAATTTGTTTTTAAAACTCTTGAACTTTGTTAGAACTTGAGACAGTGATTCAGAGCTACATTTGCAAACAAATGCTCCAGCCCAGGAATCTCTCCAAATCCTTCTAACAGCAAATTTCTAGCACTTCTTTGGACTTTACTTTTCCTGCCAAGTACAACTATAGTTCAACACCGTGAGTATGGTCTTTTATAAAAAGCTACCCCCACAGCTTAATATTTGCACCTCTTAGAAGCAATAAGTGGGTTTTGCTGCACCCTATAATGTAGCCCTCTAGTGCATTAAGTAACTTCTTGTAGGAGCAACCTAGTTTAATCTATTAGGCAAACTATAGCAAGCCAGTGAGGGGAAAAAAAAGCTTCTACTATAAACACATTAATAATGATGAGGATACCTTTACAGAAGTAGTTAATCAGAGGCTGTGCAGAAAAAAACTTCTATGCTATACCATTTTTAAAATTCACATACACCCCAAACCAAATATGGTTTCCTTTAAAGTATGGTCAACACAAGATTTAATCCAAGGACTTCATAGATACCCCCACACACCCCAGAAAATAAAAATCAATTTTTGGTTTACATTCCAACAGCTTTCAAGCAAAAGTCACATAAAGTTCCATCAATAGCAAGCAAAGTTATTTCAAGAGATAATTCACACACCTACACACGCTTCTTAATTCATGCCATATGCATCTTTGTCAAGTCAGAGTTTACTGGACTTCAGCCCTGTGATTGGCGTCTTTGCTCCAGATGAAAGTTTTGTTCTATCTGCAACTTTACCATTTGGCAAAATATCATCTGCAAACCAAACTCTCCTCTGTTCTTTGGGGCACAGCCCTAGGATAGGTTGAAAAAACAACACTGACTTCATATTATTGTACTGTCCTAATAGCTGAAAGGGATAAAAAAAATCAGCCTCCCCCCCATTGGTTTTTATTAACCTTGTAATACTATATGAAAGTGACTCAGTAATGTCAGCTACCAAAATAAAACATTGCTCTTATATCTTCCTGAAATATAAAGGAAATCTCTTTACTGGAACCAAGCACAAATACACAGCTTGACTCCAGCCAGTCTCCAGTCATGCAGAAAGTTCCCATACTTGCAGAGGAAGCTGCCATGCTATAGTTAACTCTACTAGGTCTGGCTGGGATTGATTTAACTTTCTCCATAGCAGCCCCTATGGTGCTGTGCTTTGCATTTGTGGCTAAAACAGTGTTGATAACACACTAGTGTTTTGGCTATTGCTGAACACTGCTTACACAGCATCAAGGCTTCCCTCCCCCACTCCAAAAAGGCCAGTAGGCTGGGGATGGGCAAGAGGTTGGGAGGGGACACAGCCAGGACAGCTGACCTGAATTGACTAAAAGGATATTCCATACCATATGACACCATGCTCAGCAATAAAAGCTCAAGGAAAGGGGGAGGGCATTTGTAGTTATGGCTTTTGTCTTCCCAAGCAACCGTTATGCATGCTGAGGCCCTGCTTTCCAGGAACTGGCTAGACATCTGCCTGCTGATGGGAAATAGTTAATGAATTCCCCTTTTTACTTTGCTTGCGCGCAGCTTTTGCTTTCCCTATTGAACTGTCATTATCTCCATCCACGAGTCTTTTCACCTTCCTTCTATTTTCTCCCCAACCCACGGTAGAGGGGACTGAGTGAGAGGGTAGGGTGGGTGTTTGGCTGCTGGCCAGGGTGTAAAGGACTGAGACAAGGACTTTGTCTCGCCATTGCCTGGTTAATGTTCGCTTTGCCTACGTGCTCTGGCTGCCCTTGCGGTGGGAAGATAAGCAGCAAAACCAGGCTTATCCTTGAACAGTCACAATGATAACAGCAGTGATTTGTGAACAGCCTAACGTCTTACGCCTGCACGATTGAAGGTCAATTGGCGGTCATGGCACTTAGAAGGGGATCTGATGCCTAACGACCCCCTAACAAGGTGTCCATCGAGCTGAGACTCCCGCGATCATCGCATGAGTGCCAAAGCCTACGAGGCGGACGTGCCGTTACCATGGCCACCTAGTTTGAGCAAAACTGCTGAAAAGCAACCGTAAAGCTCACCGTCGGACTGCATAAAACAGGCACTAGGCAAGCGCAGGCAGAGCTCTCCCCACCAAAGAAGAAAAGGATCAATGGGGCGCCGCTGGATCCATGGTGGTGACTATCACTTGCTTTTCTTAAGGAAATCTCTGCATCTTTTCCCCCTTTTCTATCATTTCCCTCTTTTCTCTTTCTGTAAGCGATAAAACGAATTAACCTTTGAATATCAACATTTGACCTCGTTTGTGTCTTAATCTCGCTTCGGGTGTATCCGACTCTCACTCCCCCTTCCGTACCTTCGGAACGGGACACAGGGTCAATCCACCGCATTAGCAAATGTATCAATTCCTATACAAGACAAATTCCTTAGTCATCCCTCTGTACAAGGATGAAAAGCATATCACAACTAGAAGATGAAATATACTCTTTAAAAAAAATCAGCTTACCACAGTTTAAAAAATTTCTTTTCATTGAAGAAAGTCAGATGTTTTAATAAAAGTGGAATGAAGACACTATTTAGCCACTAATCATTCATCTTTATCAAAGAGAATGAACCCCTACTATTGCCTAATGACTTTTGCTTAAACAACTACTTTTTGCTGTTACTGTAGCACTAGCAGTGGCAACACAAGCCAGAAATCTGCTCAGCTTTCAGTTAAGAATAAACTAACTTACAGATCAGTTAGTGTGATACTGTTAAAGTGACTTATAAAACTATTAGGACAAAAAGCTATATAAAATGGGCAAATAATATGTGAGAACTAGCATGGGTAGAACCTTTGAACATGTACAAGGCTATCCTTGAACCACAGGAAAAAAAGCATCATTCTTTTGCTAGACTCCTGCAACAGATGACCAAACAACACAACTTTACATGTAGTCCTATGGAGTCTAAATCTATCTATGAGATACCCCGTTGGCCAGTTTGGGTCAGCTGCCCTGGCTGTGTCACCTCCCAACTTCCCGTGCCCCTCCAGCCTTCTTGCTGGCTGGGTATGAGAAGCTGAAAAAAATCCTTGACTTTAGACTAAACATTACTTAGCAACAACTGAAAACATCAGTGTGTTATCAATATTCTTCTCATACTGAACCCAAGACACAACACTATACCAGCTACTAGAAAGAAAATTAACTCTATCCCAGCTGAAACCAGGGCAATCCTGTTCCCCAAGAAGGGCACCAAAACTGATCCATACCATAAAGTTTTGAAAAAAGGCTACATCCTATTTCATCTCAAACACCTCTGCATACTGTGCCCTAGTCTGCTCCATAGCATTAGCCAGGCTAACACTTAGGGCAGTGCATGTCATCATCATATACTAACCAAAACCTACACCCATCTCACTGTTTCATAGGATCCTAATATTGTAGAGAAACTTCAAATAAGGATGATAGCCAAGACATGCTAACACCACCTCTGACTCCAGGGAAGTCACCAGCTGAAAAGCTCTAGAGCTCTTCTAAATGCCAAGCAGCAAGACCAAAGCTAAGTTTTTAGCAAGATGGATTTCAGTGCTAAATTCATGACTGTAGAATTTCAGGAATAGCATCTACTGAAACGCTGAACAAAACCTGAATATGCTGCTTTGCATATTTTAGCATTTCCTCTAAGGTAAGCTGCTGAAAGTACAGTAATCCTTGAGAAATTTGTAATAATCCTTTTATGGTTAAGGTGTTCCAAGCAAGTCCTGGTCCTTTACAAGAAGTCCCTGCTGTCTTTTCTTAAAAGATGCAATTGCATTTTCTAAAATTTTATTATTGCCGCAAGAAACCAGAGAACCTTTTCTTCCTCAGAGTTATGGAATAGTTTAGTCTGGAATGGAAAATAATAGACTATATCAGTAGTTTAAAATGATTACAGGAATACAGTTGGGATAAGAATAGATAGAAGTAGATTCAGGCATAGAAGATGCAGAACTATGATCCATACCTTTTCATGTTTTCAACTATTCAACACTGTCTAAAACTTGTCTGACAAATGCTTCAAGCATTCCTTAGATGTCTACAAAAGCTAGCCTTCTGCACATGGCCAGAAATGCCTACATTAAGCAGCTAAGCACTTAGACCCGGCCAACACTCTCTCAGATCCAGATATTAAACAGTGCAGCACTTCAAATTTCCTGCTTGAGCAGGTCTAATTACCCATGGCCAGGTCTCCACAAAATAACTGAAAATTAGAATATCGCCCATATCTTCCATCTCTCATGGATGTCTATGATAAAAACCTTCAGCAAAAAAAAGCAATATGTACAGAAGCAAGAGGAGCAACAAGGACAAGTCATAACTCATTACATCAACATGCTTATCTGGGATGATGAAAAGAATTCCAGGTTTCACCATCTATTCTCAAGTTCACTCCTACTATTTTTTAATCCCATAACTGCTTTACATTGCATTAATATCTGAAATCCATTTGCTTTCACTGTTCAAATAATGTTACCATTTTGATCCATGAGCAGCTGGGTGAGCACTTGGCTGTTTGCCAAGGCAAACCCACCATAATTACCTAGAATGTAATTTTAAAATAGCCTTTTGGAATTTTAAGATTTAATATCAATGAATAGTGTCCACTTCTGCATGTCAAAATGATTAAAAAACTAAAGGAACTAAGGATCTTAAGGAATAAACGGAAAGAAAAAATATTTCAATGTAATTGGGATAAGTATGCTATATTTAATAATAACAAATATGTACCTTTATAATAAGACTACTAAAAATAAACCCCCTCAAATTTACATATCTGACTGTTGTAATAACTAACAGAGCTCAGATATTGACTGTTACACTAATGCTGCTCTTACAGGGAAAGTTAGAGACTGAGAAAATGTATTGCATATCCATGCCATTTCTTTCGACATCATCCAATCATAGCCTACAATAAAGACCATTTGATCAAAATGAATTCTTTGCAAGTACAATCTCTATATAAGTAAAGATGCAATGATTTATAGAATAGTTCGGTTTTAGGACAAAACAAGAGCAAATGTGGGTTTTGTGAAAATCAGATAATTCTAAAAATGAAATCACCAACTGATTATAAATAATGTCGGTGTCCCAGGAGGAAAAAAAAAGCAATGCTAACATGGAAAAGGAAACTTATTTTGAAAATCCTTATTTCCATCAACTGAATCATTATTTTAAATATAGCTATAGAGTGTGTTCAGGGAATTATATCTTTCCTCTCTCTTAAAAACAGTATTGCTACTGACTTTGATACAGACTAGTTTTAACTTGACAAAGGCCCTTTAAAAACAGAAACACTTTGAAACTTTTTTTTTAAAGTATTCCAGAATGAATGCAATAAAAGACTAAGTTATAGAGAAATGAAGCAGGTAAAATGCTTTGTGCTTAAAAAAAATGCTACGAAAATCTTAACTTCAATAATCACAGTTAATTTTTTTTTTTTCCTGGATTAATCATATGCAATATAGTGAGTGAATAGACTAAGATGTCACAAATCTTAAAAAATGTTTTGTTGAACAAACAGGAACTTGTAGTTATAATCGGTCAAATAACCTGTTTTTCTTGTGTCTTACAGTATATCCTTAATTAGCATCACCATAAACTGAAATGTACAATGAAAATAAAGTTACCACCTTTATTAAAAATATTACTTAGTACAGTATTTCTAATGCATGTTTCTAGCAAATGCACTGAAAATACTTTGGAGAAAGTATTATATCACAGAATCACAGAATGGTTGAGGTTGGAAGGGACCTCTGTAGGTCATCTGGTCCAACCCCCCCTGCTCAAGCCGGGCCACCTAGAGCCGGTAGCCCAGGACCATGTCCAGACAGGTTTTGAATATCTCCAAGGAGGGAGACTCCACAACGTCCCTGGGCAACCTGTTCCAGTGCTTGGTCATCCATATAGTTTAATAAAGTCATAACAACACAATACTAAATCTTGCTATTGAATAGTTATAAATTTGGAAAGGTATATAATTTTGCTGTTGTAGTCACAGATTATATCAATGGGATCTATGCTATTGCACACAAATGCATGTGCACTGGAGTAAAACCCCCGAAGAAAGCAGCCATTAGAATTATGAGAGGAAGCCTGTGAAAGGGATCCTAAAATAATGATTATATGTTCAAGAACTAAATTCTAGTTAGGGATTAACAATAAAAAAACTGTCATTAGATTCTCAAGACTGAGATTTTAAAAAGTTATTAACGTCAGTAAATTGGAAAATGTATTGTAAAATTTCAATTATTCAATAGAAACAAAATGTTAAAAACAGTGTTGACATACAATTTTATTTTAGTCATCTAATACAAAAACCCTTTGACGGGGTTTTAAATTTCCAGCTAATATGTTATTTTTCTTCAGGGAATGTGCCAGAAGTCCAATTAACAAAGCAATCCTGCTATAATTCAGGGAGTAGACTTACCTGAAACAAGGCTTAAATGATTTGCCCCCCAAATTCCTCAATATGTGAGAATGAGTTAAAGAACAAAGTACTGTTTATTTTAGCAAAAAAAAATCAGATTTTCATACAGTTCCATTGCAATTGAATTAAACATTGAACTAATTGATCTATAACAGACTATCAAATACACACCAATGAAGAAAACAATTCTTCTTATATTCACTATTATTTTCAAACTGACAAAATGGCATACAATTTATTTTGAATCAATTTTAAAAAGAATTTGAAGAAAACAGGCTATGTGGCATAAGTGTTAAATTTTCTATCTTTACCTTTACTGTGTTTTCCAGGGTGTCAGCTAGTTGTCCATCCCAGTGATAAGGTTATGTTTGGGAAAAATGAAGTGACAGTGTCAAGGAATCCTTTTGCATCTACTAGGTTTTCCACTAGGTTCTGGTAGAATATCTGCGTTGAGCCAAACAGGTCATCTCAGATGCACCTTGGCATGTTCAAGGAGCTCCAAAGAAGGCTGTACAGCTTCTGGACTGTACCAACACACACTTGATATGACACATTACTCTGAGAACAGGAAATATATAGTGCATATATAATAGATGGATATGCAAATGAAACTGTAAGCCAGAGAAGATTTGGGCAAATGCTGAGGACCCTTTCTACCATAAGCTGACTATAACTGCTGGTGTAAAGTAGCATAAGCCTCATGTCTCCCTACTGCCCAATATGAACTGCTTCGTGGTAACGGAGAGTTCCGGGCTAACTTTTCTCATAAATTACTTCAATGTAGCCTATTTGGGGCACAAGCAAGGTTCTTCCCTTTTCTTGACCCTCACTGTTTAAAAAGGTCACATTCTGTCCCGCTGACACACACATACATCACAGTCATGGAAACGCTCGCTCCATTTCCAGCAGCTATGTCCAAGACAAAATGTGCAAGGAGATTACACACCATCCTGGGCATTACCACTAAATACCTTTGGAATACCTTTGATTTCAGATATGCTTAAACTGGCTGTTACCAACAGCTATTGATGCAAAAGACAAAAATTAAATAAACTATTTGACTGATGGATATGCTATACTTCACTTAACTGCTACCAAAATAGGCCGTCATACCTTCCCACTTCTTGGCTGCATATTTCCTCAATCTCTTGCACCAATACTGGTGCTCACCTTAGTAGCAGTGTCTGAGCTCAAGGACACAAAGTGCTAAACAACTGTTCTCATTATTTTGTAGGGCTGGTTCTGTACCAGGTTGTTCCCTGACCTGGCTCACGATGAGGTCAGATGAATGGTGTTGGGATTTGCAGCCAGAAATGGGAAAGGCAGACAGCTGTTACATCGACTTAGCTTATAAAGTAAAAAACTGTACCCTGAGTTGTGTTATTTTCTGTGAAAAGTCATTTCATACATTTAAATTTTTGTATTGTTGAGAAAACCGCATTGCAGCAGGAATTCCAGTGTATTGGCTTTGTGTGGCAAGGTTTTTGGTAGCAGGGGGGAGTTACAGGGGTGGCTTCTGTAAGAAGCTGCTGGAAGCTTCCCCTGTGTCCGACAGAGCCAATACCAGCTGGCTCTAAGATGGACCCGCCGCCGGCCAAGGCCGAGCCAATCAGTGATAGTGGTAGCGCCTCTGTGATAACATATTTAAGAAGGAAAAAAAGTTGCTGGGACACAGAAACGGCAGCCGGAGAGAGAGTGAGAACATGTAAGAGAAACAACTCTGCAGACCCCAAGGTCAGTGAAGAAGGAGGGGGAGGAGATGCTCCAGGCGCCGGAGCAGAGGTTCCCCTGCAGCCTGTGGTGAAGACCATGGTGAGGCAGGCTGTCCCCCTGCAGCCCATGGAGGTTAATGGTGGAGCAGATATCCACCTGCAGCCCGTGGAGGACCCCACACCAGAGCAGGTGGGTTCCCGAAGGAGGCTGTGACCCCGTGGGAAGCCCGTGCTGGAGCAGGCTCCTGGCAGGACCTGCGGATCTGTGGAGAGAGGAGCCCACGGAGCAGGCTTTCTGGCAGGACTTGTGACCCCGTGGGGGACCCACGCTGTAGCAGTGTGCTCCTGAAGGACTGCACGCCATGGAAGGGACCCATGCTGGAGCAGTTTGTGAAGAACTGCAGCCCGTGGGAAGGACCCACGTTGGAGAAGTTCATGAAGGACTGTCTCCCATGGGAGGGACCCCACGCTGGAGCAGGGGAAGAGTGTGATGAGTCCTGCCCCTGAGGAGGATGAAGCGGCAGAAATAACGTGTGATGAACTGACCGTAAACCCCATTCCCCGTCCCCCTGCGCTGCTGGGGGGGTAGGTAGAGAATCCAGGAGTGAAGTTGTGCCTGGGAAGAAGGGAGGGGTGGAGGGAAGGTGTTCTGAGATTTGGTTTTATTTCTCATTACCCTACTCTGGTTGATTGGTAATAAATTAAGTTAATTTTCCCCCAGTTGAGTCTGTTTTGCCTGTGACAGTAATTGGTGAGTGATCTCTCCTGTCCTTATCTTGACCCACTAGCCCTTTGTTATATTTTTTCTCTCCCCTGTCCAGCTGAGGAGGGGGGAGTGATAGAACAGCTTTGGTGGACACCTGGCATCCAGCCAGGGTCAACCCACCACATCCAGTAAACATTTTCAGTTAGCAAAGTATTAGCTCAAGTCTCCTTAGAGAAAAGTTAATAATCGCTTAAGTTACCATTATTGGCTTCAGTATTTCTCACATCGTCTGAGGCCAGAACAGTTCAAATTTTCTCAGAATTAATATACAAATGATAAAGTCAAGTCAGCGGGCTGCCTTCTTTTTTACTACAAAGAACTTAACAAGGTAAAGAGGAAAAAATCCCAAAGCAGCTTTTCCTGAAACAAAAAAAACAGACAACAGGTTTTTTTGCACAGCATTTGAAAAAATAAGATGTACTGCTGTCCTGGTTTCAGCTGGGATAGAGTTAACTGTCTTCCTAGTAGCTGGTACAGTGCTATGTTTTGAGTTCAGTATGCGAAGAATGTTGATAACACTGATGTTTTCAGTTGTTGCTCAGTAGTGTTTAGACTAAAGTCAAGGATTTTTCAGCTTCTCATGCCCAGCCAGCGAGAAAGCTGGAGGGGCACAAGAAGTTGGCACAGGACACAGCCAGGGCAGCTGACCCAAAGTGGCCAACAGGGTATTCCATACCATGTGACGTCCCATCTAGTATAGGAACTGGGAAGTGGGGTGCGGGGGAATCGCCGCTCAGGGGACTGGCTGGGTGTCAGTCGGCGGGTGGTGAGCAATTGCACTGCACATCATTTGTACATTCCAATCCTTTCATTATTACTGTTGTCATTTTATTAGTGTTATCATTATTAGTTTCTTCTTTTCTGTTCTATTAAACCGTTCTTATCTCAACCCATGGGTTTTGCTGCTTTTCCTGATTTTCTTCCCCATCCCACTGGGTGAGTGAGCGGCTGCGTGGTGTTTAGTTGCTGGCTGGGGTTAAACCACGACAACTGCCTACTACATATTAAATGATTCTGGCATTTTTCAAATGGAACTCTCAAGTCCTTTTGCAGAATACATTCATTTCTGTACATAAAGCCAGCAGGAAATGTGATTATGTGGTCAACCAAGATGACAGAGTAGAAATATACAAAATATTTATTTTTAAGCACTATTGGAATAATCTTCAATATTTCAGCAACGGTATCCGAAGAAATATTATCCAAAAGAACATCAAATTCTGTAACTCATTTGACTAAATCTGCATTATGTACTTGCATTTTAAAAATATTTTAATAAAATTAGACTTTTATAATGCAATATTACTTTAAAAGCGTGTGTGGGGGGTTAATCATTTTGCTGGAAACTCCTTAAGGAAAAATAGGAAGTAGATGTTTTTAAATGTGTTTAAACAAAAATTAAAATGAAATTTAAAAAAATCTGCTTCTCTTCTCCTTTTCCTTCTCCATCCAGGCGGACATCTACAAATTCTGTAACAATAAAAGGATTTAGCCTGCCCACATTACTTGTATTTCCATAAACTTTTAAATGTGTATTGGATTTGAATGGCAAGGTTTTGGTAGTGGGGGGGGGCTGCAGGGGTGGCTTCTGTCAGAAGATGCCAGAAGCTGCCCCCATGTTGGACAGAGCTGGTTCCAGCCGGCTCCAAGACAGACCCCGCCGCTGGCCAAAGCTGAGCCCATCAGTGATGGTGGTAGCGCCTCTGTGATAACATATTTAAGAAGGGGAAAAAACTGCTGTGCAACAGCAGCTGGGAGAGAGGAGTGAGAATATGTGAGAGAAAAACCAAGGTCAGTGAAGAAGGAGGGGGAGGAGGTGCTCCGGGGTGGGGTCCTCCACAGGCTGAAGGGTGAATATCTGCTCCACCGTTAACCTCCATGGGCTGCAGGGGGACGACCTGTGTCACCATGGTCTTCACCACGGGCTGCAGGGGAATCTCTGCACCTCGTCCCCCTCCTTCTTCGCTGACCTTGGCGTCTGCAGAGTTGTTTCTCTCACGTATTCCCACTCCTCTCTCTGGCTGCTGTTCCACAGCGTTTTTTACCCTTTCTTCTGACAGGAGCCACTCCTGCAGCCCCCGCGCTACCTAAACCTTGCCACGTAAACCCAATACGATTACACAGGACAATAGGCACAAATCACATTTTACAACTATCTAGCAATTTTGGCATTTCTATGTTGCGGACACATATTTAGCTAACGGTCACAAAAGTATTCCAGCGCCTTTAGAAGGCCTTGAACAGAATAAACAAGAAGACAAAAAAAGAAAGATGCCAATTAGAAGAACACAGGTGCACATTCCAAGATAAAGGGAACTTGGCACGAAGAACCTCAATTCAGCAGTTTATCTTAACCAATTAGGCTGAGACAAGTTTCGCATGTTTTAGTTAGTATAACCAATTGTGTCCTATGTTTAGGCGCGTGTACAGAGTTAGTATAACCAATTGTGTCCTATGTTTATGCACGTGGACAGAGATAGTATAACCAATTATATTTTAGCTTTTGGTGCGTGGACAGCTGATGTTTAGCTTGACAAGGTATATAAGCACGCTATTTGGGCAATAAAGGGAGAACAACTTTAACCGTATCGGTGTCCGGTTGTTACTCGGCTCACATCTCCAGATGGTTCCCTGCTACATTTCTATAGAATACTCAGGCTGTGATGAAGCTCTTTTTTAACATGGGGGTGGATTGATCAGCTGCAAAAACAGACATTGTATATGCATATTCCTGCAAACTTAAGTTAGGAATTGCATAGGTGCATGTCTGAAAAAAAATCACAGCTCACTTTGAACCCCATTTTGAACTTTTCAAGTTAGGCCAAAGAAACTGAAATTACTTCAACAAACATAGTTGTTTCAGCACACAAAAACCAATGAACTTTTTTGTATTATACTTGCCTGTTCAGGTGTAAAAACCCAGGCTATGGGAAGTGATAACCGCCCTAGGTACCTGCCCAAACCCTTCCACACACCTTGCCACCCAGGGACCGGCCACCTCAGGGCATGTTTCAGTATCGCCTCACCCAAAAGTTGTCTCCTCTTACGCCAGGAGACCAGATTCCACAAACCCGACAATAAGCCAACAGTGTTAATTAGTAGCATTAAACAGCTCACGTAAGGGTGAACAAGGACCTCGGGAGCCTGCGCAATAAAACCACCGACATCAGTCCTGGATGGGAAGAGGGAGGTGCAGTCCCTCATCCTCTCCACAAGACAGCTCCCCCAGCACAGTAAGGGCATCAACGCCAGGCCAAAGCACATAGCCATTGTTTGTATTAACATGTTCCCAAGCTCAGCAAAATAAAGAGCTAAGCAGTGCAGCCATCAAACTCCATGACCCACACAGAAGCTTGCCACTTAATAACTACTATAGCTATAACACTATCAATTCAAAACTGCTGTTGTCTCATGCCCCACACTGGGCGCCACAAAGGACTCCTCTGGTGGTGTCGTGGTTTAACCCCAGCCAGCAACTAAGCACCAAGCAGCCACTCACTCACTTCCCCCCCGCACCCAGTGGGATGGGGAGACAACCGGAAAAGAAAAAGTAAAACTCGTGGGTTGAGATAAGAACAGTTTAATAGAATATAAAAAGAAGAAGAAACTAATAATGATAATAGTAACACTAATAAAATGACAATAGTAATAATAAAAGGATTGGAATATACAAAACAAGTGATGCACAATGCAATTGCTCACCACCCACCGACTGACGCCCAGTTAGTCCCCGAGCGGCGATCCCCCCGCCCCCACCCCCCCCCAGTTTTTATACTAGATGTGACGTCACATGGTATGGAATACACCGTTGGCCACTTTGGGTCAGCTGCCCTGGCTGTGTCCCCTCCTAACTTCTTGTGCCCCTCCAGCTTTCTCGCTGGCTGGGCATGAGAAGCTGAGAAATCCTTGACTTTAGACTAAACACTACTGAGCAACAACTGAAAACATCAGTGTTATCAACATTCTTCTCATACTGAACTCAAAAACATAGCACTGTATCAGCTACTAGGAAGACAATTAACTCTATCCCAGCTGAAACCAGGACAGGTGGGTTGACCTTGGCTGGCCGCCAGGTGCCCACCAAGCCCTTACCCCCAGTCCTCAGCAGGACAGAGGGAGAAAATAAGATGGAAAACTCGTGGGTCGAGATAAAGGCAGTTTAATAAAGAAAAACAAAGGCCACATGCAAAAGCTAAGGAAAGCGAAAAGATTTATTCTCTACTTCCCATCAGCAGGCGATGTCCAGCCACTTCCTGGGAAGTAGGGCCTCAGTACACATAGCAGTTGCTTTGGGACACAAATGCCTTAATAATGAATACCACCCCCCCCCACCCCACCCCCCCATCCTCCTTTCTCTTAGCTTTTATTGCTGAGCATGACGTCAGATGGTATGGAATATCCCTTTGGTCAGTTTGGGACAGCTGTCCTGGCTCTGTCCCCTCCCAACCTCTTGCCCACCCCCCAGCCTACTGGCCTTTGCAGGGGCAGGGTTGGCGAGACAGCTTTGATGCTGTGGGAGCACTGCTCAGCAGTAACCAAAGCATTTGTGTGTTATCAACACCGTTCTAGCTACAAATGCAAAGCATAGCACTACGAGGGCTGCTATGGGGAAAGTTAATTCCATGCCAGCCAGACCCAATACAATCTCCACCCCTTATTCCATGCCTTTTGCGTCATGCTCAGGTCCCACATCATTTGATACATTTACATATCTTCTGACCATCCCATTGCATCTATTTCTCATCCCCAAAAATCCCCTCTTACCAACACTTACGACTGATACTACATGCTTAAACCATCTTTACACCTAATGTACGGATGTATATACATTCTCGGTAGCCACTATCCCCTGACCCTTAACAGATAGATAGATATTATGCCCCCATTCCATGGGCTTCCACCATCCCCCCAAATGTCCATAAGAACAGGCAATGACTTGGGCCCCATGTGACGCACCAACAGAGGAGCATCCAGGATTTCTTTCAGATTCTTGGAATAACCAAGCAATCACTCAGACGAAATGTATGGCAAGTAGAAAAAAGCTTTAAAAAGTTTATTTAGTTCTTCTCTACTGCAGCTAGATGGATACTGGATGGGTTTGACCTCGGCTGGATGCCAGGTGCCCACCAAGCCGCTCTCTCACTCCCCGTCCTCAGCTGGACACGGGGAGAGAAAATTTAACAAAAGGCCTGTGGGTCGAGACAAGGACAGGTAGATCACTCACCAATTACTGTCACGGGCAAAACAGACTCGACTTGGGGAAATTAATTTAATTTATTGCCAGCCAAATCAGAGTAGGGTAATGAGAAACAAAAACTAAATCTTAAAACACCTTCCCCCCACCCCTCCCTTCTTCCTGGGCTTAACTTTACTCCCGATTTTCTCTACCTCCTCCCCTGAGCAGTGCAGGAGGACAGGGAGTGGGGGTTGCGGTCAGTTCATCACACGTTGTCTCTGCCGCGCCTTCCTCCCCCTGAGGAGGACTCCTCACCCTCTTCCCCTGCTCCAGCATGGGGTCCCTCCGACGGGAGACAGTCCTCCATGAACTTCTCCAACGTGAGTCCTTCCCACGGGCTACAATTCTTCACGAACTGCTCCAGCGTGGGTCCCCCGCAGAGGTCACAAGTCCTGCCAGCAAACCTGCTCCAGCATGGGGCTCCTTTTTCTCCACGGGTTCATGGATCCTGCCAGGAGCCTGCTCCAGCATGGGCTTCCCACAGGGTCACAGCCTCCTTCAGGCACATCCACCTGCTGTGGGCTGCAGGTGGATATCTGCTCCACCATTAACCTCCATGTGCTGCAGGGGGACAGCCTGCTTCACCATGGTCTTCACCATGGGCTGCAAGGGAACCTCTGCTCTGGCACCTGGAGCACCTCCTCCCCCTCCTTCTTCACTGACCTTGGTGTTTCTCTCACATATTCTCACTCCTCTCTCTCCCGACTGCTGTTGTGCAGCAGTTTTTTTCCCCTTCTTAAATATATTATCTCAGAGGCTCTACCACCGTCGCTGATTGGCTCAGCCTTGGCCAGCAGCTCTGTCAGACACAGGGGAAGCTTCTAACAGCTTCTCACAGAAGCCACCCCTGTAGCCCCCCCAGCTACCAAAACCTTGCCACGCAAATCCAATACAAATACATTAAGGCCTTATTTCAAATAACTCAGGTGCGTGAATTATCTCTTTTGCCCACATCCTATTAGCCACCCCTCCGGTATTAGTTTCCCCTGGAACATCCTCACTCTCACTCAAGCTGCGCTGGGTCGCAGCATGTCTTCCCTGGTACTTGACATCGGGGGGGTCCGAAATGATGGGTGGGTTGTGAGTCTGCAGGCCAGCTGACAGTGAGTCCGAGTCTACACAGAGAGTATGTGTCTTCTTTCTTTATTTCCTTCTTACGCCCCATGCTCGGCCCTTTCAAGGCAATGAGACATAAATCTAGTGCTCATGATTAGCTTGTGCTCAGCTCACGTTCCATTCACAAATATTCATGGTATTTTCCTTTTTTTTGGCTATTCCATTCATAGTTATCACCTATTGTCATCCTTGAGCTTCTACAGACTTGTACTCCTCGCTTATTATCTCTGTTTGTGTGAGTCAGTGGCGTCAGCTTGCCCCACAGAACTGGGGGGAAGGAGGTGAACTGCCAGGCTGCAGCCTGTTACGGCAGGACTTTGGTCCACCTACACAGTGCAGTGACTCAAGCCATGACATAACCAGGAATTCTACCTTTCTACCTTTTGAGAGTACTGCAAAGGTAATTACTTCTTGATGGGCTAGGCCATCCTGAGTCCTGTCCTTGCCTGTGCAGCACCTGTCATCCCATCTGTCAAGACGGTCACTCAGGACAGGAGAAGCAGCATGTTTGATTGTTGGGCACCAACACCAGCTTGGTTTGGGTCATTGCTGCACTCGCCCAGTTCCTTGCAAAGCTCATTCTTCGTCGGTTCACGTAGTTCCTGCTACATTACTTCCTACAACATACAACTCGCATCACAGATTATTTTCCCCCGAGGTTAAACCTCCTTGAGGTACACACCGGATCCCCCCATCCTTCCGCATTACCCACCAAGTACACCCAGGTCCTTGAGCAAAGACAATCCCACGAATGGGTTTGCCTTTTCCCAAGGAAGGAGCAACCCACACTGCCTTCCCCAGCCACCTCCCTATGTGCACTACAGGGACCTTATCTCCTCCCACAGTATGTAGGGGCTTGGTTTGGGCAGGACCAGGGCGGTTAGCAGATCCTCTGGTGTTAACGAGCCCAGTGGCTTCTGCCATCCCAGCACTTCCATGCCCCATTGCCCAACGCTCTCAGCATAGTCTTTAACAATCCATTACATCTCTCAGTCCTTCCAGAGGCTTATGCGTGATAGGGCATGTGATACACTCAGTCAATGCCGTGTTCCTCGGCCCAGGAGTCTGAGGTTATTTCAGAAATGAGTCCCATTGTCTGACTCAATTCTTTCTGAGGTACCATGTCTCCACAGAACTTGCCTTTCAAGGCCCAAGATGGTGTTTCGGGCAGTGGCATGGTTTACAGGGTATGTTTCTAGCCAACCGGCAGTTGCTTCCACCATGGTGAGCACGTAGCACTTGCCTTTGGGGGTTTGTGGCAGTGGTCCAATGTAGTCAATTTGCCAGGCCTCCCCATATCGAAAACCCAGCCACCGCCCTCTGTTCCAGGGAGACTTTACTCGTGTGGCTCACTTGACTGCGGCACGTTTCACATTCATGAGTGACCTGCGTGATAGCTTCCACGGTCAGGTCCACTCCTCCATCACGAGCCCATCTGTATTTTGCATCTCTCCCTAGATGTCCCAATGTTTCATGGGCTACAAATAGCTCACCCTTATGCTCCCAGTCCAGCTCCACCTGAGCCACTTCAATTCTGGCAGCCTGGTCTACCTGCTCATCGTTCTTCAGTGGCACATTTTTTTGGACTTGTGAGCATCTACATGATGCACCTTTACAGCAACGTTTTCTACTTGGGCAGTAGTGTCTTGCCACAGTGCAGCACCCCAGATGGGTTTACCTCTGCGCTGCCAGTAACTCTGCTTCCGTTGCTGTAGCCACCCCCATAGGGCATTTGCCACCATCCATGAATCTTGAAGCCTTGATGCTGTGCAAGCACTGCTCAGCAATAGCCAAAACATTGGTTCGTTATCAACGCCGTTCTAGCCACAAATGCAAAGCATAGCACTACATGGGCTGCTATGAGAAAAGTTAACTGCATCCCAGCCAGACCCAGTACAGCCTGAAATAATAGAAAGATTAAATACAGTTAGCGGCCTGGTTATATAAAAAACAAGAGAAAAAAAAATTCAATATATACATAATCCAGAACAGATTGAGCCATAAATACCAATGTTTGTTTGCTGGAAAATTATTCCAGTATTTTATCTGTTTAATCAAAATGCTTATTGAGAGTGACTAAATGGCCATGGGAATATCTGGATTATACATTTAGAGTCATCAAAACACTTACAGATATGACTAAGTCTTTTTGAAAGGAAATAATGGAAAGCATATAAACTCAACAAATAGTTAGAGAAAACTGTTTGCATATCGGTATGGTCACACATCAAATAAGTTTATTTCTTTGGTAACATCTCTATCCACTTCACTACTTTTTAGAATAGTTAGGTGGTAAAAAAAGCTCAAGTACAATGTGATTTACTAACTTCAGTACACTTAAAACTTCCTTCTGTTTCAAAGTCTCTGCCTTGTGGTTCCTTTTTCACTCCAAGTTCCTTTTAACGATTTTCCATCTACTGGGATTTAAATTCTATGGAAGATAACAACATGGTTAACGCCAACATTTTATTTCCTATATGCTATTCAAATTCAAGCAGGGTTTAAATAGCCTTTAAGAATGATTAAACAGCTATATAACAAAATCTAGTACAGGATTTGCATCATGAAAATACAGGTGCTACAAGAACAAACATCTTAGAGAACATGCACAGCCCACCACTTATTGAATAAACACTCATCTTATGTGTTGAAGATGCTAGAAACCTTCTTAGATAAATCCCATTTGTTCTAATTGGTCAGAAAAGCCACAGGAAAAGACATAGCAAATCAAGCCCGTGGCTTGAGAAACAATATATTTAGCTAACATGTAAGGGACAAGCTTTGCATTAGTGATGTATAATTAAATCCCAGTTAATGTTTGAACCTATATGAACAACCAGTCAAGTTATATGGTTTAAGGATGTCTTGCATCCCATTTTGCCTGACTGAATGCTGGCATTCCAAGCAATGAGTGGGCAAAGGCAGTATTGTGCACTTCCAAGCCCCGCTAACAAGTGAACTTAAGAGATTACTTCCATCCTCAAATTGATTATTGCTTTGACAGAGGACTTGAAGGAAACTGAGGGTTCATATCTTCCTGTCAACTTCCACAACGGAGGAAATATTATTAATTTTGATGAATACTACAAGCAAAACTGTTCTGCTAGTGACATCTAGAGGATTGCAGGTAGTTTACTGTCCTATTCTCTTACAGGTTGTAAGTATTAAATTCCTTCTTTCAATAAAAATGCTTTAGAGGAAATCTTTGAAATAAAAAGTGGACATCTAAGAGTTGGGAACAAGAGAATTCTACAATATGTGTTGTGGACACATATTTAGCTAACAGTCGCAAGAGCGTTCCAGATGCCTTTAGAAGGCCTTGAACAGAATAAACAAGAAGACAAAAAAAGAAAGATACCAATTAGAAGAACACAGGTGCGCATTCCACGATAAAAGGAACTTGGCACAAAGAACCTCAATTCAGCAGTTTATTTTGACCACTTAGACTGAGACAAGTTTCGCATGCTTTAGTTAGTATAACCAATTATGTCCTATGTTTATGCGCGTGTACAGAGTTAGTATAACCAATTATGTCTTATGTTTATGCGCGTGGACACTATATGCTTGCATGTGGCAACCAATCAGAGCTTTTAAGGAACGTAGAGAATTGTATAGGAATGATCTGCTATGCTCAATAAACTGGCGACTTTGATCATCATATTGGTGTGCTGTCATCCGTCCCCGCATGGAATTTCTCTACGCCTGGTGACCCCGACGTGATCCAGTAAGGAACAAGAGGGGAACGCTAACAACTGAAAAGGCGGGGGAGATTGTCGCGGATGCCGGTGGGCTTATAAGAAAGTGCCGGGCTGCTCGAGAGAGGCAGGAATTGTAAGCTTACATGATAAAAGGCGACATGGGTATCGCAGCATCTGCGAAGGAAAAGGCAGCCGTAAAGACATTTATGAGGCTGGTTGAAAAAACAGAGAGGGATATTAAAAAGGACAGAAACCTTTTAATTAGTGTGGGTACAGCTTTTGAGCTTAGTACCTGGGAAGCTATCGGAACCTCCCTATGGGATGAAATTAGTGACGGGTCTAAAGAAGTTAAAGGTCTTGCAACTTTATGGAAAGTAATTAAGACAACTCTGCAAGAAATGAAAGCAGATTGTAACGCGGCTGCGGCTGCTTTTGCTGCTCTCTCTCCAACCACAAGCGAAGGGGAAACGCGGGGAGAAAAACATAATGCAGCGAGAGAGACTTTTGGCTTCCCTGGAGCTTGTCCGCCTGCTCCTGTGCCCTTGACTTCTGCTCCACTCCCTGGGACTGCCGATATTAATCAGCCATCTGACAGTTCCCAAGCCTCCCTAACCGTACGCTTAAAGGAAACCCTACAGAATCAGGAAGCGAGTAAAAATCCGCCTACGAGAAAACAGCCCCCAGATATTGCCACTCAACATGAACAAATTATACCTAGCATATACCCTCCGTTGCCTCCGTCTACGCCTGGGTCGCCTCAAGAGCATGAAGAGGGGCCGGAGCTCACTTTGCAGCAGTTGCAGTCAGTAATAGAAAAGCTGGCACAGCTGGAGGCTGCTGTGAAGCGAGAAAAACCGCCAACCGTATCCTTTGATGCACCCCCTTCCCCCCCCCCCCCCGCTTTCCTCCTCCTCCTCCTTCAAACCCTTTTTTACCTCTGTCCCCTCCTTGTCCTGCACCTATACCTCTGCCTTCTCCACCTCTCAGGGAACCGATCCCCACCTTTCCAGAAACAACGGACCCCCGGAATAAATGGCGGGGAATTATTCGCGATGCCTTAATTGAGGGAGAAATCACAGCAGCTCCCACAGCGTTTCCGGTTATTGCAGGGGCTGGGGGTGGACCTAATCAATGGGTTCCATTTGATTGGAAAATCATAAAAGAAGCAAAGGTTGCAATTGCTCAGTATGGTTTAAAATCTCCTTTTACGCAGGCAGTTTTGTCCCATATATTTTCTGGGTCAACCTTAACTCCACATGACTCGCGAATGCTTGCTAAAACCTTGTTGTCGCCGTCACAACAGTTATATTTTTTCCATAGGTGGCAGGAACTCTGCGATGATGCAGATGCAGGAAATAGGGGACGTCAACAAAATGATCCCTTATTTCAATGTGCTGCTCAAATGCTGATGGGTTCTGGACCATTTTCAAACGCCGCTTGGCAAGCTCAATTTGATACTCAAGTTTTAATGCAATCACAGGAATTGGCATTTAAAGCTCTCCAAAGCATAACCGAGCAAGGAAAAGTTTCTCCTTCCTATGTTAATATTCGACAGGGAGAATCTGAACCGTCTGCTCAGTTTATAGACAGACTGCATACCGCATTGGAATGTCACGCAGATCTTGATAGTAACATGAAGGTTAATTTGCTTGATCAGTTGGCATTTGAAAATGCAAATGCGAAAACAAAGCGAGTATTGTGCACGTTACCTCAAGGGAAAGCTGCTCTTTTTACTTCTGCATTTGCCGCAGCAGTGCAACCTCTGCTAAAAACAAAAAGCGGGGGAAGGCCAGGAGAAAAGGAAAAACGCTGAACCTAAAAGGACTCCTCCTCGCTGCATTTGGCCTGTTATGGGTGACACACATAAGTGAAGAATGGATGATCCAACAACCAAAACAGAATGTATGGGTAACTTTGACGAACATAACGCATCAAGAAACTATATATCTTTCTGTCGCTACCCCTGAAAACCCTTTTTCTACCTCTTTGGTGGGGTTACCTCTAGACACCTGGCCAGATCCGATGCCTGAATTTTCCCTTTGTACTAACCCACAATCCTGTGTCGATATTTGGGACGGTGTGTACGCACACCTGCCTCAAGTAATGCAAGAACCTCAAGAGTTAGAGTTGTTAGGATCAGTCATCATGAATGCCTGTGTGATGTTTAATTACACCTATAACACCACTCGAAAGGGTCAGAATGTAAATGCTATTTTGCCTGTATATAGAAATGCTACAGCTTGGTGTAACTATATCTATTCCAGAATATCACGCTTTTTTTCTATTCCAGCTGCTTTACCTGCGGGGATGTTTTTAATTCGCGGGGATAGAGCGTGGGGGGGGGAATTCCATTGAAACTTAACGGGAGGCCATGTAGCCTCGGACAACTTATGTTCCTGACACCCGACATCAATATGATTCACAGTAAAAAGGCTCACGATAACTGACACAGGGTTAAGTGGATGGCTAGCAAGTTTGGGAATTACGGGATGGTTGAAAGATTTGCTTATACATGGCTTAGTTATTTTAATTGTAATATTAGCAGTTGTAATGATTTGTACCACGTATCATAAAAATAATTGAACGTATGATTGCAAAAGCATTTCATGTAACTTGGCTTGCACAAAAAAAAAAAGGGGGAATTGTGGGAGATTTCATGGAAAATGGGGGACATTTCTTTGAGCCTGATTATTTAGAGTTAGCATAAGTAGGCCGCAGTTAGCATGAGTGGGCTGGAGTACGTGACAGCTGCAGCATGAAAGGACTTTGAACCACCAGAAAAACAACGGACATGAGGAACTTGGACAGTGGAGCAATTAATAAACAAGATAACAGAACTGCAGAGGCAAGAAGGGGCTGCAAGAGCTTTAACGCAATTAAGAAAGCTGTCATTTCGGCTTAGAGCATTTAGCTGCGGGATGGGGACTTAGGAGTTGGTTTGTATCTTTGTTAAAAATCGGGGTTTCTTTTATTCTTGTGTATTTTATTAGGTATAATGTTGCTTTTACTGTGTTTAATTAATCGTGTCCATAGATCTTTGCAAAGGGCAATACAGCAGGTGTTAATTGACGAAAACCAAAAAAGGGAGTAGGGAATCTCTCTCCACAAGAAAAGTTAGCTAAAGCCACTTATGTTTTAAATTTTCTAAATCGTTGGTCTGATGCAGGCGGTCCACCGATATTTAGACACTTTTTATCCACATATCAGGAGCGGCCGGAAATTAGGGATACAGGCCCATGATGGACTCACGCTCGATTTGTACGACCATCATCATCTGGAACATCCTAGATGGTGTGGCAATATGAATACCACCTCAGCCAAAAACTAACGTGTAGGTCACCTTGGCCAACATAACAGGTCAAGATTCTCTGTGTATTGCAACCGCATCACAAAGCCCATGAACCAATAGACAAGATGGCTATGACTCGTGCAGCGCGCCTGGCCAGCGAGATCATGCATCATAGGCTCCCCATGTTGCAACCGAGGCGGATTTTGGCACCCGCTGGCCACGTGTGCTGAAATCCGTTCCTCTGCAAATGTATAAATACCGGGATTTCCCGAAGAGCATCGGGCTGGTGTACGGCAAGGCCATCGTTGCCTCTGTGGGGACGCCCACGTAAAGCTGGCACCTACTGATTGCTGGGCTGAGTTTGCGGCGCAAGACGGCACAAGAATGTACGGATGGTCCATCTTCCTCACAGTCCTCGGATGGACGTAGTCATGGATACCTCCACAAGCCAAAGAAAACATCTGGATGACCCTGGCTGACGTGACCGGACAAGATTGCTTATGCCTCCGTACAGCAACACCAAGCAATCCCTTTTTCACAGGTTTAATAGGGGGTTCCACTGGCATCAATGAAGTTTAAGAACTTATTGATGGAGACCCCTGTGCAGCAGGTCATGGACTCAATGGATGGGAATGCCTGGTTTCCACGGATCGGGCATTCACCCTCATTGCCACCCCAGGAATCACAAATTTTGGGGTCCCTGAATACAGATTGGTGTAGTATTATCTGATTTACTGTTAAATGTAGATAGTATTAGACACACAACCTTACAAAATAGAGCTGCTCTTAAATCATTAAATAACATAGTTTTGATTTATCTCATAGTGTTTTTTTGTATTTTAATTTGTGTGCCTTGTATGTTGCAATGTGTTTAAAAATTAATTGATAGATCAAGTACAAAAACAAAAAAGGGGGAATTGTTGTGGACACATATTTAGCTAACAGTCGCAAGAGCGTTACAAATGCCTTTAGAAGGCCTTGAACAGAATAAACAAGACGACAAAAAAAGAAAGACACCAATTAGAAGAACACAGGTGCGCATTCCACGATAAAGGGAACTTGGCACAAAGAACCTCAATTCGGCAGTTTATTTTGACCAATTAGACTGAGACAAGTTTTGCATGCTTTAGTTAGTATAACCAATTATGTCTTATGTTTATGCGTGTGGACACTATATGCTTGCATGCGGCAACCAATCAGAGCTTTTAAGGAACTTAGAGAATTGTATAGGAATGATCTGCTATGCTCAATAAACTGGCGACTTTGATCATCATATTGGTGTGCTGTCGTCCGTCCCCGCATGGAATTTCTCTACAAATATGTTTTGTTTTGTTAACATATTTACTCTTTCTTTTCTTCATTTTCTACCCAGCAAACATCTACTTATTCTTTTAGGTCTCCCGCAACCATTTTGCCACAAGTTACTTTAAAGTCCTTCTTGTCTCTCAATGCCTAAAGTAGGGTTTCCATTGTTTCTGGCGTTATTTGTACCGTTAGTCCACCTAGAAGAAAAGTCAGTTAAAATTCTCACTTATCTACAGAAAAAGTAGCAGAACATTTTAGTAGAATCTTGGCTTAGATCCTACTGGGAGGGACCCTCTCCTACAGCTCCTCAATAAACACACATGAAGTCTTAACTTGGACTCTGTCCTCCAATTACAGCATTAGATACTACATGAAATAGAAAGTTACGAAAGCTTTTCTAGTCAGATTAATAGATCTTAACAGTTTTTTGGTATTTATGTATCAAAATATGCATTTCCATCAATACAGCAATGAAAATACTTCCAGATGTATACATCCATAAAGGAAATACTTACATCGACTGAATTAAGCAGAGAGTTAAAACCCAATATATATCAAAACAGGTGATGTCATGATTTGTTTGCAATAGGTTTTCCACAAAGTTAAAAATCCTGAAAAGAAAAAGCTTAACTTACTGTGGAATAAAGATCTCGTACAAGACTACTAGTCATATATGTATATGGACACACACTTTAAAATTCTTTAAGAAACTACATAGCATAACATTCTTACCTTCTGGATTTAGCTAGAAATCCTGAACATGTTTTCAAGGCTCCATTAAACACCATAAAACTTGCACCTGTAACTACAAAAGTAGAAAAAAGTGAGTACCACAACATATCACTCAAGTTTGTAGTTAGGATGATATGAAACATAACTCTCTAAAGAGAAAAGAATGTTCCAATCAGACGTTAACAAAACAGATCAGCTTTCCCAACTGTTATGGGTTTGTGTGGCGGGGTTTTTTTGGTAGTGGGGGAGGGGGCCACAGGGGTGGCTCCTGTGAGAAGCTGCTAGAAGCTCCCCTGGCTCCAAGTCGGACCCGCCTCTGGCCCAGGCCGACCCAATCAGCGACGGTGGTAGCACCACTGGGATAACATCTTTAAGAAGGGGAACCTGCAGTGAGTAGGGGGATTGGGATGTGAGAGGAGCACCTGTGCAGATACCCAGGTCAGTGAAGGAGGGGGAGGAGGGGTGCCTGAGGAGGTTGATGCCCCTGCAGCCCGTGGTGAGATGGCAGGCTGTCCCCCTGCAGCCCATGGAGGTGAATGGTGGAGCGGAGGCCCCCCAAGATGGCCGTGACTCCATGGGAAAGCCCGTGCTGGAGCAGTGTGTGACTGAAGAGCAGCCCGCGGAAAGGACCCATGCCAGGGAAGTTCGGGAAGAACTGAAGCCCGCAGAAAGGACCCACGTTGGAGAAGTTCGTGAAGGACTGTCTCCTGTGGGAGGGACCCCACGGTGGAGCAGGGGACGAGTGAGGAGTCCTCCCCCTGAGGAGGAAGGAGCGGCAGAGACAACGTGTGGCGAGCTGACCCCAACCCCCATCCCCTGTTCCCCTGCGCCGCCGGGGGGAGGAGGTAGAGAGAACCTGGAGTGGAGTTGAGCCGGGAAGGAGGGAGGGGTGGGGGGAAGGTGTTCTAAGGTTTGATTTTACTTCCTAATATCCTTGTTTTGATTTGATTTGTAGTAAATTAAATTGATTTTGTTTCTTCCCCAAGTTGAGCCTGTCTTTTGCCCGTGACCATAAGTGGGGAGTGATCCCTCCCTGTCCTTGTCTCAACCCACGAGCCTGCCTTTATATTTTCCCCTCATCCCACCATGGCCGGGGTGGGGGTGGGGGGGAGTGGGCAAGCGGCTGCGTGGTGCTTTGTTACCGGCTGGGCTGAAACCACGACACCAACTTATTTTGTGAAGGCATACAACATTCCCATAAGATGTTGGCAGATGTACAACAGAGGCAAGCTGAACAAGCACGGTATACAAAGAGGAGAAATAGTTAAAGAAAGTGTTTGCTTCTAACATGAATTACATGCTACACAACTTTTTAATTTATTAACAGAAGATATTCCTGAAGTTTAGATCAATTTCAGTGGTACTAAAAGCAGTAGAAATTCACTTATGTCATCTTTTTTCCCAGCGCTACAAGCTTTTGCATAAATTTGTTAGTTCGGGTGTGGTGGTGCATTTCTTCCCCCTCTCTGGGCTGATCTACGAACTCAGGAAGTCTCGCTAGGCCTTAGCATAAGTGTAATGAGTTGGGCAATTAAGCATCCCTTGACCGTACCAGGAACTCTTGCATGGCTAAGACAGGGAGCTGCACTGACCGTAACAAGGCCTCCTGCTGCCTGGGGGAGGCTGGGGAGGGGAGTAGGGATACTTAGACATTTCCTGACAACCTTGGGACATATCTCAGTCCTCTCCTGACAGCCTTGGAGCATCCCATATCTGAAACTTATGTCATTCTCTGACAGACTTGGAGCCTTCCTTATCTGAATCGTAACTCATGTGAAATGGTACCAGCGCTACTGGAATGCCAGTAATTTGCTGATGACTAAAGCCAGTCATCTCATGAACCTATAAACAGCAGTACTAAGTGAGACCCTTTGAGCTCTCCTGGACCACAGCAGGCTGTGACCAGCATCTCCCTCTGAGTGGGACGCCTCTCAGAGCTTGCAAACTCTTCAGTTTGTAAAGATCGGAGGTCTGTTGCCGAAAGCCAATGAGACTTGGGCTGATACTCTTCGCTCCTTGAGGCTCAACCCTTCGCCCATCGAGAAAGATGCCGAAGCATTTGACGTGAATATTTTCACCGAACTCGAGGGGAATTTTTAACAGGTATACCTCTTTTACTTGCTTATGTATCTCTCTCAGTGTCTTTGTGCACGTGTGTGTGTACTAACCTGAATATTCTATAGCAAGTATATTGCAAATATTGCTTTTCAAATCTATACATAAGTTACTGTTGTGAACTTCATTCAACTGTGAATGAATCTCAGGCTGCTATTATACTCATAATCCCTTTAGATATAAACCGTTGACCAAGTCTGGGACTAGGAGTTGATCCAGCTGCACATAGACTCCGACAGGAGTTTAGAAAGCAAAGGGGTCTCCTCTGAACCTTGTGACTCAATGGGAGGGTCTCCCCTACCTTTTTACAAATTCTATCTCTGTACCAATCACGATAAAACAATTCTAACCCGATTTTTCCTTTGTATGTTCCTCTTTTACCCTATTGCATCTTCGGTCTCTGTGTACCTAATTTTAGCCTGATTCTAAGTTAATTTTCCTGTGTGCGATTCATCCATGTGTTAAGTAATAGAGTGAACCTTGCCATCGAATTCTGTGAAGTCGCGCATTTATATAAATTTCTATTAAATCATTTTTTGCTAGTACCATTGGAGGCGATTCTTTAAGCGGTCCAAACCACTCCATTTTGCGACATTGGGATTAGTTAATCTGTATATAGTACTTCATTAAGCACATCTACTTAGCATGTTTTTGTTTGAAGCATAGAACGGAGTCTCAAATTCATACCAGGGCTGGTAAGAGTAGAGCCATATCCATCTGGAATTCCTCCCCAAATAACAGGCCCTGTTGAGAAGCGTGACTAATCGGTCCAGATGCACTGCCATGCGACACAGCTGTATGCCTTTCAAAACCTCAAAGGTACCTCTGCACAGCTCTTTACTGTACATGTGGTTGTATCAGTTTGCTAGGTGGTGTATGGAGATGCTCGCTGTTACGTATTATATATTCAGTTACCAAGACTATTTGTCTACATCTATAAATATATTGCCCAATTAATACTAATTTAAATTTGGAAAGAGGTAAAAAACTGATTATGTCTGAAAACATAAGCATTTGGAAACAAAAAGAAAAGTATTCATCTTCATTTAATGTAACTTTTATAAAAGGTACCTAAGTGTTGACAAAAGTCACCAAAATTTTATTTTGCATTTAAATTACTTAGCTGTGAGAGTACTGAACTTTTGTCCAAACTATTGGGAATACATATTTTCCTTACAACCTGAACACTAATCTTTCATTTCTGCTCAAGAAATTAGATTGTTCCCCACAAGCCAAACTAGACTGCTTTCCTAGGATGTCTATTTGTTTGCATGTGATAGATACCATCCTTATTCTGCACACACACCGAGTACCTGCTTCAGTATTAAAACTGGCTCCTCTTCTAATTACATGTTCATTAGAGGAATTTATCGCCTTCGTTACCTGTCAATACAAAATTTGTCATGAAACTGACAAATCTATTTTGCAGAACTTGTGTTAAACGACATTTTTCAAAGAAGATCCTATGTTAAAAAAACAGCTCAAAGCAAGAATTATTCCCTTTTAAATAAATTCTAAAGAGTTTGTACAACAGAACTTGCCATGATTAGCTAGAAGAAAACTTCCATGCATGATCAAAAATACTATTTCAATTGAGAGGAATAAGTAAGTCTGAATACCTCTGAACAAGGTGGATGTGACGGTGTGCTCCCCCCCCCAACCTGACCTGTATTTCCTGTAATCCTGCTCAAGCGATAACCACCAGTGGCGATCCTAATGGATGCGTCTGGTCGTGATGGCTGCATCCGGCTCAAAGTGGTTTCGGGGAAGACAGATAACAATACAATACCCAAGGGCTAATTTGAACAACGCACCCACCTAACCACAGTGCTGGTCAATGTCCAACTCAAGCCAAATTTGGAAGAAACTAACACCTGTAGTTGCTATGCAAATATGACTATGAGTCAATTATCTTACTCCATAAGCAGTGGACAGCCCAGGGCCCGCTGAGCTCCCCTGCATGGCAGCGGGCTGCACGCCAGGATCTCCCCTTGAGTAGGGACGCCTCTCAAGGTTACTCCTCGAGGTTGAGAGATTCCTTGCTGCAACAGCTTCTCAGTGAGTGATTAATAGCATGCTAAACTTTGAAATCTTAGCTAAGTGATATAAAGGATTGATTGTGCACATATAATCCTTTAGGCATAAACCGTCAACCAAGTCTGGGACTAAGCCTGGATCCAGCCGCACCTAAAGTCCCCTCTGAGAAGGAGTTTAGAACGCAAGGGGGTCCATTCTGAACCTCGTGACTCAGTGGGAGGGTCTCCCTGACAGTTTTGTCTGACCCTGTCCTCTATGCAGTAAATATCAAGCGAACCTTGCCATCGAATCTTGTTAAACCACTGTTGCATTTACTATCAAACTTTGTTAAATCGCTGTTTTATGTCAATAAACATATTGCTACTTCTCTCTTGCGAGTGAAGTGCGTCACTCCATCTGCAACAGTAGACTCTCAGTCGTGGGTTGGTTTTTCTGGTCTTGTAAGGTTAAAATATGCATTAAGCTTAATGCAGTTTACTATTAAGTTGTTTTGTTAAAGCTCAAGTAAGCAAACTGTAATAAAAACTACACTTTGGCAAAAAAGATTTTTTTTGAAGTGCAAGCAAAGCACCACCTTTAGGAGATCACCCTTGAAAATACACGCTAAAAGATTTCAGAGAAACTGCTGATCTCTTTCACCATTTAACAGTTATCCTAAAACCCAACTTTTCACTTGGTATCCACCTTCCAACATACATAGCCAGAAAGAATGTGTTCCCATAATTACACCCCACAGACATACCCGACTACACCAGTTTACATTTCAGAGAGTCTACTACATAGTAAATAGCGAAGTAATCTAGAGAGCTGCAATCAAGCAGAAAAATCACTCACAGAACAGCCTGGAAACTGATTACAGAATACAAAAGCTTTTCAGCCTCTAGTCAAGTTACCCTTCCCCCCCCCTTTTTTTTTTTTTTTTTAAAAAAGAGCTCATATGACTGCTATTATATGAAAAGTAAATATTAAAGTAGTTTGTATTAGAAAGCTAATAATCCAGATAGTTTTACACATCTCATTATATTTCCTTAGAGGTATTTTAATACAGCTTCTATCAATTTCCACGTGAACAAAGAGGTTACGGTATGCAAAGTATATTCATAGTTTCTAAGGTCCTGTAACAAAGTCCTTAGTTTAGCAGATGGTTTTGCATAATTTTCTTAAGTTTTATAGTAAGTCTCATCTAGACATGCGGTATTTTTACATTCATCTCTAAGCTTCTACAGAGCAATAACATCAAGTATAGCTAAAGACTTGCTGATCACTTTTTTCCTACTGTGATGTATATGCAGGGTATCTTAGTTAATATATTAACACATTTATAGCACTGACAAAGTAGATGTAAATATCATTTACCAGTGCGCTATTGAGGCTACAGCTACTTTATTCATATTAGGATTTTACCATGATTTAGATGGCAAAGTACTTAGACAACCTCCCTCTCTGATAGAAAAGTGTGGAAACTTCTGTCCAGATGAGTCTCTTCACGTGTTCATACCCTTTCTCCTGCAGCTATAGCCTCCTTGACACGCTCAAGTACTGCATTGTTTACTATACCTTTCTCTGATGGAGGTCATTGTCGACTGTATCAGCCATTTCTGGAATGAAACGGAATAGGGAGATTTTGCTGAAGAACTATGTTAGGTGTAAAATGGTTTCATTTGCCTTTAATAGCTCAGTTGAAGAGAGACAGGTTAGACAAGGCTCCTATCAGCAGCTGAGCCAGGAATTCAGTATCTTCTTGTTACAGCTGTGCTGGCTGAAGAAAGGCATTTAGAAAGAGATCTCATATTACAAGTTTCAGTTGAATTGGCATTGTTTTAGCAATATTAATGTTATGCACCACAGACTCCCTTTGCCTTCATTATCTATCACCATCGCAGTCACTTGTGCGTGTTGCGTTAAAGCATAACGGAGTTTGGCAGAAAACAAACCCCCTTGCATTCCAGCTTGTCCTCAGATGTCAGAGGGGCTGGGGGCGGCTAGGTTTAAATTCTGAGTGATGTCCAATTCAACACTATAAATCCGGTCGCGTTCAATATGTTGAACTATCACAATGATGGATGCATGAATAGCGTACTGCACTCTCAGCTTAGCCGCGTTCAACCCACTAAAAACTGCCAAACTTAGGGAGTTTGGTCACGTTTAACGAACTATCACGGCTAGATTAATGAACAGTACAGTTTATTAAAGCAACAGTACGGGTTCTTTTGGATTGCCGGTGATAAATACACTGTCTGCAAAGCACGTGCAAATAATTATACAGTTGACTACAAGCACACTAAATTATGGAAAAACTCTATAGAGATTTCTACGTTTCCCGGCGAAGCACTCTGTATAACCGAGGGTTCAAATCTTACCCAGTAGGCGTCCGTATGGGGGGGAAGAGAGGTTCAGCCCATTGACTGATCCCAGAAGTCAGCAATGTCCTCCCGACTTGTCTATGATGGTGTCTTCCCTAGCATTCCTTCTCTCTTAAGCCCTTTTATATTTTCTTATTTTTAGGTGGAGCTTGAGTGACTCTAGTCATACATACCTTTATTATGATTGGTGTAAAATCTCCTTGCTTTACTTTTAAAGGTATATGCTAGAGAAAAATCAGAGCGCATGCTCAGTGAGGGGTGGTCACAGCTTGGAGGCGGGTAGCTTTTGGGATGGAGGTGTGTTTTGGTATTATAATGAGATTATAATGAGCAAAGTTCCGTTTCAGTACTCCAGAAAGGGGCACTTATAAGTCAGAAGTAGGGCAGTAGGTTGACAGAACCCCATTGTTTCACTTCCTTGCTTCAGTGGATTCAATGCAGGGACCTACCATTCTTGTTCCTATTGTTCCAGTTCCCTATCCCTGTGATGATATCACAGAGCCTGGCCGCGGTGTCACCACTCCGCTCCACCCTCCGTGTCGTTTCTCAGAGTCAGCATACCAAGCTCCCCTGGTGTTGCTAACATCTAAGGTTGCAGGTTATGTTGCTTAGGGAATTATTATGGAACAGATTTCGTGTATATCCACCGAACCTGTGACAAAACGTCCAAAGCGCAACCGCTAGAAAGCCTCCCAGAATGTTCACTACCCCACCTCTGCAGGGCACGTCCTGTTTCAGCTGCTTGCAGCTACCTACTAGGTTATTTGAGACAAAATTGTTGCCAGTCTCTGACAGTCTTTCAGTCCCTCACCAGAACACTGGCTGACCTATCTCACACCCTGGGAAAAAGGAATGGGGATTTTCCTAGTGAAAATGCTTTATAGTTCTGCATCATCACCATTACCAAGCTCTAATGATGAGCAATGCTCACCTTAACGGTATTCTATATAATAGGTGACACAGTTTTTTCTGTTAACTGATGCAGCCCTCTTTGAACTGAACTGAAATGTCATTTTATAACCTACCAATGGGCATACATCACATCTGAAAATCCTGACACACTTTCCCTTTCAGATGTATTGGATTTGCATGGCAATGTTTTGGTAGCAGGGGGGCTACAGGGGTAGCTTCTGTGAGAATCTGCTAGAAGCTTCCCCTATGTCCGACAGAGCCAATACCAGCTGGCTCCAAGACAGACCCACCACTGGCCAAGGCCGAGCCCATCAGATATGGTGGTAGCGCCTCTGTGATAACATAATTAAGAAGGGGGGACCCCCCCCCGTGCAACTGCAGCCAAGGAGAGGAGTGAGAATATGTGAGAGAAACAACCCTGCAGACACCAAGGTCAGTGTAGAAGAGGGAGGAGGTGCTCCAGGCACCAGAGCAGAGATTCCCCTGCAGCCCGTGGTGAAGACCACGTTGAGGCAGGCTGTCCCCTTCAGTCCGTGGAGGTCCACAGTGGAGCAGATATCCATCTGCAGCCCATGGAGGACCCCACGCCAGAGCAGGTGGGTGCCCGAAGGAGGCTGTGACCCTGTGGAAAGCCCGTGCTGGAGCAGGCTCCTGGTAGGACCTGTGGACCTGTGGAGAGAGAGGAGCCCATGCTGGAGCAGGTTTGCTACCAGGAGTTGTGACCCGGTAGGGGACCCACGCTGGAGCAGTCTGTTCCTGAAGGACTGCACCCCGTGGAAGGGACCCATGCCGGAGCAGTTCGTGAAGAACTGCAGCCCATGGGAAGGACCCACGTTGGAGAAGTTTGTGGAGGACTGTCTCCCGTGGGAGGGACCCCATGCTGGAGCAGGGGAAGAGCGTGAGGAGTCCTGCCCCTGAGGAGGAAGGAGCGGCAGAGACAACATGTGATGAACTGACTGCAACCCCCATTCCCTCTCCCCCTGCACCGCTCAGGGGGAGGAGGTAGAGAACTCAGGAATAGAGTTAATCCTGGGAAGAAGGGAGGGATGGGGGGAAGGTGTTTTAAGATTTAGTTTTTATTTCAGATTATCGTACTCTGATTTGATTGGTACTAAATGAAACTAATTTCCCCAAGTTGAGTTTTGCCGCACTTTCTCCGCTGCGACAATCAAGGGAAAACGACGCATCGCCAGGGACTCGCCCTGGGGAGAAAACGGACCAACACAGATACTGTGGATCAAACGGTTTCTCCGTTTATTAACTGCGCAACACTCGGTTATATATGTTTCTAGTATCTACTCACACATAAGCCATTTGTTGATTGGTTAACATGTGCCGTTCACGCGCTTAAACAATAGTCTAATTGGATAAAGTCTTCTGATCACGCGAATAGTTCCTCCACCTGCATGCTGTCTTGCACCCTGTCTTCGGTCACGTTGCCCTCCTGTTATCAGTCACATACGCCCGACCTTGTTCTACTTTTTGTGCTTACTTCAACAAACTTATAACAAAGAACAGTAGTGTCTTGTGCTAGCAAACAGAGTATAACAGTTGTGCCTTACGCAGTTTCCCTCGTTCTCTCACAAGTTCTCCCACAATTCCCCCTCCCTAAGCTCATCTAAACAGTTTCGCTTGCAATAGGTGAGTACAATACATAAGTGTGCATAGTTTGTTTAACTATTCTATCTAACATACTTTTCAAAAGCGCCAAAGCACAAGGAATGATCATACAGACAATGGCCAAAACACACAGACCTCCAATGATGGAGAAACCCCATTTTTTCAACCAGCCAAACCAATCCTCAGGAATACCTGAAATCCCTACCACTTCTACGGCGTCTTGGAGTTGTCAAATAATCTCGGCTTGTTGCCTGATGGTTTTCAGCGTCTCAGTGTTGTTTGTAAAGTCTAAACAACAAAATTCTGGAAAAAGGGTGTTGTTTCGTTTGCATCCTACCTCAAATTGAGCCAGCAGAAAATCTATGGGTGGAAGCAGTGCTTGAAAGCGCTGTTAATGCGTCGATGGCTCGAGCAGTGGCATTTCCTTGTTTTAAAACCAAAACAGGCTAAAGCTTGAATATTCATTCTGTTTATCCAAGGTCCTACTGGAGTAACCGATGAGAGTGTCAAGTATAAAAAATCAGTGGGTAAACGGACGTTGGGGTCACAAAAGCTGTCCAATTTCGTTACCTGTACAGTTCTTTTTTCTCAACGTGTCACGTTGATTAATTGTGCTTCTGTAGGTGCCCAGGCTCTCAATCGTCCTATGGAACAGAGTCCTCCTCGCAGTTTTGGGGGTATCACTTTGTAGGCTGTTAATCCTTATTGGTTCCTTTTACATCTGGTCGGATCCATTTGGCCGGTACCCATCTGGGTCCTGAGTCTGTTTGGACACAGGCGTATCCTTGCCCCCATTGTAAAATGGGTACCGGCCCTTGCCATTCCATCGTGATTGGATCTCGATGCCGAACTGGTGCTCCCAGCGTACGGTCAGATAGCAATGCGGTAGAAAAATGTCGCTGTGCCGCGGTGTGATGCTGAGATGGATCTGAGTCGCCTCGTGGCATATGATTTATTACCACACAGGCCTTGGCTAACAGTTCATTTTGATAGCTTACAGGTACCTTCTCCCCCTCCCTAAGACGGTCTAACTGCGTCTTTAGGGTTTGATGGGCCCGTTCAACGATTGCTTGTCCTGTAGAATTGTAGGGTATTCTGGTTATATGTGAGATGCCCCACTTATTTAAAAATTCGCGAACTTGAGAACTAACATAATTGGGGCCATTATCAGTTTTTATTTCTTGTGGAACCCCTAATATACTGATGGCGTGACAAAAATGTCGTATGGTGGCGGTGGCGTTACTTTTAGTTTCGGCAGTCGGGCAGATATAGCCGCTGCAAGTATCTATAGTAACATGTAAATACTTCTGGGGTTTGAAAGGTTCATAGACTGTGATGTCTGTTTGCCAAATTTGATTCGGTCGTAGACCGCGGGGGTTAACTCCCCATGTCCAAGAGTTAGTTTGACGACAGTGTGGGCAAGAAGTGACCACTGCTCGAGCATCAGACGGGGTAGTCAGAATTGTCTTGCTAGTGCTTTAGCTCCCTGATGAAAAAATTAATGAGAAAGTTTGGCTTGTTGTAAAATGGGAACACCTACTGTCTGAATGAGGGTTCCTGCTGCTTTGTCTGCATGAGCATTTCCCCCCGTTAAAGCGCCCGGTATTTGTGTATGACTGTTAATATGTGCAAAAAATACAAGTTCTTGTCTTTTCTCTAATATTGATAACAGCTCTCGAGCAGGTTCAGTCCCTCCCGGTAAACTTTGTTTACATCGTTGTGTTAAGTTATACGCATATTCGCTATCTGTTACAATATTTAGAGGGATGGTAGGCCAAGTCGTTAAAGCAGTTAACACAGCATGTAATTCTAAAATTTGAACAGATCCTTGGCTTTTCCAAGCTCTGGTATGCCATTGATTGTCCAAAAACCAGGCTATAGCTGCCTGTTGAGTCGTTCCAGAGGCATCTGTAAACACAGTGAGGCCTTGGAGGGGTTTCTCTGAAATGGGTGTTTGTGGTTTGAAGGTTGATGATAATAGACTCTTAATGAGAGGGTCACCCCTAGCCGGGATAATTTGCCCCATAAAATCTGCTAAGGCCGCTTGTAAACACATATCAAACATTAGTAATTGTTCAAAATTACGGGGACTAACAGATGTTGAAATAAATTTAGGATCTCTTCCTGATAACTGCTGCATTCGTCGTCGTCCTCGAGAGATTGCATCTGCCAATGCTACTAAAAATTGTGGTGCGGCTTGTTTGGGATAACTGGTATACAGCCATAACAAAGGACATACTCGTGAATCAATGAATTGATATATTAGACCATTTGCTCCTTCTCGTTGCATAGTTATATGCAATTCTAATGGGATTTCTGGGGTATAACGGTTGAGACTCTTGTGAGCTAGTTTAGTAGTTATCTGTTGTAACACAGCCTTTTGTGTGTCTGTCAATGTGCGAGGAGCTGCGACATCTGGGGTTCCTGCTAAATCTGCTAACAAGGGTTGTAACTCCTTGTATGTTATGGGAATGAATTGTCTTAACCACTGTAGGTTACCAACCAACACCTGTAGGTCGTGTAAGGTCGACACTTGGTGTTCAATTTGTAGTTTTTGAGGCTGGACTGCCTGTTTCTGAATGAGTGTTCCCAAATATGTCACTGGAACAGTTGTTTGTACTTTTTCAGGCGCTATTTCCAGACCATGTTCTTTAAGAGTTTGAACTAAGTGTTTTAAAGTTGTGTTAATGTCTCCCTCCCCGCATAGCAAAATATCATCCATATAATGATAGAGAACCCAATTTTGATGTGTATCCCGAAACCGACGCAACGCACGAGAAACAAACCACTGACACAGAGTTGGGGAATTTTTCATCCCCTGTGGTAACACCGTCCAATGGTAACGTTGCACTGGTTCTTGATTGTTGATCGTCGGGATCGTCATCGCAAACTTGGGTTGATCGTCCGGATGGAGTGGAATAGAAAAGAAACAGTCTTTTATATCAATCACTACAACAGGCCAGTTTTGGGGTAACGTGGATGGCCAAGGTAAACCTGGTTGTAAAGGTCCCATGTCCTCAAGAACGGCATTGACCGCTCTGAGATCATGTAGAAGACGCCAGGCACCTGACTTCTTTTGGATGACAAACACAGGGCAATTCCACGGACTGGTGGTTGGGACTAAATGTCCCTTTTCTACTTCACGCTGTACTAATAGCTGTAGCTGAGACAATTTTTCTTGGGGAAGGGGCCACTGGTCAACCCACACCGGTTGTTGAGTTTTCCACTTCATGGCTAGGGCCGGTGGGCATTGGCCAGCGGTCCCTATAAAAATGTGGATCTGTGTTCAACTGTGAGTCGGAAACTATGCGCAGCGACAAGCCTTGCATAGCGTCTCTCCCTAACAGGGGTAAAGGAAGTCCTTTTAAGATAAAAGGTTTGATAACAGTCGATTGGTTCTCTCCTTTTATTTGAATTTGAATTGGCAAAAGGCTTTTTTGGGTACCTCGACTTCCTCCAACCCCTGTTATTGAGATGCTGGTCTCTTCCAGAGGCCATGACACTGGCCAAACTTCTTGTGGGATTACTGTAACATCGGCCCCAGAGTCTAAAAGGGCTCTAAGTTGACATATGGTCTGTCCCCATCGCTCACACACTGGTTGCATTGTACATTCAATAGTAGGTCGCCTTGACATATCTAACACCAAATGGGCCATAGGGGTATCTTCAGGAATATACATTGGTATTTCAGTGAGGGGAACTATAGTGGCTTGTATAGCATCGTTTGTTTCAGTACACATTCCCGGAATAATATCGACTCCCCATTTGTGAGCCCCATCACCCACTAAAATTCCACCTGTACTCTTTCCCGATCCACCTCTCTTCAATGTTACCGTTGTTGGTTGCTCTACCCACACTCCTGTGGTAGTCTTTAAAGCCCATCGGTGGTCATCTTCCAGGGCAGGGGCTCGTCCTTTTGCTGTCCAATCGTCGGTGATTCTCGGCATTCTACGGGATATGCTTGACAGGATGGATTGTTCTCCCGCAGCCCCGCCCGCCCCGTGCTGGGACCGCCCCTGTAGTTTCCCTGATGTTCCCCGGCCCGTGTCATGCGACATTGCTTTGCAAGATGCCCTAACTTCCCACAGCGGAAACAACTCCCTTTTTGGTCTGAATTTGGCGTCCTGCCCAGATTGGCTGTAGACACTGAAGGACACTGGCTTCTAACGTGACCGCTTCCCCCACAACCAAAGCAAGAAATGTTTCTCCTCAGGTTGTTATTTGTGCGACTGTGAAGTACAGCTGTAACTGCTGCAACCACAGGTGCCGCTGCAGTTTGAGCTTCTGCTTCTAACACTCGTTTAATCATATCTGCTACTGAAGCTTTTGCTGGCAATTGCGATAAAATTTGCCTTGTCTGGTCATTTGCTTGTGTACGAGCTAATTCTTTCGCAAGAACTGGCTTAACCTCGTCCGGTATGTCTGCTACCTCCACCGCCTTTTACAAACGCTCTAAGAAATCCTGATATGGTTCATTAAGTCTCTGAATAACCTTTGTATACAGGACTCTTTTCTTTTCAAACTTACTGACCTTCATAAATGCATTTCTAGCACACTTTGAAGAAGCCGCTATCACCCGACCTCGCAAACCGGCCTGATTTTGAGGGGATGCATGATCTCCGGTCCCCGTTAACTGTGCCATAGAGACCCCTACTAAATCGTGTCCTGGAGTAAGAGCGTCCAAAACAACCACTTCTGCTTCCTCTTTAAATGCCTGCTCCCAGAGGCACATCAAAGGTGCCGTAAGTGCTGCACGCGCCACCTGTCTCGAATCAAAGGATAGTAACGGCTGAGCATAAATCACATCTAACAGAGCTCGCGTCCTTGGGCCTTGCAGTCCATCATCTCTACAGCTCGTTTGCCATTCCTTTACTAATTTGTAATCTAGTGGTTGCCATCTAGGTCCATCTTGAGTGATTAACAACGGACACGCTAATACTCCCCCTTCATCTGAAGGTTTGAAATCCACACCCTCTAGAACACAATTTTTTGCTATTAACTTCCCATCCGTAAACACCGGAGGCTGTGCTGCACGACCTACAACACTTTGAGCATGCTGTACTGTCTGTTCAATAGTCACCACTAAATTTTTAAATTTCGTCAAAACCTCTGTTACCTCAGTGATCTGATTCTGTTTTGCATTCAGTGGACTCTCCTCATCCGAGTCCGGCAATGGAACTGCTTCTGCTTGCAATTTCTTTCTAATGCAACGGTCTTTTTCATCTGAATGTACCTCTATCATAGACGCCGGGGGTGCACTAGGACCCATGGTCGTACTACTCGCTGGCGGGACATACTTAGAGGGCTCCTCTGACTCATGTGAAAACAATCCTGGCAGGGGAAGGGGTGGATACCCAAAAAAAGAATCCTCTAATTGCCCGCAAGAGACTGGAAATGCCAAGGCGTCCGGAGCATCCCCCGCTCCTTCCACTCTCTCTACTTGTTTTCCTAACATCTCCTCACCTCCGACTCCTGTAGCGTCTTTACTCTCTTTGTCAGCCTGTACCTCTAACAAATCAACCACCTCTCTACACAACACCGCTGTAGCCGCCATCCAAACCGCCTTTGCCTCTCTCCCCTTCCTCAATACGGTCAATACTGAACCAAGAGCTGCGAGCTTATCTGCAGCTCCTTTCTTTCCACTCAAACACTCCTCCACCAACTCCTCGCGCGCAGCCTGCAGCCGCGACGCATCAAATATCTCTCCCGGCTTTACTATGAAGCCCCGTTGTATCATCCACTGGATGAGACTTGTGACTGGAGCCGTATGCACTCCACAGTCCATGTCCCTGCCTACCGCCTTTAGTACCTTAATAATTATTCCGATGGATGCCATCGTCACCGGCAGGATCGCCCCGAGGGCCATCTTCTAATCGCCTGGCCAAGCAAAACACTCGCACACTCCGCGTCCGCGTCTGCGTCGGGGTCACCACTTGCCGCACTTTCTCCGCTGTGACAATCTAGGGAAAACGACGCATCGCCAGGGACTCGCCCTGGGGAGAAAACGGACCAACACAGATACTGTGGATCAAACGGTTTCTCTGTTTATTAACTGCGCAACACTCGGTTATATATGTTTCTAATATCTACTCACACATAAGCCATTTGTTGATTGGTTAACATGTGCCGTTCACGCGCTTAAACAATAGTCTAATTGGATAAAGTCTTCTGATCACGCGAATAGTTCCTCCACCTGCATGCTGTCTTGCACCCTGTCTTCGGTCACGTTGCCCTCCTGTTATCAGTCACGTACGCCCGACCTTGTTCTACTTTTTGTGCTTACTTCAACAAACTTATAACAAAGAACAGTAGTGTCTTGTGCTAGCAAACAGAGAATAACAGTTGTGCCTTACGCAGTTTCCCTCGTTCTCTCACAAGTTCTCCCACAAGTTTGTTTTGCCTGCAACGGTAATTGGTGAATGATCTCTCTCTCTGTCCTTATCTCGACCCACGAGCCTTTCATTATATTTTCTCTCCCCTGTCCAGCTGAGGACGGGGAGTGATAGAGTGGCTTTGGTGGGCACCTGGCATCCAGCCAGGGTCAACCTACCACATCAGAGAAAGGAGCAACTAAAAGTGGTGACAAATTATTTGCTGGCTTTTATAATTTGTTGATTTTTTTTCTTTTGTATGCAATTGTAAAAATAATGTAAAAACCCAGAGTATTTCATTTTTCTAGGTAAAATTAGGGGAAATAAAATATATTCAAGATTGAATGCCCATTTGCCTGCACCATGACACTTAGAAATGCAGGCTCTGTGTATCATTTTGAGTGTGGTCAGCTTACCGTATGTTCAGACTTGGTTGGCAGGTACTGGTATAAAACATAGAGAGAAAGAAGCTGTGCTGAGAATTCATCAAAACTTTCTTGCAGCATGATCTCTGTTATAACTCACATACAGAGCATCTATGGAGGAAAACAACACATAATAAGCAAATGTAAATTTACACAGCTCCTTCCTTTTGCACCCACTGATGTTCACTGATACTTTACTGCTCTAGTATGTTTTGAAATAGTGTGGCGTAAAAAGACTTAACTGCAAGGTTCAAGCAAATGATTTATTTGAACTTCACTTACAGACTTAACACGCCACTATTGCAGGTTTTACAGATACAATGGAGGAATGCACTACTGCAATTTTTTAAGGCAAGAGTAGTACACTATTGTCCTGGTTTCAGCTGGGATAGAGTTAACTGTCTTCCTAGTAGCTGGTACAGTGCTATGTTTTGAGTTCAGTATGCGAAGAATGTTGATAACACTCATGTTTTCAGTTGTTGCTCAGTAGTGTTTAGTCTCAAGTCAAGGATTTTTCAGCTTCTCATGCCCAGCCAGCGAGAAAGCTGGAGGGGCACAAGAAGTTGGCACAGGACACAGCCAGGGCAGCTGACCCAAAGTGGCCAACGGGGTATTCCATACCATGTGACATCCCATCTAGTTTAGGAACGGGGAAGTGGGGGCGGGGAATCGCCGCTTGGGGGACTGGCTGGTTGTCGGTCGGCGGGTGGTGAGCAATTGCACTGCGCATCATTTGTACATTCCAATCCTTTCATTATTACTGTTGTCATTTTATTAGTGTTATCATTATCATTATTAGTTTCTTCTTTTCTGTTCTATTAACCCGTTCTTATCTCAACCCACGGGTTTTGCTTCTTTTCCCGATTTTCTTCCCCATCCCACTGGGTGGGGGGGGAGTGAGTGAGCGGCTGCGTGGTGTTTAGTTGCTGGCTGGGGTTAAACCACGACAACTATTACAACCACAAGTGATTCACAGACAACCACAAGCACACACGTGTTTGCCAACTTAAAGCATAAACAATATTCACTTACCCCTCCAGGTAAGGGCTCTCAATCCCAGGGAAGCTACCTCGACCGGCATCCCCATCAAATGGGGGGGAAGGGTCTCCTTCACAAGCCAACTGTATAGTTGGAGAGGTGACTCCCCCATTTCCAGCCTGAATCTTAGGGGTTTTAATCCCCTGACTTACGGAACAGTGTGTATGACTATGCCTGAGTGGATTATGATATATGCCTAAATGAATTATGTATTGATACCAAAAAGCCAGTTGAAGAAACTCTCTAAGACTCAATTTGGAGTTTTAGAAAACAGACATTCTTTATTGCA
Organism: Harpia harpyja; assembly: GCF_026419915.1. NCBI lineage: Eukaryota > Metazoa > Chordata > Aves > Accipitriformes > Accipitridae > Harpia > Harpia harpyja. The sequence goes on from NC_068968.1 coordinate 12,277,949, forward strand.
GCGCTGGATGCACGGCGGATAGTTCTACTACTTTGAGCTACATGTCTTATTCTGTCTATCTGATGGTTTAAATCATCTGTCACATTTGGTATGTGGATACAACACAAATCATTTGAAAATCCAATGTACCCACATACCCCATGTTCTTTTAGTAGTAGTAAATCTAAAGCTATCCGATTTTGCAATGCCATTTTACTAGTAGCCTGTACTTGTGCGTTGAGTTCATTTAGCCCAGTTTGAGTAGCATTAGCTAATGTTTCTACTTGGAGTGAAAGTCTGTGGAGAGTAATTTTATTTTGAAGAGTTGTTAACTGTGGTAAGAATATAGATTCCAATACCCATCCTATTCTGGTTCCAGTACTTGGTGATTGCCAGGAATCATCTTCTCGTTTTACCCGATTCCACCATCGAGGCTGCAAGGGGGATTTCTTCCAGAGAGGGCATAAAGTTAGTAAGCCTAAAGTCCATCGTTTACTCTCGTCCTTCATGGGAAGGTGAGTGGACCACGTACCATCACTACTCACCCAGACAGTTAGTCCTAAACTTTCCACCTGTCCTTTAATACAGTCAATTCCAGGCCAAATTTTCCTTCCATTATTAAGAGGGGACCAAGTATCATTTAAAACATTACTATAATTTCTACAAGCACATCCCCATCTTAGAGCTTTAGCTACTGGATAAAGTCTTTGAACTTCTGGGTCAGAGGAATTACAAGTATAGACTTTTGTACAGTTCCATTTAGGATGTGTGATTTTCTCTGTTTGTCTAGTCCAAGCTAAATTCCCATAGATAGTTCTGGCTCTGGGTGGATCTAATAAGGGCCCTGTAACTCCAGTAAATTCCAAACACCATTCTATATTTTGAATATGATCCCAAGTTCCTCTGCACTTGTCTCCATGGTTTTGGCAATTGGCAGCCCCAAGGGGTGTTTGTACAAGTTTCTCCTGAAGGATGATAAATTAATTCTTTTGCCCATGAGGTGGATGGTTTGGTAATGTTACAATTCAAAATGCTATAATTCCTCCTTTCAAAGTTTAAAGAATAATTGCCATCCAAATCCGTCCAATTTAATCTGCTAAACTGATTCTCATTGTCCCACATCTTTTCCCAAGTTTTGGTTAAATTCAATGTCAATATTCCCCATGGAATTGGATTTTCAGCTGACTTTGGAATCGGAAGGCAGGCTGTTATTGAGGTTAAATTTTGTACCTTCGCAAAACCTTGAATCAACTGTAAAACTAGATTATCTTTTATCAAAATCACAGGGACGACTAATATCAGGATTAGTAGCTCAATAATCGCTTCATTTTGTTTATCTTATACTACAGATTCTTTTATTATGTCAATTTGTGATTCTGCCTTTGTAATTTTACATCTACTATTATTTATCTTATGTTTAGAACAACTTAAAAGAAAATATTTAAAACCTATAACACACAAAAGGATTACTGCCCCTGACAATATCCCTAATAACAACCCCAATATTATAAGCTTTACACAATTGTTCTCCCAAGTGCATAGCATGGAACTTATTTATAGATTTTCAATTTCAAAGGACCAGTTTCTTGAGACTTCCGGTTCCCTGTTGGTGCTTTCTTTATTCTTGAATAATGAAGCCAAGGTCCTTTTCCCCAAACCTTTACTGCTGTATATGTTGTTAAAATTACTTGATACGGTCCTTTCCACTTCTCAGCTAGTGGTTCTGAAGTCCACAATTTTACATATACCCAATCTCCTGGTTGGAAGGGATGCGCTGCTGTGTCCAATTCTAAGGGTCCAGCTGTGGAGACATACTGATGAAGTTCTTGTAAAGAGTTTCCTAAAGAAATCACAACCCCCTTTAAAGACATATCCCCAAAAGTGCTCAAGGTATTTGGAACATAGGATCCTTGATATGGTCTTCCATATAACATTTCATAAGGACTTAAATTTCCTTTCCCTTTTGGCTGTACTCTGATTCTTAATAGAGCCATGGGTAATGCTTTAACCCATGTAAGTGAGGTTTCCTGACAAATTTTACTCAGCTGTTGCTTAAGGGTATAGTTCATTCTTTCTTTTTTTTTTTTTTTTTTTCACTTGCTTGTGGTCTATATGGGGTGTGATAGTCCCAATCTATAGACAATACTTTGCTCAACTGTCTTACAATCTTTGCTATAAAATGAGGGCCACTGTCAGATGACATTCCTACGGGGACCCCAAATCTTGGTATTATCTCTTTGAGCAAGATTTTAACTACTTCTCTTGCTTTGTTGGTGCGACAAGGGAAAGCCTCAGGCCACCCAGTGAAAGTATCAACTAGAACTAGGATATATCGATATCCTTCTTTTTGGGGCAATTCTGTAAAATCAATTTGCCAATATTCTCCTGGAGAATTTCCTTGCTTTGTAATTCCAAAAGTAATCTTATTACTGGTTTGGGGATTATTGCGTATACAAATTTCACATCCCATTGTAATTGTTTGAATAATCTTTGTCATATCTCCACTCAAAATACACTTTTGTAAATGCTTAACAAGGTTTTCTGTTCCCCAAAGTACTTTGTTATGTTCAGCCCGGGCAATTTCTCTCATTATTGCGGGTGGGACTATTATTTGACCCGTTGGTGTTACAGCCCATCCTGTTTCATTTTTATTAGCCTGCAATTTAATAATTAATTCTTCATCTTTTTTCATTATAATTTGGAGCATCTTTAGGTAAATTTACACTTTTCTCTGGAACTAGTGCTAGGATGCCTTTTTCTGCAGCCTCTTTAGCAGCTCTATCAGCCAATCGGTTACCTGTTTCAGGGACAGTCCTACCTGACTGATGTGCTTTACAGTGCATTATCGCAACTGCTGTTGGCTTTTGAATGGCTTCTAACAATTTCAGTATTTGTTCTGCATGCTGAATGGTGGTTCCTTGTGCAGATAACAGTCCTCTTTCTTTCCATATTGCTCCATGTGCATGTACTACTCCAAAAGCATACTTTGAGTCTGTCCAAATGTTGACTCGCTTTCCTTGACTTAGTTCCAGTGCTCGAGTAAGAGCTATCAATTCAGCCTTTTGGGCAGATACATTCGAAGGCAAAGCTCGTGATTCAATTACCTTCTCAGTAGTGGTTACCGCATATCCTGATAAACATTTTCCTTCACGGATGAAACTGCTTCCATCGGTATATAGTTCCCAATCCGTTTCTTCCAGTGGCTCATCTCGGAGATCTGGTCGGCTGGAGTAGACTTCTTCAATTGTCTGCAGGCAGTCATGTTCTAATTCTCCTTCAACTTGATCAGTTGTTAAAAACACAGCAGGGTTAACGATAGTAGTAGTTTTTAAGTAAACATCATCTTGCTCCAGCAACACCACTTGGTATTTCAGCATTCTACTAGGGGATAATCAATGCCCCCCTTTCTGTTCGAGCACAGTGATCACCATGTGGGGAACGTACACTGTAATTCTCTGTCCTAGGGTGAACTTGCGAGCTTCTTGGATCAATAGCACAGTTGCAGTGACGGCTCTCAGACAACCAGGCCACCCCAGACTCACATTGTCTAATTGCTTCAAGAAGTAGGCCACAGCTCGCCGACTTGGTCCCAGATATTGGGCCAGGACACCCAGAGCTATACCTTTTCTTTCATGAGTAAAGAGTTCAAATGTCTTTGTGAGATCTGGCAGGCCTAGGGCTGGCGCCCCCATTAAAGCCTGTTTTAGTTGTTTAAAAGCAGCTTTCCCAGCATCAGTCCAATCTATAAATCCATTGTTTGAGGTTTTGAGCTGCTCATATAAAGGTCAGACCAGCAAGCCATAATTTGCAATCCACAGGTGGCACCACCCAACCATTCCCAGAAAGGCTTGCAATTCTTTTGGAGTCTTAGGTTCAGGGAGATGACAAATTGCCTCCTTTCTCTCAGTTCCTAATTGTCTCTGTCCTTTCAGGATTTCAAAACCCAATGTCCTGGTTTCAGCTGGGATAGAGTTAACTGTCTTCCTAGTAGCTGGTACAGTGCTATGTTTTGAGTTCAGTATGCGAAGAATGTTGATAACACTGATGTTTTCAGTTGTTGCTCAGTAGTGTTTAGTCTCAAGTCAAGGATTTTTCAGCTTCTCATGCCCAGCCAGCGAGAAAGCTGGAGGGGCACAAGAAGTTGGCACAGGACACAGCCAGGGCAGCTGACCCAAAGTGGCCAACAGGGTATTCCATACCATGTGACGTCCCGTCTAGTATAGGAACTGGGAAGTGGGGGCGGGGAATCGCCGCTCGGGGACTAGCTGGGTGTCGGTCAGCGGGTGGTGAGCAATTGCACTGCGCATCATTTGTACATTCCAATCCTTTCATTATTACTGTTGTCATTTTATTAGTGTTATCATTATCATTATTAGTTTCTTCTTTTCTGTTCTATTAACCCGTTCTTATCTCAACCCACGGTTTTTGCTGCTTTTCCCGATTTTCTCCCCCATCCCACTGGGTGGGGGGGGAGTGAGTGAGCGGCTGCGTGGTGTTTAGTTGCTGTCTGGGGTTAAACCAGGTGAATATCTTGTACTATTTGATTTATTGCTCTGAGGTTTTGAACCAACCTGTAATCTTTTCCATTAGCCTTTTTAACAGGCAAGATTGGGGTGTTATATTTGGATTCACATTCTATTAACAATTTGTACTTTAGAAATTTTTGTATTATCTGTACTAACCCTTTCCAACTTTCCAGTTTTAGGGGGTATTGTTTAATTCTTACGAGACTCGATCCTGGCTTTAAATCAATTCTCATAGGCTCTGCTCTTTTGGATTTACCAGGAACTTCCCCAGCCCAGACGACTGGAATTACAGCATTATTTACTTCGACTGGTATGATCCTCTGCTTTCGGTGACCGTCCTGTAACAACAAAGCCACTGCTTCGATATGTTTAGTTTCTGGAATTAGAATTTTAATCTCACCATTTTTAAATTTAATTTCTGCTTCCAATTTCTCAAGTAGGTCTCTCCCTAACAGGGGTTTAGGAGAATTTGGCAAATACAGAAACTGATGAGTGACCCATTGCTTTCCTGATTTCATTGTCAAAGTTTTAAAGAAGGGTCTGTTCTCTCGTTCACCTGTCGCACCAACAACACTAATTTCTTCAGAACTTAACCCCCCCTCTAAGGTGTTTAAAACTGAAAAGGTGGCTCCAGTGTCAACTAAAAATTCAATTTTCTGTTCTCCCAGGTTAGCTGTAACCAGAGGTTCTGCTGGGAGACTCCCCTCTGGTCCCCGTCAGATACTTTCACTCAACTTTCCCAAGAAAGGGGGAACTTGCTGAGATTGTGCGGTCGAAATTGGGATCACTTGTGACCTTGTAGGTCTCAGGGGACATTCCCCTTTCCAGTGTCCTTCTTGTTTACAGTATGCACACTGATTCGGTCCCAGGGGCTGGTTTAATCCCACTGGTGACCCCAATCCAGTTCCTCTCCCTCGTCCCATTCTTCGACCACATCCCCTTCCTCGAGGAATAACTCCTCTGCCTCGTCCCACACTAGTTCCTACTTCCAGAGCAGCTACTAACCTTGCATTCATTTTACTCTGTAATTCATCTCTATTTCTATATGCCACCCAAGCAACTTCTAATAATTTTCTCCAATCTCGAGAATCTGCTCCTTGTAATTTTTGTAATTTCCTTCTGATATCATCAGAGGATTGTCCTATAAATAAAGGAGCCAATTGAGCTTTTCCTTCTTCAGACTCAGGATCCATATTAGTATATTTCCTAGCAGCATCTTTTAATCTGCTTAGAAATTTAGTGGGAGACTCTTTTCTGTCTTGTTTAATTTCATATAATTTAGACATGTTAATTGCCTTAGGCATAGCATTTCTGATTCCGAATAGAACCCATTTTTGATATTGATCCAGCAGTCTTCTCTGAGCCAAATTATTAGGATACCATTTGGGATCAGTAGATGGAAAATTTTGTTCCACTGTTCCCTGTAATACTCCAGAAGCCACTTGTGCTTCTACCTGGGTTTAAGCAACCCTCTGGATCATCTCTCTTTCTGCACTATCAAAAGGTACATCCATTATTACTTGTATATCTTTCCAATCAGGATCCTGAGTCTGAATCATTGTTTCAAAAGCATGGGCTGTTTGATCAGGGTTTTCCTGATAGCTCCCAGCTGCTACTTTCCAATTATTTAAATCCACAATAGAAAAGGGTACTTTAATAGTTACCACACCCTCAGTCCCAACCGCCTGACGAAGAGGAGCTTGAATAACTTCGCTCTGTTTAGCTCTTGTTCGCCCTGCAACAGGACTATTCATGGGCTCTCTTTCATCACTATTTCTGGGAGCAGTTCTAGGTGGGGCCCTTTGAGATCCAATTATCATTTCAGTATCATCCTCTCATTCTTGCTCGTATAACTTTAAACATCTTTGCCCAATACTACATGCAGAACAACACCTTTTGAGCTTATTATCACCCTTTTTGTTTTTCTCTCTTTCCAAAGATTGCACAAAAGGATCACTGGGTGGCATATTAATTCCACAATCCTTTTGCCACTCAGGATGATTCTTTAAGGTAAAGAACAAATCACAATACATAACTTCATCCCATTTCTGCTCACGTCTCAAAAATAATATAAGTTGTAACATGGTGTTATAATTTAGTGTCCCATTCACAGGCCACTTTTCCCCTTCATCGAGCTTATACAGAGACCACCAATGATTACAATATTTAATCAAATCTTCTCTCCACATGTTACCACCCGGGACACCCCCCCAGCTGTTTCCAGTGCTTTAAAACACACTCCAGAGGTGATTTTTTTAGGGAGTTCACTTGACTGTCCTGTTCCCATTATCAATAACTTCAATATACAAAAATAAAAAATTGGAAAGTCAAATATCAGAGCCTAAGTCAAAATACCAAACAGAATCAATCAGAGATCAAAAGGTCATATCCAAAATCAATAGTCAAATCCCAAAGCCTTAATCAAAGTACCGAGACCAAACCCAATGAGTATTTTCGCCTTCAACCAGCGAGACAAATACCCTTTACCAGAGAAGTACTTCTACCAGAATACCAGATTTTTAAGGATCCTTTTATATCGCTTCCTTGGTGACTTCTCTTAGTCAGGCTTACAGATAAGAGTACCAGACCAGAATACCAGAACCAGGTTAATCAAAAGAATGCCTTTAAATAAAACCTTACCAGTGGCCTTGGCTTGTGAGCCCGGGGATCAAGGGTCTCCCCGAGAAATCTCAGTGCCAGCTGGAGGTCCTGCGATCCCACGTCCGTCGAGTCTCAGAAGCCTAGTCCCATCTGGGGTGCCAAAATGATACTGAAAAGCCGGTCGAAGAAATTCTCTAAGACTCATTTTGGAGTTTTAGAAAGCAGGCATTCTTTACTGCAGCGCTGGATGCACGGGGGATAGTTCCACCTAGCATGCATACCACAGCTTTAGCACAAACAGGTTATATAGAATAACTAATTGCATATTCATCAGATGAGTATACATATGCATAAAAATGATTGTAACTGATTATCATAGTACTGCCTACATCCGATCATGCGCAATGAAGGAGCCATTTGAGTCGAAGGGCTGCTTTTGCGACCACCGACCCATTTGAAGTTCTTGCTGGCTGTCCTTGAAGTCTTTATTCTTGTCCTTGTTCTTTGATCTTGAAGCTTAACGCAGTTTCAATCACATGTGGTCAGTTTCAACATTGTTCTCATCTAGGGTACAGGAACATCTAGTCATAAGAGCCAAGAACTACAAAACCTATGAGTAACTGCCTCTACCAGTTAATTGCTTGGCTATACTTTTGTCTATTGTTTCAGTCATAGTGTTAGTATAAGATTTCTAATAATTATTTACCAAATCTCACTTTTACAGTCACCTAGCAGCAAACCAGTTTCCACGGCTGGTACAAAATATTAAACACATCAAAATATTTAGACATACCATACAGAATGTATGGAAATAGGCTATCACCTGTGCCCACATTGTTGTCATTCATAAGGGCAGAATCTTTTAAGGATCCCTAGAAGGGTTCCAGCTCCATAGGGGAGGAAAACGGTTAAAAAAACCCCACAAAACCAATCATATATCTCCTCGGATCAGGGACTTGTCTTGCAGGGAGTCCTGCTGTCTCTGGCATCCCTGCTTCCACCCATTTTAACCCCTTCTGCAGTTGGGTCTTCTTGCCCTCTGTGCCAGATCATTCCTCAGTCACAAACTACCACTGCTGAGCAGTTACAGTTTGAGTTTCCCTTCACACCCCACTCTTCCTTCTCACAGGGTGTTAGAATAACCCAAGTGGGTAAGACTAATTCTATAGTACTAGTCATACGAAATCGTTAACTTTCTCCCTAACTACTTGTGTGGATTGTCCAGCTCATAGTTCACAAAGGAGTTTCACCATGTCTAGTGCACACAGGCAACTCATGGCCGGGGGAGGCGTTACAAAAGCGACCCAGCCTTGGATTGCCTTCAGGCCCTGTCTCTCTGCAGAGATGACTCACAGGGAGCTGTGTAGACAGTTTAGCCCTGGGTTGTCTGATAAGCCCTAAACTAAACAGGGCAGTGGCTGTGCCATTCAAAGAACCAAAACCTGAACTGAGCCTTGAAATCCCTTAAAAAATAGCATGCCCTGAGTCTCAATCCAACCACTATTCAGTCGCCTGAGGAAGCAAGGTTAAAAAAAAAAAAAAAAAAAGCTGGAGTGTTTCAGCTTCAGTTTCAAATGACAACCTTGTGTATTCAAACAATCACAGACCAGCAAAGGAGAGATAAGGGGAAACTCCACTCAGATATACTGATAGCATATGTCCATACATTTCGTGTGGTTTGTTCAAACTTTTATGGTTTTAATATTTTGTACCTTCTATGAAAACTGGTTTGCTGCTAGATAACTGTATAAGTGAGATTTGATAAATGATCATATATTAACATTATGGTTGAAACAATAGACAAAGGGTAACCAGGGAGATAATTACAAAGTCTAGTCAAGTGATAACTAGTAATTATTCATAAGTTTTGCAGTTCTTTGCTCTTATGACTAGATGTTCCTGTACCCTAGATGAGAACAATGTTGAAACTGACCACATGTGATTGAAACTGCGTTAAGCTTCAAGATCAAAGAACAAGGACAAGAATAAAGACTTCAAGGACAGCCAGCAAGAACTTCAAATGGGTCGGTGGTCGCAAAAGCAGCCCTTCGACTCAAATGGCTCCTTCATTGCGCATGATCGGATGTAGGCAGTACTATGATAATCAGTTACAATCATTTTTATGCATATGTATACTCATCTGATGAATATGCAATTAGTTATTCTATATAACCTGTTTGTGCTAAAGCTGTGGTATGCATGCTAGGTGGAACTATCCCCCGTGCATCCAGCGCTGCAGTAAAGAATGCCTGCTTTCTAAAACTCCAAAATGAGTCTTAGAGAATTTCTTCGACCGGCTTTTCGGTATCACAGGGATGGGCCAGGTGACAGTTTTGGTGTCGTCCTGCAGGACCCCCCAACACACCTTGAATGTCAGTGCTAAAGGCAGCAGCACTCAGCAGTGAAAGGGGTCAGTGCAGGGGAAGGGGCTGAGATAACGTTCAGACCCCCCACCAGAGAGCCAAGAATGCCAGGCTCACCCACCAAAACAGCAAGAACTTTGCTTTAAAAATTTCAGTTCATACTGAATACGAGCTAAACTAACTACTCAACCAGCACTGACTGAGATTAGGTTTTTAAGGATGAAGAAGGTGGGGATGCTCAAACTCCTGTGATGTGCCCAGGGATTTCTCCCTAGGAGATATTCCTGAGAAGATAGTAAAGAGGAGATAGGGAAAATCTCCTATTGCTTGAAAAATACCTCCTCTCCCACCCGGGTTTCAAGCTATAGTTCGCTTGATCACTTCACACTAATTGTACTACAACAACCCGAAGAGGCAGGAAATACCCTGCTGTGAGCCTGGCTGGAGTGATTTAGAGCTCCCTGCAAACTGCAGGCAAAATGGCTTTGGGAGTACAGCAAGAAGAATAACAGATATACCTTTGCTTATGTGACCCATCCAGTGGCCCACACCAGCAAAGGGGGATGACTGCAGCTATATGACAGGATTGGTTTACTCCAAATTTTTGATTGGTTTGCCCCAAATTTCTCTTGTGCGCATACTTTTCAGTTATTTGTCTATTCTCAACATTATTTTGGAATGGAATGAGAGCAATAGAACGCTTTAATGAAGTCACTGAGCTAATGACTATGTTGCAAATACTATGATAAAGAAATTAAGATTTGATTATATGAAAGAGCTAGGTTTGATTAAGAAGTAGAAAATTGTGAAGCATAATGTATAGCAGCGTTAAGTTTGAAATGTAGTCATAGAAACTTTAGGAACTGTGTTATGTGTGACCATAGGAACCTTAGTATTGTTAAGTTTGAAATAAGCTAACCGTAGAAGCCTCACCAGGAACTTACTGGTCTTTCTATGTTTTGTTTCAAGAAACTAAGGAAACCGTCATGGACACCAGTTTGCTGCTTGGAAACCCCCTTACCCTTCCCATCTCGATTTGAGTATCGAGGATTCCAATCAGTAGAGTTAAGTGAAATTGACCAATGATTGTTTTTAAATAAGAATATTGATAAGGTGATATAATCAAAAGACCAATCATTATAAAGGTTAAATTTAAGAGCAAGCATAGTATGCATTTTTATGTAAAGAGCTTATGTAACAATGACTTGACAGAAAAAGTTTATAAAAACTGATGAATTTAATGTTAACTTGGACACACCTTTGGAGGAGCGATCCCCCGTGTCCCCAGTGCTGCAATAAACGAAGTACCTGCTTCTTAACGTCACATCGGTGTTAAGGAGTTTTATTCCGGATTTTGGTAACAACTACATCATTAAAATGTTAGTATATCTGAAAATACAGCTAATACTGAAAAAGGAAAGTTAAGGAACTTTAAATATGATTTCTTTTTTTTTTAAATAGTCCACATAAATTTAGTATTTGTATAATTCATACACATTTTTATTTAAAAAAATAGTTCTATAGCTTGAACAATCATGAAGTGCGGGAGCATAATAATGGACTCAACGACAGATCAATATGATCATAGTTGAAGACCCTTTACTAGAGCATCAGACATCATTTTATACATTGGTTATATCTGTACATGCGCTTAGTTACTTTACTATTGGTTACATACATTATTCACGTGCTGTCCATGCGCCTAGTTACACTTAATGATTGGTTATCGCCAACAAGTCACTCAGTCCCGTATATGGAATATGTTGACATTCCTGTGGTTGATAGTCCGAACTTAGTTCCTGGTTTTGTGCATGCTCAAGCGTTTCAGCTCCTGCTTCTTTGTTTCACTGTGTCCTTTTCTTGACCTTGAGCTGAGGCCTATCTGAGCAGAACCAGACTTATGTCAAGCTGTTAGTTTGGATAGGCCATATGTCCTTGTTCTGCCAAGTACACGGCCACAATGAAGGGGCTTTAATTTTGTCAGAAATTAAGGTGTAAACGATTGAAGCTTGCTAGCAAAGTAATGTTCAAATTCTTAAATCTTCATATTGTTAGGACAACTTTTCAACAAAATAATGTAAGACTGAAGAAGACAAGTATAGCTGCACATCCTAAACTGTGGGGACCATTTGTAAATTGGCAAATTTACTTGATTCAAACACCTAAATGTTGTAATTTTGAGTATGTCCTTGTCATTTTAGATATGTTCTCAGGATGGAAGCCTGTCCTTGTAAACATGCAGATGAAACAACTGTTACCAAATAAAAAAAAAAAAAAAGAGAGAACTAATTCCTGGGTTTAGTATTCCCCTAACATTAGCTAGCAATAAAGGGACCCATTTTATTGGACAAGTAATGCAGAAAATTTGTGCAGCCCTACAAATAAAATCAAAATATCATTTTGCCCATCACCCCCAATCCAGTGGGCCTGTAGAGAGGAAAAACTCCTGATTTTAAAACCAGATTAGCAAAAATTTGTGCAGAAACTGTCCTGAAATGTCTGGATGTGTTACCTCTCCCATTGATGTATATGAGAAGCACTGTGAATAGAAAATATGGGCTGTCACCTCACGAGATTTTAATGGGCAGACCCATGTGACTGCCTTACACAGCACCCTTAACTCCCATGCAGTCAAACTTAAAACTAACAGATAATGCTCTTCTAAAATATTGCCAGGTATTAATGAAATGTTTAAGGACTTTCCAAACACAGCTGAAAATAGTTTTACCAGAACCCACCACTGAAGTCTGTCACTCCTTGAAACCAGGAGACTGGGTCTACATGAAGGTATACCAGTGAAAACACCAGTACCTTATCAGGTACTGGTAATTACTAATGCTACAGTAACGCGCAAGGGCTGCTGAACCGGATCCACACTTCCCAGTGTAAAAGGATCACACCATCTTCAGACACAACACAGAGTGTATCACCTGTCACAGCAGAGCTGGATGATCTGGATGAACTTCCTTTGATCAAATGACAACAGAAGTACAATCTACAACCCTGCAAATAGACTTTGATGACCCTATTATTATCATCTAAACTTGCCGGTTGTTTTTAGGAATTGTAGCTTTGCTTGCTCTGGGATTTTGCATTTTGCTTTATATTATTACTGGTCATATACTAACCTGTAAGAATTGTTATATGATAAAATCATAAGGAATGAAGGATTATGAGGGCTATGTGGCTCTAAGGCCTGCAAGATACTGCCTGTTAATTGGACTAACACCTGTACATCTGGTGGGTTGACCTTGGCTGGCTGCCAGGTGCCCACCAAGCCACTCTATCACTCCCCCTCCTCAACAGGACAGGGGGAGAAAAATATGACAAAAGGCTCATGGGTTGAGATAAGGACAGGGAGATCACTCAGCAATTACCGTCATGGGCAAAACAGACTCAATTTGGGGAAGTAAATTTAATTCATTGCGAATCATCTCAGAGTAGGATAATGAGAAACGAGAACAAATCTAAAAAATACCTTCCCCCCACCCCTCCCTTCTTCCTGGGCTCAACTTCACTCGGGTTTCTCTACCTCCTCCCCCTGAGCAGTACAGGGGGTTGGGGAATGGGGGTTGCAGTCAGTTCCTAATGGTTTATCTCTGCCGCTCCTTCCTCTTCATGCTCTTCCCCTGTTCCAGAGTGGGGTACCACACATAAGAGACAGTCCTTCACGAACTGCTCCAGGATGGGTCCTTTCCACAGGGTGCAGTACTTCAGGAACAGACTGCTCCAGCATGGGTCCCCTGCGGGACCACAGCTCCTGCCAGGAACCTGCACCAGCACAGGCTCTCCACGGGGTCACAGCTTGGCTTCCTTCAGACACATCCACCTGCTCCAGCATGGGGTCCTCCACAGGCTGCAGACTGGATATCTGCTCCACCATTAATCTCCATGGGCTGCAGGGGGACAACCTGTGTCACCATGATCTTCACCACAGGCTGCAGGGGAATCTCTGCACCTCCTCCCCTTCCTTCTTCACTGACCTTGGTGTCTGCATAGTTGTTTCTCTCACATATTCTCACTCCTCTCTCTGGCTGTTGTTGCACAGCAGTTTTTACCTCTTCTTAAATATAGTAGAATCATAGAATCATTTAGGTTGGAAAAGACCCTTAAGATCATCAAGTCCAAGCATTAACCTAACACTGCCAAGTCCACCACTAAACCATGTCCCTAAGCGCCACGTCTACACATCTTTTAAATACCTCCATGTTGACGCGGAAGTCACGGACACTGCACACAATCAATATGATCAAGCAGATGCCACTTTATTGCCAAGATAGCTCGGTTTATATGTTCATTCTAGTTACTGTTCACGCATAAGCAAATTAGAGATTGGTTAGCATGAGCTGTCCACGCGCCTAGTTACACCTAATGATTGGTTATATCAACACTGTACACGCGCATAAACATAAGGCATAATTGGTTGTATTAACTAAAACATGCGAAACTTGTCTCAGTCTAATTGGTCAAGATAAGCTGCCGAATTGAGGTTCTTTGTGCCAAGTTCCCTTTATCGTGGAATGCGCACCTGTGTTCTTCTAATTGGCATCTTTCTTTTTTTGTCTTCTTGTTTATTCTGTTCAAGGCCTTCTAAAGGCGTCTGGAACGCTCTTACTACCGTTAGCTAAATATGTGTCCACTAGCAAAGCGTCCTTGAAGTCTGCTGCCTACAAAACATCCTTGGCTCACAAATTGATCAATTCTATCGAGTCTGGATTGTTCACTATGTGCCCATTACTTTCCAAGTATCCCACAAATCCCTCTTTTTGTTTTTGAACAATCCAGACTTTAGCCATTGCATTCTGTACCATCCTTCCTAAACAACTGAGTATACAAGGGATAATTAATAAAAAGACTACCAATACTAACAAAGCAATTCCCAACATTTTTAACAGATCTCTTATCCATCCCATAATTCCCCAATGGGTAAACAGCCTGTCTAACCATCCCAAACCATCACTAACCTGCAGTTTTTGAACTTGGTCCTTCATTATTTGTATAGCTTTATGGACCGATTCAGAGTGATCAGATAAATTCATACAACACATTCCATCTAAATCTTCACAACCATGACCATGTGCTAGCAATAGAAAATCAATAGCAGCTCTATTCTGCAACATTGCATGCCGTCTTGCACCGCAAACTCAGCCCAGCAATCGGTAGGTGCCAGCTTTACGTGGGCGTCCCCATGGAGGCAACGATGGCCTTGCCGTACACCAGCCCGATGCTCTTCGGGAAATCCCGGTCTTTATACATTTGCAGAGGAACGGATTTCAGCACACGTGGCCAGCGGGTGCCAAAATCCGCCTCAGTTGCAACATGGGGAGCCTATGACGCATGCGCTTGCTGGCCAAGCGCGCTGCATGAGTCATAGCCATCCTGTCTACTGGTTCATGGGTTTTGTGATGCGGTTGCAATGCACCAAGAATCTTGACCTGTCATGTTGATCAAGGTAACCTACAAGATCTATGAACACAATTAATTAAACACAGTAAAAGCAACATTATACCTAATAAAATACACAAGAATAAAAGAAACCCCGATTTTTAACAAAGATACAAACCAACTCCTAAGTCCCCATCCCGCAGCTAAATGCTCTAAGCCGAAATGACAGCTTTCTTAATTGCGTTAAAGCTCTTGCAGCCCCTTCTTGCCTCTGCAGTTCTGTTATCTTGTTTATTAATTGCTCCACTGTCCAAGTTCCTCATGTCCGTTGTTTTTCTGGTGGTTCAAAGTCCGTTTATAATGCAGCTGTCATGTACTCTGGCCCACTCATGCTAACTGCGGCCTACTTATGCTAACTCTAAATAATCAGGCTCAAAGAAATGTCCCCCATTTTCCATGAAATCTCCCACAATTCCCCCTTTTTTTTTTTGTGCAAGCCAAGTTACATGAAATGCTTTTGCAATCATATGTTCAACTATTTTTATAATATATGGTACAATCATTACAACTGCTAATACTACAATTAGAATAACTAAGCCATGCATAAGCAAATCTTTCAACCATCTCGTAATTCTTAAACTTGTTAGTCATCCACTTAACCCTGTGTTAGTTATCGTGAGCCTTTTTACTGTGAATCATATTGATATCAGGTGTTAGTAACATAAGTTGTCCGAGGCTACATGGCCTCCCGTTAAGTTTCAATGGAATTCCCCCCCCCACGCTCTATCCCCGCGAATTAAAAACATCCCCACAGGTAAAACAGCTGGAATAGAAAAAGAGCGTGATATTCTGGAATAGATATAGTTACACCAAGCTGTAGCATTTCTATATACAAGCAAAATAGATAGCTTCTTGATGCGTTATGTTCGCCAAGGTTACCCATTCATTCTGTTTTGGTTGTTGGATCATCCATTCTTCACTTATGTGTGTCACCCATAACAGGCCAAATGCAGCAAGGAGGAGGAAAGTGGGGGGGGGGGGAAGGGGGTGCATCAAAGGATACGGTTGGCGGTTTTTCTTGCTTCACAGCAGCCTCCTGATTCTGTAGGGTTTCCTTTAAGCGTACGGTTAGGGAGGCTTGGGAACTGTCAGATGGCTGATTAATATCAGCAGTCCCAGGGAGTGGAGCAGAAGTCAAGGGCACAGGAGCAGGCAGACAAGCTCCAGGGAAGCCAAAAGTCTCTCTCGCTGCATTATGTTTTTCTCCCCGCGTTTCCCCTTCGCTTGCAGTGGGAGAGAGAGCAGCAAAAGCAGACGCAGACGCTTTACGATCTGCTTTCATTAATTTCCATAAAGTTGCAAGACCTTTAACTTCTTTAGACCCGTCACTAATTTCATCCCATAGGGAGGTTCCGATAGCTTCCCAGGTACTAAGCTCAAAAGCTGTACCCACACTAATTAAAAGGTTTCTGTTCAATGCTTTAAAAGCTAAGTCTTGACTGAGTTGTAAAACTTCTATGGCAAATTGTGCCTGCCATCCTGATCTGGCATAAGGACCTGCCCCCAATAACATTTGAGCTTGCACTCCAAACAAAGGATCCCCGTTCTGTCGTGGGATAGCGGCTGCATTTTCACAGGTTGCTTGCCAGCTTTGATAAAATTGAATCTGCTGGGATGGAAGCAGTAACATTTGCACAATCATTTTAACATCGTATGGTGTCAATAAATGTGCAGAAAATACATGTTGAATAACAGATTGACTGTATGGTGATTTTAACCCATATTGAGTGACTGCTGCCTTAGTTTCCTTTAAAACTTTCCAGTCTAACGTTTCCCAAACAGGACCCCCATGTGCCCCTGCCACAACTGGAAACGCAGATGGAATAATTTCACCTTCAATTAAAGCATCTCTGATTACCCCCTTCCATCTTTTTGCCGGATCTCCCACCCCACTCCCTGTTAATAAGGTCACCGGAGGTGGCTGTGGCAAAGGAGCCACGGCACCGATCTCACCCGATACATCCTGGGAAACACAAGGATTCATTGGAGGTGGTTGCGGGAACGACGAA
The DNA here is from genome assembly GCF_026419915.1 of Harpia harpyja. Classification (NCBI taxonomy): domain Eukaryota; kingdom Metazoa; phylum Chordata; class Aves; order Accipitriformes; family Accipitridae; genus Harpia; species Harpia harpyja. The sequence goes on from NC_068968.1 coordinate 12,294,872, forward strand.
AATCCTGCGTTGAAGGGTGGTGGAGGTGCAGGAAAAGTTGAAGATGCCGGCTCGGACTTCACCGACGGCTCCAGGCGGGCTTCAAGAGTCTCTAGCCTTTGTAACAGTTCCTTTAGTTGTGGATCCCCCGAACCTATTGCCCGTTCCTCCTTTCCCTCGAGCGGGGATGGGGGAGTGGATGGTGGCAGTGGCGGATACAGGGATGAGGCAACTGGTTTAGGTGATGAAGGACGAGAATTAGAGACTAAGTTGTTTTCCGTCTCTTCTGCTGGTGGTGGTGGAAATTCTGTCAGGCTGTCAGCTTTTTCCAAAGGCTGATCTCTGGGCTCTGGATCTGCTACCGCAGATTTCCTGACTGCACTAGCCCCTGCGCCGGATACATGGGCTGGAACAACGGCTGGAATTTGTGGTGGCGCAAAGGTGAAGCTTGCCGGGGATGGCATCCCTTGTGGCCCTTCGGGCTGCAGTGCGGCAAAAGCAGAAGCTACTGCCGAACGTTCAGCTTTCATATCTTTTAAAGTTTCTATAATTAACTTCCACATGGTGGAATATCTGCTCGCCTCTTTTGAACCCGAACTTATGTTATGCCATAATTCTTGCCATATCTTTTCCCAAGTAGGAATGGCAAAAGCATCTCCAAAAGTAGGGAGTAAGCTTTTTTCTCTTGCCCATAGTAGCAGGGCTTTCAGGGTAGACGAGTCATAACTTAATCCTCTCGTAGAGAGCATATGTTGGAGGAGCTTAACCACTGCTGCCTCTTCCTTGGACATAGTGGACCCCATCTCCTCCCCGGCCGCTCGCCTGATCAGGACGAGATTCCCACGACGGTACCGTTTTTTTTTTTCCCGAGTGCCGGGGCAGCACTCAACTACGGCCGGCTTCCGCACCCTCTCTCCGTCAGTTCCTGTCGTAGAATTCAACACCGATCCGAGGGTCCCTGTTCGGGCGCCACTTGTTGACGCGGAAGTCACGGACACTGCACACAATCAATATGATCAAGCAGATGCCACTTTATTGCCAAGATAGCTCGGTTTATATGTTCATTCTAGTTACTGTTCACGCATAAGCAAATTAGAGATTGGTTAGCATGAGCTGTCCACGCGCCTAGTTACACCTAATGATTGGTTATATCAACACTGTACACGCGCATAAACATAAGGCATAATTGGTTGTATTAACTAAAACATGCGAAACTTGTCTCAGTCTAATTGGTCAAGATAAGCTGTGGAATTGAGGTTCTTTGTGCCAAGTTCCCTTTATTGTGGAATGCGCACCTGTGTTCTTCTAATTGGCATCTTTCTTTTTTTGTCTTCTTGTTTATTCTGTTCAAGGCCTTCTAAAGGCATCTGGAATGCTCTTACTACCGTTAGCTAAATATGCGTCCACAAGCAAAGCGTCCTTGAAGCCTGCTGCCTACAAAACATCCTTGGCTCACAAATTGATCAATTCTATCGAGTCTGGACTGTTCACTATGTGCCCATTACTTTCCAAGTATCCCACACCTCCAGGGATGGTGACCCAACCACTGCCCTGGGCAGCCTGTTCCAATGCTTGACAACCCTTTCGGTGAAGACATTTTTCCTAATATCCAATCTAAACCTCCCCTGGTGCAACTTGAGGCTGTTTCCTCTTGTCCTATCACTTGTTACTTGGGAAAAGAGACCAACACCCAACTTGCTACAACCTCCTTTCAGGTAGTTGTAGAGAGCGATAAGGTCTCCCCTGAGTCTCCTTTTCTCCAGGCTAAACAACCCCAGTTCCCTCAGACGCTCCTCATAAGACTTGTTCTCTAAACTATTCACCAGCTTCGTTGCTCTTCTTTGGACACGTTCCAGCACCTCAATGTCTTTCTTGTAGTGAGGGGACCAAAACCGAACACAGTATTTGAGGGGTGGCCTCACCAGTGCCGAGTACAGGGGAACGATCTCTTCCCTAGTCCTGCTGGCCACACTATTTCTGATACAGTCCAGGATATTATTAGCCTTCTTGGCCACCTGGGCACACTGCTGGCTCACATTCAGCCAGCTGTTGACCAATACCCCCAGGTCCTTTTCCACTGGGCAGCTTTCCAGCCACTCTTCCCCAAGCCTGTAGCACTGCATGGGGTTGTTGTGACCCAAGTGCAGGACCCGGCACTTTAGCCTTTTTGAACCTCATACAATTGGCCTCGGCCCATCCATCCAGCCTGTCCAGATCCCTCTGTAGAGCCTTTCTACCCTCAAGCAGATCAACACTCCCACCCAACTTGGTGTCATCCGCAAACTTACTGAGGGTGCACTCGATCCCCTCGTCCAGATCTTTGATAAAGATATTGAACAGAACTGGCCCCAGTACTGAGCCCTGGGGAACACCACTTGTGACCTGCCGTCAACTGGATTTAACTGCATTCACCACAACTCTTTGGGCTTGGCCATCCAGCCAGTTTTTTACCCAGCGAAGAATACACCAGTCCAAGCCACGGGCAGCCAGCTTCTCCAGGAGAACGCTGTGGGAAACAGTGTCAAAGGCCTTACTAAAGTCCAGGTAAACAATATCCACAGCCTTTCCCTCATCCACTAAGTGGGTCACCTTGTCATAGAAGGAGATCAGGTTAGTCAAGCTGGACCTGCCTTTCATAAACCCATGCTGACTGGGCCTGATCACCTGGTTGTCCTGTACGTGCTATGTGATGGCACTCAAGATGAGCTGCTCCATAACCTTCCCCGGCACCGAGGTCAGGCCTGTAGTTCCCTGGATCCTCCTTGCGGCCCTTCTTGTAGATGGGTGTCACATTTGCTAACCTCCAGCCAAGTGGAACCTCCCCAGTTAGCCAGGACTGCTGATAAATGATTGAAAGCAGCTTGGTGAGCTCTTCCACCAGCTCCCTCAGTACCCTTGGGTGAATCCCATCCAGCCCCATAGACTTGCGTGTGTCTAAGTGGTGTAGCAGGTCGCTAACCATTTCCCCTTGGATTATGGGGGCTTCATTCTGCTCCCTGTCCCTGTCTTCCAGCTCAGGGGGCTGGGTACCCTGAGAACAATTGGTCTTGCTATTAAAGATGGAGGCAAAGAAGGCACTAAGTACCTCAGCCTTTGTCACTATGTTTCCCCCCGTATCCAATAAAGGATGGAGCCCTCCTTTTGTTGCTAATGCAGTTATAGAAACATTTTTTATTGTCTTTTACCTCAGTAGCCAGATTAAGTTCTAGTTGGGCTTTGGCCCTTCTAATTTTCTCCCTGCATAACCTCACAACATCCTTGTAGTCCTCCTGAGTTGCCTGCCCCTTCTTCCAAAGTTCATAATATCTCTCTCTTTTTTTTTTTTTTTTTTTTTTTTCTTTCCCCCCTGAGTTCTAGCCAAAGCTCTCTGTTCAGCTAGGCCAGTCTTCTTCCCCACCGGTTTGTCTTTCGTCACATGGGGATGGTCTGCTCCTGCGCCTTTAAGATTTCCTTCTTGAAGAAGGACCTCCACAAGTCCTTCTCTGTTTGCAAATAGCAGGTCCAGTGGGGTGCCTTCCCTAGTTGGCTCATTCACCAGCTGTGTCAGGAAGTTATCGTCCACACACTCCAGGAACCTCCTAGTCTGTTTCCTCTCCTCTGTACTGTATTTCCAGCAGACATTTGCTAAGTTGAAGTCCCCAACGAGAACAAGGGCTAGCGATCGTGAGACTTCTCCCAGCTACTTACAGAATATTTCATCTGCCTCTTCATCCTGGTTGGGATAGTCTGTAACAGACTCCCACCATGATATCTGCCTTGTTGGCCTTTCCCCTGATTCTTACCCATAAACACTCAACTCTTTCACCACCATCATCAAGCTCTAGACAGTCAAAACACTCCCTAACATACAGAGCTACCCCACCACCTCTCCTTCCTTGCCTATCCCTTCTGAAGAGTTTATAGCCATCCATTGCAGCATTCCCGTTGCGTGGGTCATCCCACCATGTTTCCGTGATTGCAACTATATCATAGTTTTCCTGCTGCACAAAGGCTTCCAGCTCCTCCTGTTTGTTGCCCATGCTGCCTGCACTGGTGCAGATGCACTTCATTTGGGCTATTGATCCCGCCACCTTCACTAGGGGGAGAAGCCCTAATTTCTATGTGACCGTACTCAGGCACTTCCATGGTTTCTAACACATCAATAACCCTTGCATCTTTGCTGCTGCATGGATCTCCCTCCCCTACCTCCACTGAGACGGCAGACCGAAGGACCTCACTAGCACACCATCCCTCAAACATTGGTGCGCCGCCCCCTGGCTTATCTCTAGCGAGCCTGGTTTTATCCCTTTCCCCCTCCAAATCTAGTTTGAAGCTCTTTCAATGAGCCCTGCTAACTCCTGTGCAAAGATCCTTTTCCCCCCCTTTGAGACACGCAAGCCCCATCTGTTGCCAGCTGGCTTGGTGTTGTGTAGACCAACCCATGATCAAAAAACCCAAAATTCTGCTGGTGACACCAGGCTCAGAGCCAGGTATTGATCTGCTGGCTCTTCCTGTTTCTTCCCTCATCATTCCCTGCAACTGGAAGGATAGAGGAGAACACTACTTGTGCTCCTGATCCCTTAACCAGTCATCCCAAGGCCCTGAAGTCTCTCTTGATTGCCCTTGGACTTCTTGTTGCAACTTCATCACTGCCTACCTGAAAAATCAATAACAGATAATAATCTGAGGGCCATACCAGGGTAGGAAGTTTTCTCTTCACATCTTTAACTTGGGCCCCAGGGAGGCAGCAGACTTCCCCAAGAAGTGGGTCTGGTCTGCATATTGGGCCTTCTGTCCCCCTCAGGAGTCAGTCTCCTATGACAGCGACCTCTCTTTTTTTCTTTACGGAAGCAGTTTTGATGCAGGGTGTAGGCTGACTTAACCTTGGCAACACCTCCAAGCTAGGTGAACCATCATCCTCATTATTGTTCGGTTCCACTTGCAGAGCCTTGTACCTATTATGCAAGGGCACCTGGGAAGGTCGGGTAGTCACAGAGGAGACACACCTGCTGCACCAGGCAGGAACTTGTTGCCATTGCCCCCTATCCCTTAAGTCACTGTGTTCACCCAGGTGAAGAGAGGATAGGGAATCCTCTGTGTCATGCATCCTGTCTACTTGTTGGGCCTGTCTCAGGGAAGGTAGGGTGCGATTCCAGTAGTCTATCTCTCCCTCACACTCCCTGATACTCCTCAACCTACTCACCTCCTCCCGGAGCTCTGTCAGTAAGCAGAGGAGTTCCTCTACCTGGGTGCACCTCCCACAGGTGTGCTCACTACTGCCATCGGGTACTGGCATAGGAGCAGGGCACAGCCTGCAGCCTGACACCTGGGTGGCAGCATGTTCCCACCAGAGCTCTGTCTGGGAAGCATCAGTCGTGGTGGGTGCAGAGCTTAGAAAGGCCATGGCCTTCTGCCAGGTGGATACCGTTGCTCCCTGGTTGAGCTGGCAGAGCATCAGCACCCTTCCCACACGCCCTTCTGCACAAACTGCCATGCCACACCCTGTTTGCCCGCCCTAGTCGCTAGCATTCTCTAGGGGCTTCTTTTATACGGGGGGGGGGGCGGCTTGGCTGCCGTTGCTCCTGGCCCCGCCCAGGTCTCATCAGCCGCTGTGGCGCGAGCTGCGGGCTCCTGGCAGCTCTCTAGGCTCCCCTGAGGTTTCCCAGGTTCAGGAAACCCGTCTGTGCATCGCGCTAGAGCGCTCCGCTGCGGATCGTGCCGGCACCGGAGCTGCTCGCCTCAGCGATGTAGTTTTATTGGGTATCATCTCTGACACAGCCCCTTGAACATGTACTTACTGAAAATGAGGTGTTTTCTCATGCTGCTGAGGGATACAGAAATGAGAACAAAAAGAAGCGACATCATGGTACATCATGGTAATGTTTTACACCACAAGAGATAAAAGTAATCTTTAGCATTTATTTTTCAGTTTCTAAATAAAGATTGGTTCTTATCTAGCATTTAAATAGTCACTGATCTTTTGAGAAAAAGCCCATATAGTAGGTAATCATGACTGAAGGAAAGGGAAAACTTACAAAAATGTGTACATACACAAAGACAAGAAATGTCAACACCACTTTACCGCTTTTGTATTTTATTGTGGAACTGAGTTTGTTTCTTTTACATCAAATATCCTCAATGGAAGAGGCGACATTGCACACAAATATCATAAAAGCACTACATATTACTTTCACTGGAAACTAATTTTCTACATTAGATATGACTGGATAGAAGTGATGCAGGATTAGAAGACATAATACCATACACAGCTGCAGACTGACACAAACACCATTCAGAACGAGAGAAGGTGTGTGAGGTGCTTCTCAGCCAGCAACAAGACTGTTTCTTTCCATAGTTTGGAAGATGATGGCTGCATGCAAATGCCTGAAAGCATATTTCAGATTTCCTCTTTTACAGTTGTGATTACAGCCCAGTCTTGAAGAGGTAGCTCTGCCATCTGGAGCTCCTAGCTAGTCTAGTGCAGAGAAGCTTTTTTTTTCCCTTCTTTTTTTTTTCCTTTCAATATTTTTATGCCATTGTTTTATTTAGTTACTTATTTTTGTAGATTTTTTGTAAAGTCACAACACACAGACTTTTTTCTTTTATTTTAAATAGCAAACATTTTTAAACCAGGTGAATAATATAATTGCATTCTAAGAAATGCTTACCCTTAGTTGCTTTTAGTGTTTTGTTCAATTAAGTGAAAAGATGAAAGCTTACAGTTTCTTACAAGTGTAAACATTATACTTTTTCCTTTTCTAATAAACCAACAAAATTACTATTTCTCTCAAAACATCATTACTGAGCAAGAACCTCTTGCAACAAATGAACAAAGAGAAGGATATGACAGTAATGTCCTAAATGCACAGTAAGTGCTCTTTGGAGCTGACTTGCTTGTGGTGGGAAGGATTGAAAATTCAATTAACAAACTGATTAAATCTTAGTAAATGAGTACCAGAACTCTCCTAAAATGCATAAGCTATTGTAGACAATTAAAAAACCCCATTCATATACACAGTTACCTCCATTCACCACAGTATGTAAGATAATAATAAAAAAATCAACAGTGAATTCTATGAAAGATGGGGTGAAAAGTACATGTCAGTGAAGTCAGACCCACCACAGGACTTTGAAAAGGCATGCAAGAGAGGCCCTGTCCAAGTTCAGGAGTGGGGTGTGATCTCTAAAGTTAATTCTTCATTGGATTTATGAAGCAGTATAGTAATAGCATAAAGATCATGACTGGGGATGCTGTTATGGGTAATACCATCATTTACATGGAGTGTCCTATTGAATCTTTATAATTAACCAATAACAAACCATGCTCCTAGAAATCTATGCTGATCAACAACACTCATCATTAATGTACATGGTACATTTTGATGACTGTTACTAAACTAACTGTGTAGTATTATGATTAGCACAGTTAGATTAGTTCCACAGGCAGGAAAGACATTAAGGGCAAGAGGAGCTAATGGAGGAGTTCATTGCTGTGTTACACCCAGGTGTGATTACCATTTAAAAGGGAATGGATGGAACAGGCATTGCAATACCTCAGAATAGCCAGACTGGGTTTTTAATACTCTTGTAGCAGCAAAAAATGAATGAACATTTTAAGATCAGCTGTAGCTGCCTAATTATTATTATTTTTAAGGTAAAACAAATGCTTGAGCCATCACAAACTTACTTGGGGAGATTTAAGGCTTGATTCTAATTTCATTTACAAGTAGGACCAAATGACTGTAACTTCCCTGATTGTAGTGAAATTGCTCCTGATTCACAAGAGTAAATGGCATAAGTGATATTAGTCTCAGGACCACTGCTGTACTTAGATTTTTCTACCAAAGCAGAGGTACAAACCATTTCAGATATTGTCATAAAATCTGTTCCCACCCACTCAAAAAGTTTGAAATCTGACCTATATAAGAAAGTAGACAAAGCAGAATTGTAGAAATAGTACAACTATTCTGCCAAACATTTTGCCTATAACTTTGAAGACTATGTATTACAAAAGCAATTTTAAGTGAATGATTATGAACCCAGCAAACGTGCTTGTTTTCACAATACATTTCCATCTGCCTTTTCTGCCACAGTCATTCTGAGTTATTCTTAACGACTTAAAAGCTATAGCAATAAATAAAACAGCATTGCTAGAGATACCTAAAAAAAGAAGACATTAAAAATAAATCAAAAACCCCAACAATTGACAAACAGTAATTCACAGCATTAAACAGGCCTCAGGAGCCCACATTTAAAGGGCCCTAAAGCAGTATAAAAAAAACCCTTATAAAAATTAGGAGTGCAAACATGTACTTGCTAAACAAAAATATCCTAACAATGTAAAATTGAAATAAATTATAAGTAAATAAAATAAAATGAGGTCATAGTTCCCTACACTGTGAAACTTAATACCAGCCATAATGGTGAATCATACAGACCAGCACATCTCTTCATTTTGGAGGCCTTTACACCTTCTTTAAATTCAGATTTGCAAACCTTCTACAATGTAACAATTTTTTTTTATTGGGATAAAACTTCTGAGACTAAGAAATCCAAACTGTCTTAAATGACTGAACTGTTCTACATGCTGTTCCGCTGCAAGCAGTCTAGAGAAGGAAAGGAAAGGGGAAAGGAAGAGAGAGAGGAAGGAGGGAAGGGAAGGAAAGGGAAGGGACTTATTTTAGCTTATTGCTTATTCTATCTTTTTTCATGATCTTGTGAGGATTGAGAATGTAGGTTATACCCTTGTAAATATTAGGCAATCGACATTTCAAATCCCATTTTCTGTCATCATCAATAGGTTAATTTTACCACCAGGGTGCCCCTCCCCCCCCCCCAAAAGGTATTGGCAGTTGACTATTTTCAATAAATCTTACCTCAATATCCATTCTCACTAGAACCTTAAACAGCATTATTAATTAATCTTACAAAACTACGAAAAAAATTGCCTTCACCTGAAAAATTTTTCTTTGCATTTTCCTGTAAATGAAAACTTTTGTCAAAAAGCTATTAAAAGTTCACGCGGCACTAAAAAAAAAAAAGTTTCTGTACGTTTGTTCCCATATTTACTCTTAAATTAAACAAAATAAGGTAAGACAAAGGAAGGTTGAATACTGTACAGACTCGCAGGTAACCTCTTTCATCATCCTGAATGTTTCACTAAGTTTTACAACTCTGCTACTGGACACCACTTCAATCTTGCTTCCACAGTACAAAAGAAGCTTTCAAAAAAAATGCTCATCTTGCCTTGTTGATCTGTCCTGGTGCATCAATGAATCGTTCACAGAACTAACATACGTAATTCATAGCACCAAGCTGTTTGACCAGTCAGATAGGTTTCTAGTACTACACATGCACACTCACACTTCTTTACTGGTGTAACTATGATCCTACACAGATGTTTTATAAATTTGCCATCTCAACATTAAAAAATAAGTGCATCAAGTTTCTTTGTACATTCAAGTCACTTAATTGTCTACTGTATGTACTCCCAACTGCTTTGGTATTTTGCTTCGGTTAATTGACAGTGGACATGGGTGTTTAAGCATGTGGACTGGTCAGTTCTGACTGGAGTGAGCAGATTTTTACTGGGAGCATGCCTTAGACCAACAATTCTGCATGTTGAAAGAAAGGTTTTAGAATTCTGAATGGGGTTCAGACTACGTGCGTATTTGGCCTACGATTGTTATGGTATGTCAGTATGCAGAGTTAAAATTAAAGTGGAAAACTGCTAATGAGCGTTTAGGTTGTACATCCCTTCCTAGCCACATTCTGCTGCTGCTTATTTTCCAGCTAACTTAATTCTGTAAAGTAAGGACCTCCTTTGTGATAGCTCAGATTGATACAAATTTAAAACTTCCTTTTCATGTGAGTGCATAAACAAACTGCAGTAAGCGATACAGCTATTGCCATGAGACTACTGGAGATCTAATTATTTATTACTTTATCCTCCTACCCCCTCTCTCTTTCTCTCTCTTTGTGTTTCTTTAGAGGACAAATGCCTCTACCTGGCAGAAGTCAGTTGGGGTTGCTAGTACATGGTTTCCAAATGTTCAGCGGAGATGAAACTGGATCTGTATTTTCACAGTAATTTGAACCCTACTATGGGAATGCTGTTATTTCCCTTAGCAATCAACAAAGACTGAAAAATATTAGTGACTTGCATCACCGTGATACAGTATAGCATTTTGCAGGTATACAGTTCAGCAGTTGAAAAAGATGGGTTGAATTTTTAGAAAAGGTGTTTTCAAACTGAAGAATTTCTGGAAACAAAGTTAAATCTTGTGGTGCATGGTCTTGTTCTTACAGTTCAATCTTGCATGCAGGAAAAGATTCATCTTGCATAACAACAGTGCTGCTGCTTGCCAAAACCATGATGTTGAGGTCCTGCTGTTTCTCATGGGTCTCTTGGTACCATTCCCTCATCACTTCTGAGTCATGGGTTGGGATTAAGGTCACCTGCAACACAAAACAGGAGAACTCCTGAGGAATGGACAACAGAAACAACTGATAAGAAAAATGTCTTTGTAAGTAACAAGTATGATTCCCTTTTGGAAAGAGTGGGTCTTTATGCAATAAATACTTAAATAAATGGATGGATAAAAGGAAATAAACATGTAGATAAGATAAAATGACTGTAAAGAAGCAGTTTATCAAAATAAAACCTTGGTTCTCTAAGGTGCTGAGATGCAACTTTCCAGAGAAGTAGCAGTCTGTAGTCTGCACCAATAGCTCTTCAGATTATGGCCAAATATTTTGTTTACTTATTTATCATGTTGGAAAGGCACATGAAGTTTCCAAGTGTACGTGATTACCATATAAACCATGAAACATTCACTTTTCTTTCCAACATACAAACTGCAAGGTTTCCAAACTTGGATCATATATGGTATAGCAACAAGATGAAATAGCCAAATGGCCCTGTAAACCAGTTCCCAACTGTTTTATTCTCCAGAGACAGGTCAGAAGGGCCAAAAATGGGGGAGCAGCTGAGTATAGTGCAGCTCTGTGCTTCACTTGGGTGTCCACTCACATCACTGGTGAAACAAGGTGCCCAGACTGGGAACTCCTGTCTCCAGCAGCTGCCGCCCACTCCAGAGGCGCTCTGGCTTCCTGTAGTTGCTTCCCAGAGAAGATTAAATTTCCAGGTAGAAATACTAATGAAGAACCTACCTGCATGTTATTCTCCCACTGGGCCTTGCCCTCCAGCAGGGAGTCCAGAACAGCCCTGCTTGGCTCCTCGGCTGCAGAATCATTCCCGCTCACCACGTAGTAGGATGACCGCACCCTCTTGAAAAACTCAACATTGACATTCTTGCTATTGCTGTGGTTGGGAATGTACACCAGATCCAAATACACCGGAGGTCCTGGAGGCACCGCTGTAGATTTTGCTGACTTACTATTTCCAGGTCCTTTGGAAATCAAACAACAAAATAATATATCACAGGCTGGTTAAAAACATGCATTTATTAATTACCATTATAACCACTGAGATTATATTCTTAAAATTGCTAGTGTTGGTTAAGCATTTCATAGCTACAATTGTACTTCTGTGTCCCCTGAAACAATTATGGCATTACCCTCCTACATCTAATGACACATTCCAGCTTTGTTGTATGCCAATTACGATTGTACTGGGAGGAAAAAAATGGAATAAAAGTAATTAACTATATAATACAATAAAAACTCATTACCACATAACCAACATTTGACTGAACCTTTCCCAGTATAATATACTACTATTATCCAACAATTACTACACAGGGCTGTGATTACAGAATTACCATTCAATAAATGGCAGTATTATTTTCCAAGTTAAGAAGGACAGCTTTTCAAAAGCCTCAGGTATGCATGATTATAAAAGCTAGGGTCACACAGGGAGCCATGCAGAAGTGATCCTGAGATTTGGGGTATCAGCACATACCAAGACATAGTAGCTGTTGATATGCTTAGACTGTCTTACAGGTGCATCAGGAAGCTACTACATGTGAGCAGAAAGAGGGGAAAAGAGGAATTTGGGAGAACAGAGAAACTTCCTAAAGCAATTACTTCAGGAAACTGAGAACAAGTGTTTGTTTGCCTGCTGGATCCTTATTTGCATACACAAACTAGCCACTTATCATGAAAAGTAGAGGGAAGCATGTTTTTGCTGCTATACATAGCGTAGTATCTGTTCTAAGAAGAGGTTCAGTCAAAAGGAAGTTCAAAGTTTAAACACTCACATTAAAAATATTACCAAAAAAAGCTGCTTTTGCTACACTGGTTCACGGTGTGAACTGATGATCAGGATTCAACCAGCAATTGTATCCAGATGATCACCATTTATGTTTCATTGGTCTTCTCATGATATCACAGAGGATGAAGTTTGGTAAACTAAATTATCTATCTGAGCAATACACTCTATTTAGGATCACATATTGTAAAGCCAGGAAAATCCAATACAATTGTCTAGTGTGACCTGCCATTCATCATAAGGCAATATGCCAAATAAGCATCATAATAAGGTTTCCTGAATTAGAGAGTTTTTAACTATTGGGTATGTTACAAAATCTTTTATCATCTTTCATCATTAAAAATCTGTGATACATCTTTCTGAATTGTGGATACCAACATTGGATAAAATATTAAACATTACATTTTACACTTAAATGTCTTTATCAAATAGGGCCTTGTCTTCAGCTCTAGCGTATACCTGAGAAGTATGCTTCAAGAAAGAAGAATCTAATCTAAAGCTAAAGTGCTGGAGAAATGTACAGCATGAGGAACTGTACTGCTGCTTTGAAAAGCATCTACTAACAGAGACATGCAAATGATGGTGTAAGAAAGGAACAGCAGACCACTTAAAATGGGAAAGCTACAGATAGCTGAATGCTGGTTTTCTTGTACTGAATTCTAGACCTGCTCCTTGTAAAAAGCTTTCAATAGAACATCAGTCTTGACAACAGCAAAATCAAAGTATCCCCAAAACACTCTCTAACAAGATCTGCCAGAAACAACATATTAGCACAATGCCTCCTTCAGTAATCTAATTCATATTTTATTACTACTTAGAATACACAACAGTGATTCAAAATTACATTAATTTTCTGTATGTTTAGTCATCACTGATGGCATAAGACTTTAACTGGATTATGTGATATACATGCTCAGTTCACTGAAAGTGCTCTTACTACTGTTATCATTTTTTAAATACTCTTTTTAAAATTAATCCAGCAAAGTAATAAAAGCATCCAATGTCTGATAGTACCTTTGCCTCTCACAATATTAAATTGCGTTATTTTATGTTAAGAGTGTTGTGCCTACATGATTCTTACAATGAATAAAGTGGTTCACTTTACTACTGATTTCACTTCACCTACGAAAGTGGTACTTTTAATTCTACTAGTTGGTTAACAATTCAGACAGCTAGTATTAAGTTCTTTATATTTGATGTACTCTAATTCTTTACATCTGAGCAAACTGACACATCAAGTTTCTCAGATTGCAAGTTAATTCAGTGAATTTCATTCATTTAAATGTGGCCTTAACATGCCAGATTTATATTTAAAACATGGACTTTCTTTGGGGGTTTGCTACAAACCACATTCTCAGCTGATATAAAGGCAACCTAACTTCACCGCAACAACTAAGAAAATCTTAACATTAGGGAACTCCTATCTGTCTTTACCTGTGGTTGCAGTCTTTGCTGACTTGGACGTTGTTGTATTTGCTGCATTCTTGGTATCCTTATCTTCGACTCGAGACTTTACTTCTGGATTAGAGAGATTTTTGGTTGCCTTCTCCACAGACTCCTTCTTTTTCGGAGAAGCTGTTTTGGAAATTTTGTCTAAAGATTCTTTTACAGCTGGTTTTGGTGAAGCCACTTGTTTTGATTTACCATCACTTTTTTTAACAGGAGAAGATGACTTGGTCTTGGTACCCTGCTTTTTTGTCTTTGCCTTTTCTTTGAGGTCCTTCTTCAAAGGTTTACCCAAATTCTGATTGGTGGGCAAAGTCTCTGGATCAACCATGGAGACATCAGGGTGCCTAGGGGAAGGGCTGTGATCCTGCATCAGGACAGGTGGTGGGTCAATTTGTTTGTACATAATTGTCTTGTCTGTCGGAATGGTTTCTGATTCATCTTCTGAGTCAATGTTAGCATCTGCAGTGATGGAAGGGCATTCCTCAGTCTCGGGGGGAACATCTGAATCAGTCTGAGATGGGGCAGACTCACTCATGGATGTGGGAGGGGTTTCGTCACACTGCTGCCCTTGCTGCTTTCCCCTAGAAGGTGGCTGGGCTCCCCCAGATTGAGTTAATGGCTTCTCTTGATCTTGAGACTGTTCCTCACTTGCAAACCACTCGAGGGGATTTGGGTTGATAAATGAGGGTGAAAGTTCAGGTTTAGGATGTTTATATTCGCAGGAGGACACAAGGCATAAGTCAACATCTTGATGGGATTCTGCTAACAATTTTCCTGGAGTAAAATGTGCACTTGCTTTATAGGAATAGCTAGTAGCTTTGGATGACCTGGTGGTTTTCCCAGTTATCTCAAATGAGTAATCTGTGGCTCCAGGTGAGCTGGTGGCTTTCCCTGTTGTCTCATAGGAGTAATCCATAGCATCGGGTGATCTGGTAGCTTTCCCAGTTCTCTCATAGGAATAATCTGTGACCTCAAGTGATTTGGTGGTTTTCTCAATTATCTCATAGGAATAATCTGTGACTCCTGGTGACCTCATGGTTTTCCCTGTCATCTCATAAGAATAATCTGTGGCCTCAGGTGACCTAGTAGCTTTCCCTGTTATCTCATAGGAATAATCTGTGGCCTGAAGTGATCTAGATTTTGCAACTGCCTCATAGGAGTATCTAATATCCTCTGGTGACATAGTAGTTTTCTCTGTGGCCTTGTAAGAATAACTAAGTTCTTCTGGTGACCTTCTGCTTTTCTCTGAATCTTCTTTTTCTAGGCTGATTAAAGGTTCTGGACTGTGCTTTGTTAGGGGTTCCTGGTAACCAAATGCTTTGACAGAAGACACTTGCAGCGACAACGAAGATGTGTGACTAGCTGATACTGCTTCTGTGATTGCAGGAGGTGAATCTGTAAAACTAGGAGTGTACAGAGGAGAAGATTCCCTTGGAGTTAATGGAGATAGGTCGGAGTTTGGTGACAGCTTTTCTCCTAGGCTCTGCACCTTTTCTGAGGTAAAAGAAGAATGTAGTGACATATCTCTGGGTGGAACAGCACCTGAAAAAATTTCTTCTGGCAGTGGCGAAGTTAACTGGGAAGGTGTATGAGCTGATGAAGTTGAGGATGAAGCTTCAATTTGAGAAACTGAAATAATTTCTGAAATATCCTTCTCCTGAGGGTAAGATGACTGCTCCACAGGGGAAATCTTCGGTGCAAAAATAGGCTCCTGTATATCTGAAGGGCTATAATCTACTTCTGTGGGTCCATTTTCAGATATATGGTGTATACTAGTGCCTACAGTAGGATAGTCTGGAGATTGCCTACTAAAGTCCATTGCTAAAGACTGCTCAGGGGACTCCTGACCAAATTCTACTGACATAGTTGACTGCTCAGATCTGTGATCATGCACTGGGGTTCTTGATTTTGCAGTTTTAGGTGAGAAATCTGGTGGAGAAATTGACATGGGCCTTGGGCACTCTTCCTTAGATGGAGACATGTCTGTTTCCTGAAATGTTGTTGGTGTTTGTACAACTGACACTGAAAGGGAATCATCAACTTCAGTAGAGTGGGGGGATCCAACCTCAGCATGCAAAGAAGGAGATACATCATCAGTAGTTGGTTCTAGAAATGAACTAGTAGCAACAGATGCTGTAGAGACAGAAGCTACTCCTTCTATATGGGAATAGGTGTCTTCTGCTACAACCTCATCAACTGGAGTTGCAGACTTGTCAGAAACAGTGCCTTCAGAAATTGACATTTTGGTGTCTTCTTTTAAGGAACTGAACTGACCGATATCTATTTGAGTAGGTGAGAGATCACCTGCTAACTTCCGCTCATCCAAGACCAGTGAAGACTGGGAGCTGCTGGGTTCTGTATCCTCCATTTTCCTTTCTAGGCTGAAGCTTTCCTTAATTACCATAAACTCCATGCTTTTTTCATCTTGTTTTTCTTGGAAAAGGCCCACAGAGCTGGCTTCAGAAGCTGGGCTCATCTGAACAGGTGATTTTTCTTTTTCAGGTTTCCCCTCAGAAGGACTTGCACAATCTCTGGTGGGAGACTTTACATCAGCACTCAAAAATGTATCATAAGCGGTCTCTGAACCTATCAGTGGTGGGCTCCGTAGAGGCAAGAGAACCTTTTCAATAGGAGATTCTGAATCTGGCACAGGCTCATCCATAGGGCTTATTCTGGGTTTTGCAGACTCATCTTTGACTTCACTGAGTTCAAAGCTAACAGGAGCTTCTGTTGACTTTTCACTGGTTTCAGAGGGAAGCTGACTGGATTTTTCATCAGTGGGAGACTGATAATAAGGTGTGTGGCCAGCACTACCAGCAGCAGACTGGGAGGGAGATGCTATTTCTAATGTTTTATCTTCAGGGCTTGCACAGTGCTCTTCAGCAACTTCTTTATGTACATCAGGCATTGTAGCAATGGGGACAGGCTCAGCCAAGACCTTGATCTCATTGGGAGTGAGCGAAAAGTTCACACTACGTTCACTCAGTGGTGTTTTGGCAATGGGTGATGGAGGGGACAAACTCTCAGCTGGACTCTTGGCTGGACTGCATTTTCCACCATCTTCTGGATAGGGCTCTTTGATTTCTAATTTGGAAGTGCCTTGGATTTCACTTCCTTTTTGCCAATATACATCTTGGAATGCAGATTTGCAGAATTTGTCTTCCTCTAATGAAGAAGGTGGTGAGATGGTAGAAGCTGAGGCATTATAGTCTTTACCTTCTGTGGCTTCTGTTTTGGATCCTTCTGATAATCCATTAAAAGCATCTGGAAGAGGAGAAAGTTTAGGTCTAGCAAATTCTTGAGAGTACAGTGATGTCTCATACTTGGTAATGTTCATATACTCTTGAGAAGGTGACTCATTTTCCTCATTGTTAGTTTCATCACTCATGACATCCCGGGGCGTAGACATTTCATCCATTGGAGTTGGTTCACTGGATATTTCGATGGTAGACTGTGTATAACCTGAAGTAGCAGTGAATTCCTCAGGTTGATCTTCTCTATTTTCTTCATCAGAAACAGTGGCTTCACTTTCTGAACCACCTGGTAATGTTTCATCATGGATAGAAGAGGCCAGTTCAACTGCTGGAGACTGAGGCTCTGAGCATTTTGTTGGTGTAATTATGAGTAGGCCATATTTATCTTTAACTTCACCAGCTTCTGCAGCTTTGTCTACCACAGCCATCACATAATCTTCTTCAGCTTCTATTTTTTCAGTCTCCTCTTCATTTCTGGTGTCTTCTGCTTTGTCTTCCTCCTCTTCTTCAGTCTCTTCAGTTTCTGCCTTTTCTACTGCTTCTTCCCTGTCTTCCTCAGCCTGTTCACCTGATGCCTCATCATCTGCCTTTTCAATATATTTTTTGGCTTTAATGTTAGCATCTGTTTCAGCCATTATTTCTTCTGAACGCTCTTCCATTTTTCTTGCTTCCTCCATATATAGTTTTGTGGTGTCCAGTGGTGTCTTTAGTTCCTCATCTTCACCTCGTTCTTCAGCTTCTTCTGTCTCTGCCTTTTCCTCATAATCTCCTGCTTCATATGATTCTTCCAAGCCAGTTCCCTCATCTTCAAACTTTTCATTGTCATCAACCCTGTGCTTTTCCACAGGTTCCAATTCTTCAGGTGTTTGTTCACACTCACCCTCAGCCTCTGTAGTAGTTATGCCTTCATCAGAGGACTCGGCAGGTCCTTCATTATCTAATTTTTCTTTTTGGACTTCAAAGGCCTTTTTTTGTTCTGTGCCAGGGAGTTTCAGTTCATCCTCTATAAGTGCAACTTGAGATTTTGTTTCTTTTATTGTTTCTACTTCTTCAGCTTTTAATTCCTCAAAATCCTTTGTTAAATCCTCTGGTGAAGACATAAGGGATCTCTCCACTTCAAGTTCTTTTCCACTAGCTGTAATTTCTGCAGCTGCTACAGTTGTGGCAGTGGCTCCAACTGCTGCAAGGGCAGCTTGTGCTCCACTGACTTTGATCTCCTTCTTCACAGTCTTATTTTTTCCTTTTTCCTTTGGCTTTCCAGCAGGTACTGCTTCTTTTTTAGCAGGTTCCTCCTTCTTTTGTGGTTTAGGCTTTGCTGCTAGCTTTTTGACTTCAGTCGAAGGAGCAGCTGTCTTCTTTGTTTCTTTAGGAACTTTTTTTATGTCCTTTTTTACTTCTTTTTCTTCCTTCTTAATTTCTTTCTTCTCTTCTTTTTTACCTTCTTTCTTTACTTCCTTCTTAGTTTCCTTCTTCTCTTCCTTTTTCACCTCTTTTTTAACGTCTTGCTTGATCTCTTCTTTTTGGGGTTTTTCCTCTTTTTTGATGGGTGTTTTCTCCTCTTTTTTAGAAACCTCTTTCTTTGTTTTTTCTTTTTCCTCTTTCTTTTCTTCAGGTTTTGCTTTGACTTCCTTTTTCACTGGCTTCTCCTTTGCCACTTTTGGTTTTACATCTGTAGCTTGTTTTTCAGAAGTTTCAGATTTTACTAATTGCTCTTCTTTACTTGTTACGTCTTTTTCTGCCACTATAGGTTTGGTCTCCACTTTTGCTGGTTTCTCTTTTTTAACTGGAACTTTTTCTTTGCTTTCCAATTTCTGAAGCTTTTCTGGTGCTGGACTAGGCTTTGCAGGCTCCGACGTTTCTTCTTTAGATTCCTTTCTGACAGGCTTGCTTGGTGTCTTTGCAGCAGGCTTCAGACTCTCCTTGCTGTCTGTTCGTTGTTTCAACTTTGCTTGTTTCACAGCTGGACTAGCAATGTTCCCAGTTAGGTCTTTTTGTGTAACCATTGGTTGTTTAAGGAAGTCTAAGTGTTTGAGTTTTTCTAGTCCTTCTAGAATATTATATTGGGTGCTGTTTCCAGGAAACAGAACTCGGATTATTTTTTCTGCAGGATTAGCTGGATGCCACACAATCAGGGATGAGACAGAGGTAAAATAGGATAATGGAATGTCTAGTTTTTGGTCACTTTGTAGCAGGAATTCAGCTTTATCTTTGCTAGTACCACTCCACTGTTGCATAAAATATTGCATCTCTTTGCTATTTTTGACAGGATTAAGCACATACATCTCAAGTTTGCCAACTCCCATTTTCTGAAATAAAATGATGGGATCAATGGTATTTCCTACATTTCTGAAAAGAGGTTCTGGTTTCATAGACAATTTATTTAAATATTGGAGAGTAAAATGAGCTTCTTCTACACTCCTTTTTACTCTAAAGTTAGGATCCAGGTTCTTCAGGTTCTCAGGTACATTAAGGAATACAACTCCTAAATCAGGTGAGATCAGATTTTTCATCCAGTCACTGTTGGTAGTAGACCCTTGGGACTGTTCCTCTTCTAATTCAGCTATCTTTCGCTGAAGCATGCTATTGATTCCTGGCAGGTTATCATCTCCAATGTGAGTGAGTAGAATGGAATCTACCCTGTCCAAGTGCCGGATAAGTTTCCAAAAGCAAGATTTTCTTTCGGATCCTCCATTGATAAGCATGTTGAATCCATTCACTGCAAACAATGCAGAGTCCCCTCTTCCACCCGGGAAAATATAACAGCAGGGTTTGGAGAGTTTCAAGAAGCCTCCTGAAGTTGGAGGTTCCAAAATGTCAAAGGGTGATGGCACTTCTACTGATTCTGACAGATACTCTGTGAATTCAGAGAGTCCTTCCATTTCGGGCAATATGGAAGCTGAGTTGAGTTTAATGTTAATAAAGTCTTGAAGGTTGTGTCTGTCAAGGTTGGAATTTTTCCAGTCTCCTTCCTCAGGGCAGAAAAGAGTTAAGCTGGCTTTGTTGGCAGGGTGTGTGGTGCTCAATAATTCTCCAATCTAGGGTTGTAAAACAAAAACACAAGAAGATGCATGTAAATTAATTTTTTAATGACAATTAATGTCAGAACATTATATTTCCTGATCAGATAGATAAAACCTTTTTCATTCACTTCTGCACTGTTGAGTTGAGTACCCACCCTAGAAGCTAAAGGAACCTGTTAGCACAATTAGTTTACTACTGTATTTTTTTAAATACAAAGGAGCAGCTTATGAGGAAAGGTCCCTTCCTCATTGCCCAAAGGAGGAAAATGCCCCAAGGTCCCCCCTTCCCTCCTCCACCCTTTATAGGAGGGCAGTACAAGCTTTTATATTTAGAGGGATGAGGACTATGAGGCTAACGCTGCCAGAGCTGCCACTATCTCTGCTGTCGGCTCATGAGTATCCCTGCTGCTGCTGCCCATCCAGAAGAGCCAGCCAAATATCTAAGGGAAATAAATAGCACATCCTCTTAACAGGCAGAGAATAACTGCAGCCCAGAGGAGGCCAGCATCCTCCCAGGGCAGCTGCCTTCCTCACCCCCTCCTCACACAGGATGCATTCCACACCACCAGCATTACTACAGTTCTTTCTGCAGGCTGGCTCCTGACTCCCAGACTGCAGGACAGTTTTCCAGAACACTAAGAAATTATTTATTGCATCAGAAATCCAAACAGTTGCAAGTTTAGTATTTGTGAGATTGTGAGGTACATATATTTATATATATTCTATTATGCTGGTTTTGGCTGGGATAGAGTTCAATTTCTTCATAGTAGCTAGTATGGGGCTATGTTTTGGATTTGTGCTGAAAACAGTGTTGATAACACACTGATGTTTTAGTTACTGCTGAGCAGTGCTTACACAGAGTCAAGGCCTTTTCTGCTTCTCACACTGCCCTGCCAGTGAGTAGGCTGGGGTTGCACAAGAAGTTGGGAGGGGACACAGCTGGGACAGCTGACCCCAACTGACCAAAGGAATATTCCATACCATATGACATCATGCTCAGCATATAAAAGCTGGGGGAAGGAGGAAGAAGGGGGGACGTTCGGAGTGATGGCGTTTTATCTTCCCAAGTAACCGTTGCACATGATGGAGCCCTGCTTTCCTGGAGATGGCTGAACACCTGCCTGCCAATGGGAAGTGGTGAATGAATTCCTTGTTTTGCTTTGCTTGTGTGCGCAGCTTTTGCTTTACTTATTAAAATGTCTTTATCTCAACCCACAAGTTTTCTTGCTTTTACCCTTCCGATTCTCTCCCCCATCCCACCTGGGGGGAGTGAGTGAGCGGCTGTGTGGTGCTTAGTTGCTGTCTGGGGTTAAACCATGACAAATATATATAAAAATACATATTATATCATATCAGGCAATCTATGATATATTTATAATGCTTTTTATATATATAGTTTTATAAATAAAAATATAAACTCAGGGCTAAAGAAAGAGCAAGTTAAAAATGCTCTTGTCATTATTTTGATTTTAAACTTATGGACCACAAAAGTGAAAATCTAGAATAACTCCATTAATTTTGACAGTGTTTGATAACATGCTAGTACCAAAACCAGCTACTGAAATGAAGGCACAGAAAACAAAAAGTTCTATGCCATAGTATGAAGAGCTATTGTTCTGTTCTAGTCTGAACTAAAAAACAATATTTGGTGGTTCCAGATTAGTACACAAACAAACATGAAAAAGTATGATATATTTTATACCTTCTCCCAGTTCCACAGATACTTTCATTTGACTTTTTTTTTTTTTTTTTTACAGGAAATTAGGTTAAATGTAGCCCATTTCTGTTCTAATTGCTCTTAACAAAGCGACCACCAAATTATGTAAACTTTAAAGAAGTAATTCAGACATAAAATGTCAGTGCAAAATATGCCCACACAGTATCATGCAAAATACCACAACCTTCTTTGCAGAGACTCAATTGTTAGTTCAAGCTACAGGAACAGTTTTCATAAAGAATATATAGATTAGGCTACAGCTGAATAATTTGAAAGTCTTGGACCACAAGCTGAATCAGCAGAAGAAATGGATATATAAAAAAAAAATAATAATGTTTGATTGCAGTACATCTCTGTGGGCCTCTGTGTGTGTATGTCTCGCTTCCTTTCTTTGTGTTACATAATTTATTTTCAGCATTTACCAAAAATAAAATGCAACAAAGATACAGTGGCTGTTATCTAAACAAAAATAATCCAGCCAATACCTAAATAAAGCAGAAAATACATATTTTCTATCTTTCTTTGTTGGCCTTTGTATTCAAACCATTTGATAGGAGTATAAATAAATCTCACCCCTGTGTCAGACACGGCTTTGTCTGAAAAAGAGCAAAGAAAAAAACAAAGCAAAACAAAACAAAAGGAGTAAATGCAGAAAAGGATGAAAGATAAGAAAAATAGGAGAACCATTCCTGTTGTTTACCACAGAAATAAGAAAAGAGGGGCAGCACAGACCACAGCTCTGAAATAGATTTAGGATCTCAAGCATACTACTTTACACAGTGTCTCTGGTCAGGGTTGAAAACACAGTATTAGGGAGAATCAAAAGTAGTAAAAGATCACTTCCTCTGGAAGAATAAATCCAAGTCTGTTGCATACATAAGGAGATAACTTGAGTAGAGACCATTTCTCATGTAGGGCAAATTTTCTGGCTAGATAAAAAATCATATGGTAATATACTGGGCTAATGAATATACTGGGCCAAGGTTTGGGGTTAGTCCTATCCAGTTTATATTATACCATATTTGGATTGCTGCTTCATACTCCTAAATTCTGACTTACTTTGCTCCTAAAAGTTGGCACACATAATGCAGACAGTATTAAGCCACTGGTAGTGCAGGCCAATGAAACATTGGAGAAAAATTATTCCAGACAGATCATATCTGTTAAGAATAGGGAGTTCAGGAATGCCCTAGAAAAGGCTTTAAAGGATTTGCATTTCAACTGATGGCACAAAGGATATTGACAGTTCCACTGCTTATGCTATTTGATAACACAGAGATGTAACTTCTCATTCTCTTCTCTGAATTCAAAGTCACTCTGGGAGCAAAGAAATGTATCTGTGAACATGATCATCTTTTCAAGCACTGAGATACATCTGTTGAGGAATCCTCAAGTTTTAAAGTTGTTACAGCTGGTGAAGGCAAACAAGTTGGCTGCTCAGAGAAAACACAAGATTGTTTCATACCCTGGACCATAAAGGTAAAAAAAAAAGGTTTTCCTCTGCTAGCTGTTGTTGCAGAGGCAGTAGAATGGGACATCTGGCATGGGAGAAGTTGAAAACAACACATTGCCTGCAGGGAGTTCTGAAAGCTAGAGATGGCTTTCTGAATAGGACTTCATAAGATTATCCCTCAAAGAGTATTTATTATTTGTAAGCACATCCCATGACCATAGTTCAGGTTTGGTCCAGTGAAATAAAAATGGACAGAGACCAGAAATACCAACTTTACTACAATACTCATCAAACCATACATGATTATGGATCAGGACAGCACAGGAATTCTTTTTTCTAATCACTAGTTAACAAACCACTAACCACTTTTTTCTAGCCCTTTCTTAGAATAGAATAGACTAGACTAGGCTATTTCAGTTGGAAGGGACCTACAACGATCATCTAGTCCAATTGCCTGAACCACTTCAGGGCTGACCAAGTTAAAGCATGTTATTAAGGGCATTGTCTAAAGACCTCAAACACTGACAGGCTTGGGGCATCGACCACCTCTCCAGGAAGCCTGTTCCAGTGTTTGACCACCCTCTTGGTAAAGAAATGCTTCCTGATCTCCAGTCTAAACCTCCCCTGACGCAACTTTGAACCATTCCCATGCATCCTATCACTGGATACCAGGGAGAAGAGATCAGCATCTCCCTCTCCGCTTCCCCTCCTCCAGAAGCTGTAGAGAGCAATAAGGTTGCCCCTCAGCTTCCTTTTCTCCAAACTAGACAAACCCAAAGTCCTCAGCCACTCCTCATAAGACATTCCTTCCAGCCCTGTCACCAGCTTTATTGCCCTCCTCTGGATGCATTCAAGGACCTTCACATCTGTCATGGTTTAACCCCAGCTAGCAACTAAGCACCACACAGCCACTCTATCACTCCCCCCTCCTCAACTGGACAGGGGAGAGAAAATATAACAAAGGGCTCGTGGGTCGAGATAAGGACAGGGAGAGATCACTCAACCAATTACCATCACAGGCAGAAAAGACTTGACTTGGGGAAAATTAACTTAATTTATTGCCAATCAAAACAGAGTAGGGTAATGAGAAATAAAACCAAATCTTAAAACACCTTCCCCCCACCCCTCCCTTCTTCCCGGGCACAGCTTCACTCCCAGATTCTCTACCTACCCCCCCCCAGCAGTGCAGGGGGATGGGGAATGGGAGTTACGGTCACTTCATCACATGTTGTCTCTGCTGCTCCATCCTCTTCAGGGGCAGGACTCATCACACTCTTCCCCTGCTCCAGCGTGGGGTCCCTCCCATGGGAGACAGTCCTTCATGAACTTCTCCAACGTGGGTCCTTCCCACAGGCTGCAGTTCTTCACAAACTGCTCCAGCATGGGTCCCTTCCACGGCGTGCAGTCCTTCAGGAGCACACTGCTCCAGCATGGGTCCCCCATGGGGTCACAAGTCCTGCCAGAAAACCTGATCCAGTGTGGGCTCCTCTCTCTCCACAGGTCCACAGGACCTGCCAGGAGCCTGCTCCAGCGCGGGCTTCCTACAGGGCCACAGCCTCCTTCAGGCACCCACCTGCTCCGGTGTGGGGTCCTCCATGGGCTGCAGGGGGACAGCCTGCCTCACCATGGTCTTCACCACAGGCTGCAAGGGAATCTCTGCTCCGGCACCTGGAGCACCTCCTCCCCCTCCTTCTTCACTGACCTTGGTGTCTGCAGGGTTGTTTCTCTTACATGTTCTCACTCCTCTCTCTGGCTGCAGTTTCTGTCCCGCAGCAACTTTTTTTCCCTTCTTAAATATGTTATCACAGAGGTGCTACCACTGTTGCTGATGGGCTTGGCCTTGGCCAGTTGCAGGTCTGTCTTGGACCCAGCTGGCATTGGCTCCATTGGACATAGGGGAAGCTTCTAGCAGCTTCTCACAGAAGCCACCCCTGTAGCCCCCCCGCTACCAAAACCTTGCCATGCAAATCCAATACAACATCCTTCTTAAATTGTGGGGCCCAGAACTGCAGTACTCAAAGTGAAGCCGCACCAATGCTGAATACAGCAGGATAATCACCTCTCTCGACCGGCTGGTTACACTGTGTTTAATGCACCCTAGGATGTGGGTTTTCCCTGTTGGCTGCCAGGGAACACTGCTGACTCATATTGAGCCTGCTGTCCACCAGCACCCCCAGATCCCTTTCCCCAGGGCTGCTCTCCAGCCACTCCTCTCCCAATTTATACTTGTGTCCAGCATTACTCCATCCCAGGTGCAGAATCCAGCCTTTGTTCTTGTTAAATTTCATGCCATTAATCATTGCCCAATGCTCCAATCTATCCAGATCCTTCTGCAAGGCCTCTCATCCCTCAAGAGAGTCAACAGCACCTCCCAGTTTGGTATCATCAGCAAACTTGCTAATGGTGCATTCAATTCCTGCATCCAGACCACTGATAAAAATATTGAACAGAACTGGCCCTAGAATTGAACCCTGAGGAACACTGTGGGTGACTGGTCGCCAGCCAGATGTAGCCCCCTTCACTACAAACTTTGAGCCCTGCCCTTCAGCCAGTTCTTCACCCAGTGCACCGTGAACCTGCTCATCCCACAGTTGGACAACTTGTCCAGAAGGATGCTGTGAGGGACAGTATCAAAAGCCTTACTAAAATCAAGAAAAAATACATCCACAGCCTTCCCTTCATCCACTAGGTGGGTGATCTTATCATAGAAGGATATCAAATTAGTTAAACAGGACTTTCCCTTTGTGAACCCATGTTGACTGTGCCTGAGGATTGCATTGTCCTTTAAATGCCTTTCAATAGCACCCAGTATGATCTTCATATTTTTTCCAGGGATGGAGGTTAGACTAACAGGTCTGTAGTTCCCTGGGCCTTCCCTCATGCCCTTCTTGGAAATTGGAATAACATTGGCTAGCTTCCAGTCAGCAGGGACCTCCCCAGACTCCCAAGACCTTTGGTAGATGATCGAGAGGGTTCCTGCCATAACATCTGCTAGATCCTTCAGTACTCTGGGATGAATCCCATCTGGCCCCATGGACTTATGAACATTCAGCTGATACAGGCGATCCTTTACAATTTCAGTGTCCACAAATGGAAAGTCACTGTTCCTGCACTCATGGTTCTCTGACTCACAGAAGTGGGCAGCCCAAGGTCTATCAGTATTATTAAAGACTGAAATTTTGTCTAACCTTTTTTCCAATTTGTAGACCACCTAAAAATTTCCCATTAATGGGACCCTTTAAAAAATGTCACATACACAGACTGCAGTATGGCAAATATGATCTTTCTTTGCTTTTGTGAAATCTTTTAGAAGCAGTGGGAACCCAAGGTTTCAGAGACAATAAGCTGGAAGCCAACACTTTAAAACAGCCATGCTGGCTGGCTGGTGAGCATGCTGCCAGCAGCAGAGATGAGCCAAGTGAGCTTTACTCAGAGACCATGGGAATATGCCCTGCACGCCTACCACTGCGGCAATCACTCGGCATTTCCAGGGATGGGGCATCTACCACCTCTCTGGGCAACCTGTGCCAGTGTTTCACCACCCTCAGCGAAAAAAATGTCTTCCTTATATCTAGTCTAAATCTACCCTCTTTTAGTTTAAAACCATTACCCCTTGTCCTATCACAACAAGCCCTGATAAAAAGTCTGTCCCCAAATGGATACAGTAAGGTCACACTGGAGCTCATGCAAACATTGCTTTTTCAGCGCTGAACTTTCAAATCTCACTCCACTGAAATGCTCCTAAATAATTTTGGAAACTAAATACCTAGCCATATAGTTTATTTAAATATATATTTTACACAGCAGCCAAATTAAGTGTGACAGCTTGTTTACTATGGATTCTTGCCCTATGGGAGCTTTCAGACACAGTACATTAAGCAAGACAGCAAAATAACAAATCATGAAAGAAACAGCATTAAATATTGGTATACTTCATTCTTATAGTTTTGGTATGTAAAAATCACAAGATTTACAGATTTCACTAGCAAAATTTTAAACACTACAGTAAAGAAGCCAAGCAGGTAGGTGGTACAGAAAACTACAGCCATTCCAATGGATAGCCTCTGTCTTATTTAACGTCACCTATTACTTAGCTGCCAACAGGCAAGAACCTGGTGTCAAATTCAATTTGACTGCTTTGTATATGCACCTTAGATAAACAAGCTGTATATTTTAAACACAACACTATCTCCTTCCATTGTCAAAATGTTCCTTGGTTTTCTGTTTCTCGAAGTTACAATTTAATGTCCCAAATTAAAATGTAATTCCTTTGTTAAGCAATTTACATCAAAACTAAAGTAAATTAAATAAACGTCTTGAAAGAAAGCCTATAATGAAGAGTAAAAAACATCCGTGTTTGTTAGCCAATGCTAATTCTAACAACAGAGGGCCATTTTTAGTCTTCTAAAAACCTTTGCCATCACATGACAATGTATGGAAGACACTTTTCTGAACACACCTCTTGATCCGTGAAGATCTCAATGAAGTTCTGGAAGGAGAACGTCCCTGACTGAAGAATGAGTTCTCCTGTGTTTTCAAAGCACTGTCCAGTTAGTACAAGGAGCTTGTGTCTTGCAGCATCTGTGATCATTAAGCGCACCTAGAGTGAAGGAGAGAAACACATCAATAATGGGAGTTACCACATGTTTGTACATTCCTCTGAGAACATACAGTTTACCTCATCTAATTTAAAACATATTTTGCACCAGTGTCTCCCAGGACTGTTGAAACATTTTCAAGTTACAGTCCTGTTTACAAAAGAGAACAAGAAAAGAGCAAAAGGGGAAAAAAGGAGGCAGAAGAAGCGATTAAAGAGAAAGTCTGATGAATAAATCAAACTAATGACATGGGGGGTAAAGAGCAAGGAGGAGAAAAGAACAAAATTTGAATGAAAAAATAATATTTTCAATGAACAAATACATTCCTTGTATAACTCTTATTGAATTTTAATAGCACTGTATCAGGACAGCCTTGGCCAACTGTCCCCAACATGCTAATGAGGGACAACTACATGTGTCAGAATGTTTTTGGAAGGCCAATCTCTTCCCAGTGTACAGCATTACTTGCCATTCAGTTGCAAAAATGTCACTAAAAACTAACAGCCTGTGAGAGACTGAAAGAGTTAACGTCTGAACCATTGTGGTGGGGCAAGTTCTGCTTAATGACAAACCCTGCACAGCAAGGAACCAAGGTGAAAAGCCCATCAGCTCAGACATCAGCAACAGGACAGGGAGGGCATGCTGGAGGGTGCACAGCTCCCTGTTCTGATACAAAGATCAAACAATGGCCACATCTGCAGGGAAGGAGAAGTTACTCCCCAAAGGACCCCCAAGCCCAAAGGCTCACAAACTGCTAATTAGCCTAATAAGTTCGAGTGCCCACCTGAAGGAGGGGCAAGGAGATGATAAAAGGACACAAACTGAAGTCCCAGGTGCACAAGCCCACTGGAACTGGACCCCTAGGCTGACTGAACCAATGCTGGACCCAGGACCAGTGAAATCTTTTCTCTCTTCCTTTTTCTCTCTCTGTCTTCTCTCTTTCCTTTTCCTCAATCCCTACACCTCATCCCTTTAAGGCATAAAACCTTTGACCAAGTCTGGGACTAAGAGTGGATCCAGCCACCCCTGGGCCCTTCTCTGAGGAGGAGTCTAGAAAGCAAGGGGGTCTGCTCTGAACCTCGTGACTCGATGGGAGGGATCTCCTTATTCCCTGAATTGATGTATATGGTTACCCTGGGTTACACGGTTTACAGAAGTAGTCTTATGCCAATTCCTGTTGTGAGAAACCCTGCCACGTACTACCACGCCTCCCCAGTTCAGTTTGCTTGTCATGAATAAAATCTTTAACTGATCGTTTGGTGTCATTTCACCTTAATTTAGCCCGAGGGAATTTCGAATTCAACACAACTCCCTGGTCTGCCCAGTCTGGGTCGTGACATAGCCACAAATCACACATAAAAGTCACACATTTAGACTGTCATTCTGTTGAATCATCTACAAAGTTAAAGGATGTTTCTGTTTCACCCATAATCATAATCAAACACTCAGATACAGTCACATGCACCATTTACATCTCATGATGTCACTAACTATGGACACTAGAACTTTAAGTGTGCCAGCTCAAGACCTTTTTCAATACACAGTAATAAATTATGTAGATGCCTGATGGCTCAAAGGAGCTTGCTGCTGAGAAATAAACTTCTGCAATTTGAAATAACTGTTAACTATTTTAAACCAGATCCTCGTTACTTTACTTGACCCTCACTACAGCTAGTAATAATTCCTGTTTCCCCCCCAGGGGGAGATTTACTTGCATGCTAAGAAAAATCCATATATTCAGCATACTTCTGTTGGCTCAATTCAACTTAAATTGAAGAACAAAACTAAACTAAACCAAACCTTTGTAAGATTCTGTACTGTTGAGTAAACTTTTTGCATATGTGGTAGGTTGACCTTGGCTGGCCGCCAGGTGCTCACCAAGCTGCTCTATCACTCCCCCTCCTCAGGGGGACAGGGGGGAGAAAATAAGATGAAAAACTCATGGGTTGAGATACAGGCAGTTTAATAAAGAAAAGCAAAGGCCACACATGGAAGAAAAGGAAAACAAAAAAGATTCATTGTCTACTTCCCATCAGCAGGCAATGTCCAGCCACTTCCTGGGAAGTAGGGCCTCAGTACACATAGCAATTGCTTTGGAAGACAAACACCTTGATAATGAATGCCCCCCCCCCCCCCCCCCCCCCTTTCTCTTAGCTTTTATTGCTGATCACGACGTTCATATGGGATATGGAATATCCCTTTGGTCAGTTTGGGTCAGCTGTCCTGGCTCTGTCCCCTCCCAGCCTCTTGCCCACTCCCAGCCTACTGGCCTTTGGGGTGGGGGGGTTCGAGAGACAGCCTTGATGCTGTGGGAGCACTGCTCAGCAATAGCCAAAACACTGGTGTGTTATCAACACCTTTCTAGCTACAAATACAAAGCACAGCACTATCAGGGCTGCTATGGAGAAAGTTAACTCCATCCCAGCCAGACCCAATACAGCAAATATTTCAATAGTCTTGTCCAACACTTAAAAATCAATTCAAATTGAGGTAAGGTATGAATTTCAAGTGCACTAATTCCTCTGTTCAGGAAGAATTAAGTTAAACCAGAATAGTGATCCCAGAATAAGGCTATCCATGTATTAAACTAAATGAGCAGAGTCGATCTGGAACAACTCCACATGTAGATATTGCATCCAAACTCCATCTCCATGGAGATAACAATCACCTCAGCTGTCCCAGCAAGCTATTATTTCAAATTTTTATATTGATTGTTAAGCAATCAGTTGTTCTAAACAATTCCTGCTCACACCAGGGAGACTGAGCCAGGAAGGCTTGACCTAAATCTCTGCTGAACAACTCATGCTTTCAGTACAAGTAGAAAAGAGCCACTGAAGAGTATCTATCTGAAAGAAGATCCCAAATCTTCCACATCTTCATTGTTATTTTATTTAATAAGTGGTCTTGACTTTGAGCAGCAGAAAGTTCCTTTAATTAAATGCAGGACTAATGCTGGTCTGTCACTAATTGCACTAAATGACTATAAATTCAGCAAAATCCTTGCTGGATCAAGTATATTCATTTTTATTTCAGACAAAAATATAGATAAGTGCAGCTGGCTGGCTGATGTGTGTCTGAAATCTTGTCTGGTTTAGGTGTATTAAAATCATAAAAGAACTGGCTTCCTCTTCTGTGTTTTCTCTCATTGCTGGCAGCAGCTCTGGGCAGTCTGCCAACTTATGTATAAACTCACCAGATTTTCCAACAGCAAAATTATTTCCTGACTTGTTGTCATGGTTTAAGCCCAGCCAGCAACAAAGCACCATGAAGCCACTCGCTCTCACTCCTCCCCCCCCGGCCCCGGTGGGATGAGGAGGAGAAAATATACAGGCAGGCTCGTGGGTCGAGACAAGGACAGGGAGGAATCACTCACTACTTATGGTCACGGGCAAAAGACAGGCTCAACTTAGGGAAGAAACAAAATCAATTTAATTTACTACAAATCAAATAAAAAACAAGGATACTGAGAAGTTAAACCAAACCTTAGAACACCTTCCCCCCACCCCTCCCTCCTTCCCAGCTCAACTCCACTCCCGGTTCTCTCTACCTCCTCCCCCCGGTGGTGCAGGGGGACAGGGGATGGGGGTTGGGGTCAGTTCATCACACATTGTCTCTGCTGCTCCTTCCTCCTCAGGGGGAGGATCCTCATCCTCTTCCCCTGCTCCAGCATGGGGTTCCTCCCACAGGAGACAGTTCTCCACAAACTTCTCCGGCATAGGTCCTTCCCACGGGCTGCAGTCCTTCATGAACTGCTCCAGCATTGGTCCTTTCTGCGGGCCGCAGTCCTTCGGTCACAGACTGCTCCAGCATGGGCTTTCCCATGGAGTCATGGCCATCTTTGGGGGCATCCAACTGCTCCAGCGTGGCGTCCTCCACAGGCTGCAGGTGGGCATCTGCTCCACCAGTAACCTCCATGGGCTGCAGGGGGACAGCCTGCCATCTCACCACAGGCTGCAGGAGCATCAGCCTCCTCCAGCACACCTCCTCCCCCTCCTTCTTCACTGACCTCAGTACCTGCACAGGTGTTCCTCTCACATTCCAATCCCACTACTCACTGCAGGTTCCCCTTCTTAAAGATGTTATCCCAGTGGCGCTACCGCCGTCACTGATTGGGTCGGCCTGGGCCAGAGGTGGGTCCGACTTGGAGCCAGGGGAGCTTCTAGCAGCTTCTCACAGGAGCCACCCCTGCAGCCCCTCCCCTGCTACCAAAACCCCGCCACACAAACCCAAAACACTTGTGAATCACTGATATGCAACTGTCACATAATTCCCCTTCAATCTATTTTATTAATTGATGGTGAAATAGGTTCTGCAGTGCTAGAAAACTATGACAGGAAAAAAAAGTAAATAAATGCTTGCAGATTACAGAGCATAATGATACACATGAAAAAACTTTGAGACATAAATTCTGTGTCAGGATATAATCAAGGCTTCCTGAGGGACTACCAGAATTTTGCTGATTTCAAGACCACTACAGAAATATTACAAGGTGATGATTCTGTTCAGCTTTACCCTTGGTTGAAGTTCCAAATTGTTTGAAGAAAGTGAACAGCAAGACTTAGCCTCAGTCAAAACAGACTTAAAGACGGAGTGTGAACTCAGACAGGAGCATAAGCAGATCAGCTGTTTCTAAGACTTATGGTACAGATGCAGGAGTGTTAGAGAAATGGAGTGGGATAGTCTTAAAAAGGAAGTAACTGCTCATGGGGTTTTCAGAAACTTGTTTTCTTTGGGCAACTGCAGCTTCTCTCCCTTTGGGCTTCTCTTGGGAGGTATTTGGCAGCTGACAGAATACAATAGGAGCTTCGGGCAGAACTATGCTCTGACTACCACCAGCATGGCTATTACCAGCCAGATTAACAGGAATTTGTTTTAATATCTTTTGCCTTTGTTTTTCCTGAACCGATAGATTCAATTTCCTCTTCTGGTGAAAGTCAGAGCTCCATGGTATATCACTGTCTCCCCAGATGCAACCTGGAAATCTCTTGATATGTAGGAACTAAGTTTTCTATTTGCCATAATGGGCAAAGCATGTCTATTGCAACCTCTGATTTAATTCTTCTGCCTCTTTCTTATCATCATGTTCTGGCTTTTGACCAGTGAGAGTCTCTCTTAGCCAGCCAAGGTAAACCTCAGTTTGTAACTTCTGGCTGTGACCAGTCTTGCAAGATGAAAGCTAAGAAAAGATTGCCTTTCACAGTCTAGCAAGAGCAAATTAATAGTAACTTAGCCAAACATCTTCCAGAGCCAAAGGAGTAAAGCCAGGGGTCAGAAGGCATTAATCAACCTCAGACCATGTTCTTCCATGTGGTCATCCATCAAAGGAATGACAAGCAACAGTGACAGAAGCAGCATTTCCCTACTTTTGGCAGTTCCTTCAGCTCTTCCCCTCCCCCATCCTTTATAGCTTTTTACTCTGAAAGCCTGAGCATATTAAAGACAAACCTAAGAGCTGCTACCCAGCTGACACCCTTGTTCCTTACTAAGTACCTCTAACACAATGTAAGAGATTTTCGCACATAATTTTTTAGTGCATGAGCTGCCATTAACTAAGCTTACTTACTTTTTTAAACTTTTAAAACTTCAGAAATTTCATTTGTTTTGGCGTGTTTCCTCCTGTTTGTATTTAATATCACTTAAAGTTGGTATCAAAATAGATTTTTCACAAAGTGGCAGAGCCACTTCATTTCCCAAAAGAACTTGTACTATGTCAGTGCTTCCCAGCACTGGCTAGCAATGTAATTATCCCTATTTTTTACAACCTTCAGTCTCACTAGATAAATTTATCAACTTTGTCTTTGAGCTACATGCTCATTGCTTTGACTCTACTCTAGCCAGTTCATGAGGAATTGACAGTCCTTTTCTGGGGCACTCTCCAGAGTCCATTGATCATGTCACATACTTTTTGAAGGACAGATCACGTAGATCAACCTAGAGTCACCACCACATAGATGGTAATTCTTCTCGAAGACCTAATTTTATCTCAGGGCACCTGGTTTCTTTTCAAGCACTTTTTCATATGTAAAATAGGCATCCAGAGCTACCAAACAATGGAGGAGCAGAAGAAAAGCAGATGCAGTTTCACTACAGCTGCCTTCATCAAGAAGGGAATTTGGTCTGTTATGAGGAAATGAGTGCTGGGATAAGTGGTGTGTTTCTGTCCTATGCTGTGGAATGATTGCTGGAGGTGACTTATTGATATGTCCCCCTTTTAAGGGAAGGTAAACCTCCAGGGTGGAATGCAGTGGATATACAAGAAATCTGTTCCATAATAATTCCCTAAGCAACATAACCTGCAACCTTAGATGTTAGCAACACCAGGGGAGCTTGGTATGCTGACTCTCAGAAGCAACACGGAGGGTGGAGCAGAGTGGAGACACCGCAGCCAGGCTCTGTGATATCACTGCAGGGATGGGGAACTGGAACTACTGGAACAAGAATGGAAGGTCCCTGCATTGAATCCACTGAAGCAAGAAGATGAAACAATGGGGTTCTGTCAAAGCTATTGCCTTACTTCTGATTTATATCATAAGTGCCCAGTTCTGGAGTAGTGACACGCTAAATCATGTCCTCTGGGTGAACTTTGCTCATTATAATCTCATTATAATACCAAAACACACCTCCATCCCCAAAACTACCCGCCTCCAAGCTGTGACCACCCCTCACTGAGCATGCACTCTGAATTCTCTCTAGCATATACCTTTAAAAGTAAAGCGAGGAGATTTTACACCAATCATAATAAAGGTATGTATGACTAGAGTCACTCAAGCTCCACCTAAAAATAAGAAAATATAAAAGGGCTTAAGAGAGGAGGAATGCTAGGGAAGACACCATCATAGACAAGTCAGGAGGACATCGCTGACTTCTGGGATCAGTCGACGGGCTGAACCTCTCTTCCCCCCCATACGGACGCCTACTGGGTAAGATTCGAACCCTCGGTCATACCAAGTGTTTCCCCGGGAAACTTAGAAATCTCTAGGGGTTTTTTCCATAATTTAGTGTGCTTGTAGTCGACTGCCCGGGAAACTTAGAAATCTCTAGGGTTTTTTTCCATAATTTAGTGTGCTTGTAGTCGACTGTATAATTATTTGCATGTGCTTTGCAGACAGTGTATTTATCACCGGCAATCCAAAAGAACCTGTACTGTTGCTTTAATAAACTGTGCTGTTCATTAATCTAGCCGTGATAGTTTGTTGAACATGACCAAACTCCTTAAGTCTGGCCGTGATAGTTCATTGAATGCAACTAAATTGAAAGTACAGTGCGCTATTAGTGCATCCGTCATTGTGATAGTTCAATATATTGAACGCAACCAGACTTATAGTGCTGAATTGGGCATCACTCATAATCTAAGCCTAGCCGCCCCCAGCCCCTCTGATATCTGAGGGCAAGCTGGAATGCAAGGGGGTTTGTTTTCTGCCAAACTTCGTTATGCTTTAACGCAACATATGCCTTCAATGCTTTATCAGGAGTCTGGGAAACCAGGAAGAAAATCAAGGGATAGCTGATGTTTTTGATGATATTTGTTCCTAACATGTCCTTTCGTCCATAGTTAGGAGCTGCTCTCAACCTGTCTGCTTAATGGAGCTTTTATGACACATCCAGTGAAGTATTTCTGACTGACTTACCTCAGTACTAACTGCTTCATCTGAGGGATTGATCAGGACTACAGTTTCTAAGACATCACTTCTGTGGTGAAGAATCTTCTGACCTGCAAGCACAGAGAGAAAAAAAAAAAAAAGACATTAAATTCAACCAGCATGGTTTAAACCAGTGCTTTCCCTGAGCTAGTTATGTTGCGGACACATATTTAGCTAACGGTCACAAAAGTATTCCAGACGCCTTTAGAAGGCCTTGAACAGAATAAACAAGAAGACAAAAAAAGAAAGATGCCAATTAGAAGAACACAGGTGCACATTCCAAGATAAAGGGAACTTGGCACGAAGAACCTCAATTCGGCAGTTTATCTTAACCAATTAGGCTGAGACAAGTTTCGCATGTTTTAGTATAACCAATTGTGTCCTATGTTTAGGCGCGTGTACAGAGTTAGTATAACCAATTGTGTCCTATGTTTATGCGTGTGGACAGAGATAGTATAACCAATTATATTTTAGCTTTTGGCGCGTGGACAGCTGATGTTTAGCTTGACAAGGTATATAAGCACGCTATTTGGGCAATAAAGGGAGAACAACTTTAACCGTATCGGTGTCCGGTTGTTACTCGGCTCACATCTCCAGATGGTTCCCTGCTACAAGTGGCGCCCGAACAGGGACCGACAGCTTGCTGAAACCTCCAAAGCATCACAGAACAGTGATACCGGGAGGCTGGATCCGACAGCTTGCTGGAACCTCCAAAGCATCACAGAACAGTGATACCGGGAGGCTGGATCCGACAGCTTGCTGAAACCTCCAAAGCATCGCAGAACAGTGATACCGGGAGGCTGGGGACGTGAGAAGCAGAAGTGGGCACAAGCCGAAAGTAAAGCGTCGGAGCCTGGAGTTCGCGCAGCTGAGCGACCCTCTGCAAAGGTAAGAACCGTCATAGAAGATGAGGCGGCGGTTCGGCTCCTCGCAAGTATCCTCTCTATGAGAGGGCTCGAGGCAGATATTAAAGGGATTCAAGCCCTTGTTAAGTGGGCCCAGGAGAAGGGACGGTGCCAGTCAGCTCCGCTTTTCTTCAGCCCGCAAGAATGGCGAGAGGTCGGGGGAGGAGATGGGGTCCACGCTTTCCAAAGAAGAAGAAGCAGTAGTTAAGCTCCTCCAACATATACTCTCCAAGAGAGGCATAAAATATGATGAAGCTTGTTTAAAGCGGCTTTTACAATGGAGCAAGGACAGAAACCTTTTAATTAGTGTGGGTACAGCTTTTGAGCTTAGTACCTGGGAAGCTATCGGAACCTCCCTATGGGATGAAATTAGTGACGGGTCTAAAGAAGTTAAAGGTCTTGCAACTTTATGAAAAGTAATTAAGACAACTCTGCAAGAAATGAAAGCAGATCGTAAAGCGGCTGCGTCTGCTTTTGCTGCTCGCTCTCCCACCACAAGCGAAGGGGAAATGCAGGGAGAAAAACATAATGCAGCGAGAGAGACTTTTGGCTTCCCTGGAGCTTGTCCGCCTGCTTCTGTGCCCTTGAATTCTGCTCCACTCCCTGGGACTGCTGATATTAATCAGCTATCTGACAGTTCCCAAGCCTCCCTAACCGTACGCTTAAAGGAAACCCTACAGAATCAGGAAGCGAGTAAAAATCCGCCTACGAGAAAACAGCCCCCAGATATTGCCACTCAACATGAACAAATTATACCTAGCATATACCCTCCGTTGCCTCTGTCTATGCCTGGGTCACCTCAAGAGCATGAAGAGGGGCTGGAGCTCACTTTGCAGCAGTTGCAGTCAGTAATAGAAAAGCTGGCACAGCTGGAGGCTGCTGTGAAGCGAGAAAAACTGCCAGCCGTATCCTTTGATGCACCCTTCCCCCCCGCCCCGCCCTCTTCCTCCTCCCCATCCTTCAAACCCTTTTTTACCTCTGTCCCCTCCTTGTCCTGCACCTATACCTCTGCCTTCTCCACCTCCCAGGGAACCGATCCCCACTTTTCCAGAAACAATGGACCCCCGGAATAAATGGCGGGGAATTATTCGTGATGCCTTAATTGAGGGAGAAATCACAGCAGCTCCCACAGCGTTTCCGGTTATTGCAGGGGCTGGGGGTGGACCTAATAAATGGGTTCCATTTGATTGGAAAATCATAAAAGAAACAAAGGTTGCAATTGTTCAGTATGGTTTAAAATCTCCTTTTACGCAGGCAGTTTTGTCCCATATATTTTCTGGGTCAACCTTAACTCCACATGACTCGTGAATGCTTGCTAAAACCTTGTTGTCGCCGTCACAAGAGTTTTATTTTTTCTATAGGTGGCAGGAACTCTGCGATGATGCAGATGCAGGAAATAGGGGACGTCAACAAAATGATCCCTTATTTCAATGTGCTGCTCAAATGCTGATGGGTTCTGGACCATTTTCAAATGCCACTTGGCAAGCTCAATTTGATACTCAAGTTTTAATGCAATCACAGGAATTGGCATTTAAAGCTCTCCAAAGCATACCCGAGCAAGGAAAGGTTTCTCCTTCCTATGTTAATATTCGGCAGGGAGAATCTGAACCATTTGCTCAGTTTATAGACAGACTGCATACCGCATTGGAATCTCACGCAGATCTTGATAGTAACATGAAGGTTAAGTTGCTTGATCAGTTGGCGTTTGAAAATGCAAATGCGAAAACAAAGCGAGTATTGTGCACGTTACCTCGAGGTGTTACTGTTAGTGAGATGTTAGAAGCTTGCGACCATTTGGGTGAACAAGGGAAAGCTGCTCTTTTTGCTTCTGCATTTGCCACAGCAGTGCGACCTCTGCTACAAACAAAATGCGGGGAAAGGTCAGGAGGCGCAATGTAAAGTTTATGGTAAGGTCTCTGGTGAAACACAATGCGATCGATGTGGGAAAAGAGGCCACATGACTAAAGAATGTAAATCAAAGTACCATGTCAGCAGCAGGGTTTTGGGAAACTCCCAACTGAGCGCGAGATCCCCATGCGCTACAACACAAATACAGGGTGTCTGGACAGCATCCCCTCCGCCACAGCAGGAAGTGCCGGAGTGGACGTGGTAACAGCAGTAGAAGTAACTTTGTTGGACACAAAGGTGCATTGCATTCCATCAAACATGAAAGGACCTCTTGGTCATGGATTATGTGTGATATTGTTGGGGCGATCGTCAACATCTCGACAGGGGATTTTTGTCTTACCAGGAGTAATTGATGCTGATTACACTGGTGTGATCATGATCATGGTCCAAACAATAACGCCACCCGTGAATATTGCGAAAGGTGCACGCATAGCGCAGTTAGTTCCGTTTGAATCCCGAGTACCAAAATCTGGCAAACTTTTGCGAGGAGATGCAGGATTTGGATCCCTGGTTCACCTGCAGTGCTATTGGCCTTAAATATTCAAAAGTCTAAACCAGAGGAGACAGTGAGAATTATGGGACCAAAAAACGAAACCATTGTTTTAAAAATGATCATTGATACGCGAGCAGATGTTACCGTAATTCCCAGAAGTAAATGGCCTAATGAATGGCAGCTAATACACACCACTGAAGAGATTTATGGAATTGGTGGGATGCGATCCACTAGTGTGAGCAAAGAGCATTTAAATTTCTGTTTTTCTGACGGCTCTGAGGTGAAAACACGACCATACGTTTTGAACGTTCCCATCGCATTGATTGGGCGAGACATCTTGAGTCAACTGGGTGAGAGGCTGACAACTCAGGGTTTTTAATCGCGGCCATTGAAGGACTGCCAATCCTAAAACTGAGATGGAAAACTGAAACACCGGTATGGGTTGATCAATGGCCGCTCAATGCAGAAAAGCTGTCCAAGATTCAAGAGTTAGTACAAGAGCAGCTAGAGGCAGGACATATAGTTCCCTCTACTAGCCCATGGAATAGCCCAATTTTTACCATCCCAAAGAAAAATGGGAAATGGTGTTTGTTGCACGATCTGCATGCGATCAATGCAGTAGTGCATGATATGGGAGCCTTACAACCTGGATTGCCCTCCCCGGTAATGATTCCAGTACATTGGAACATTTTGATTATTGATCTGAAAGATTGGTTTTTTTTTTTTTACTATACCGTTACATCCTGAAGATCAAGAGAAGTTTGCTTTTACAGTACCATCAATAAATAAGGCAGAGCCTGCACGACGGTATCAATGGGCAGTTTTACCACAGGGAATGAAAAACTCTCCTACCATGTGTCAACATTTTGTTGCTTGGGCTTTGAAACCAATCAGAGAAAGATTTGCTCAATTTCTGATCTATCACTATATGAATGATATATTGAATGCAGGGAAAAAATCACGGAAAGCAGCTTGTGTGTGGCAGGAGGATGGGAAATGGCAGACGCACGTGCTGCAAGGAGACGGGCAAGATAGCCTGCAGACCTTAGAGCTCAAGGCGGTCTGTTGGACCTTCTTAAAATGGATTGATGAACCTTTGAATGTGGTGTCTGATTCGCTGTATGTCATCGGAGTAGTGCGCCGCATAGAGGACGCCCTACTGAAGCGTACTGCCAACCCTCGGCTAGGAAGTTTGTTTCAAGAATTGCTGCGCGCCATTAACACAAGGCAACATCAGTATTGTGTCATCCACATTAGAAGTCATATGTGGGACGTTGGCCTAGGGGAAGGAAACGCCAGAGCAGATGCTGCAGTCAGTTGGATCACACACGTGCCTCCCTTGAATCAGTTTGAACAGGCACAGAATGGTCATGCAAACTTTCATCAGAATGCCCGTGCGTTGCGAAAACAATTTAGACTTACACATGCGGAGGCCCAAGGAATTGTTCGAGCATGCCCCCAGTGCAGCCGTCATGGCCCAGGCCTCGGTTTGGGAGTCAATCCAAAAGGCTTGTGAGCCCTTGAACTGTGGCAGATGGACGTTACCCATGTAACAGAATTTGGGCGTCTGAAATATGTGCATGTTACAGTTGATACGTTTTCAAAATTCATTTGGGCCACTGCTTTACCTGGAGAGCGAGCTCTTCATGTAAAGAAGCATCTCACAGCTTGTTTTGCTGTTATGGGGGTCCCAGAACATATTAAGACAGACAATGGCCCAGCTTACACAAGTCAGAGCGTTTCTCGATTTTTGGCTACTTGGGGGGTAAAACACAGCACTGGACTCCCGCATTCTCCAACTGGTCAAGCTATTATTGAAAGAACACACAGAGTACTAAAGGACTATCTTGCCAAGCAAAAGGCTACAGAGGAATTAGACCCTGTACAGCGACTACACAAGGCTCTTTTTACTTTGAATTATCTGTGCTTAACGGAAGGCAGGGAGGAGCTGCCTGTGGTCATACATCATACAACAGGTGAAGGACCATTGTGGGTACCAGCGCGATTTACCCGAGCTGCACGACAACCGAGAGAAGCCGACAAGAACGAAGACGACATCTGTGCCTCCGCAAATTAGCGGCCCTGCTGGCCTTTTAGACAGTGTGTGTGAAGTTTGAGAGAAAGATACCTTATAATATTAAGATGAGCACTAATCAAAAGATTGGCAATCGTTTGAGCCCAAAAGGGTACCATTTGTGTATAACAAGTCTGTTCCTACAGTGCGTGATGAGCGTCATAGCCATACATCGCATTAACCCTCAGGTAAACAAGTGGGTCACATGGGCAAATGAGACGGGACAGCACTCTTTTTGTTTGGCAATGGCATCAGCTGCAGATCCATTTCGCACTTGTTTAATTGGAATACCCCAATTTAATGCAGAGGATTTTAAGAGTCATAGCACTGGAAACTGTAGCAAAAGTAAGTCAGTAGCACGGTGTGCTGCGCAATTAATTAATATGACAAACGTCTCGTTGCCCTGGGACCCGCAAGAGCTAGATCTGCTGGGTTCAATGCCCATTGACAACTCTACCAAAAACGTAACACAAACTTGTTTTGTATTTGGCAGTTCGTTATTTGCTGGCACAAACATGTATAAACCTCAGAGTTGGTCTCAGTGGACCAATATAACAAGCCGCTCTACGATATATGGCTATATGAATGCAGGACATTTTTGTGGTACCAGCCGCACCGAAAGTCAAAAACAAGGCCTTGGCGCCTTAGGAGCAGAAACAAAAGGCAGTAAGCAATCTATATGGGTAAACAATACTGCTAAAGCCTTACCCCCTGGAGTGTTTTTAATTTGTGGCGACCGAGCTTGGCAAGGCCTGCCAAAAAATGTAATAGGAGGACCGTGCTATTTAGGTAAGCTCACCTTATTTGCACCTACCATTAGGACTTGGAGGAACCTTACAAGAAACCACCCTCGGAGCAAGCGAGCAATAACGCAGTTGACTCCCGAGTGCAATGATAATGTGGAACTTTTGGGAACACCTGCAAGGGTAGCGTTGTCTCTCCTCCTCCCGGGTGGTGCAGCAGGGAACGCTTTGAACAATTTAAATAAGCTTGCTTGTTGGATGCAAAAGCACTTTAACACAACTGCTGACGTAATCACGCAATTATTAGCTGATCAGAGTAGCTTGCGCCATGCTGTTTTACAAAATAGAGCTGCCATTGATTTTTTGTTATTAGCCCAAGGACATGGCTGTGAAGATTTTGAAGGAATGTGTTGTATGAACTTGACTGATCATTCTGAATCCATTCACAAGGCACTGTTGCTGATGAAGCAACACATGTCTCATATTACAGTGTCAACATCTCCATTTGACGAGTGGCTAGCCAGCTTGGGCCTTGGTGGATGGCTGGGAAACTTATTTAAGGAAGGAGTTCGTTTGATTGTTTATGGATTGATATTTGTTTTAGCAGCATGTATATGTGTGTCATGCATAAAAAAGGGTTTAGAAAAGATAGTAAGTCAGGCCTGGCTTGTCCAAAAAACAAAAAGGGGGACTTGTGGGAGATTTCATGGAAAATGGGGGACATTTCTTTGAGCCTGATTATTTAGAGTTAGCATAAGTAGGCCGCAGTTAGCATGAGTGGGCCAGAGTACGTGACAGCTGCAGTATGAACGGACTTTGAACCACCAGAAAAACAATGGACGTGAGGAACTTGGACAGTGGAGCAATTAATAAACAAGATAACAGAACTGCAGAGGCAAGCAGGGGCTGCAAGAGCTTTAACGCAATTAAGAAAGCTGTCATTTCGGCTTAGAGCATTTAGCTGCAGGATGGGGACTTAGGAGTTGGTTTGTATCTTTGTTAAAAATCGGGGTTTCTTTTATTCTTGTGTATTTTATTAGGTATAATGTTGCTTTTACTGTGTTTAATTAATTGTGTTCATAGATCTTGTAGGTCACCTTGACCAACATGACAGGTCAAGATTCTTTGTGCATTGCAACTGCATCACAAAGCCCATGAACCAATAGACAGGGTGGCTATGACTCGTGCAGTGCGCCTGGCCAGCAAGCGCATGTGTTATAGGCTCCCCACGTTGCAACCGAGGCGGATTTTGGCACCCGCTGGCCACGTGTGCTGAAATCCGTTCCTCTGCAAATGTATAAATACCGGGATTTTCCGAAGAGCATCGGGCTGGTGTATGGCAAGGCCATCGTTGCCTACGTGGGGACGCCCACATAAAGCTGGCACCTACCGATTGCTGGGCTGAGTTTGCGGTGCAAGACGGCACAAGAATGTATGGATGGTCCATCTTCCTCATAGTCCTCGGTTGGATGTAGTCACGGATACTGCCGCAAGCCAAAGAAAACATCTGGATGACCCTGGCTGACGTGACCGGACAAGATTGCTTATGCCTCCGTACAGCAGCACCAAGCAATCCCTTTTTCACAGGTTTAATAGGGGGTTCCACTGGCATCAACGAAGTTTAAGAACTTATTGATGGAAACAATTGATGAAAAAACAAAAAAGGGGGAATTGTTGCGGAC
The DNA here is from genome assembly GCF_026419915.1 of Harpia harpyja. Classification (NCBI taxonomy): domain Eukaryota; kingdom Metazoa; phylum Chordata; class Aves; order Accipitriformes; family Accipitridae; genus Harpia; species Harpia harpyja. The sequence continues at coordinate 12,337,998 of NC_068968.1, forward strand.
ACATATTTAGCTAACGGTCACAAAAGTATTCCAGACGCCTTTAGAAGGCCTTGAACAGAATAAACAAGAAGACAAAAAAAGAAAGATGCCAATTAGAAGAACACAGGTGCACATTCCAAGATAAAGGGAACTTGGCACGAAGAACCTCAATTCAGCAGTTTATCTTAACCAATTAGGCTGAGACAAGTTTCGCATGTTTTAGTATAACCAATTGTGTCCTATGTTTAGGCGCGTGTACAGAGTTAGTATAACCAATTGTGTCCTATGTTTATGCGCGTGGACAGAGATAGTATAACCAATTATATTTTAGCTTTTGGCGCGTGGACAGCTGATGTTTAGCTTGACAAGGTATATAAGCACGCTATTTGGGCAATAAAGGGAGAACAACTTTAACCGTATCGGTGTCCAGTTGTTACTCGGCTCATGTCTCCAGATGGTTCCCTGCTACATAGTTATACATTCCACTGTGCAACAGCCCTCTGGTTATACAGGGCAGCACACACCAGCCACAGCAACTACTGTGCTGGCTTATGTCTTCAGAAATACCCATGGCATGTGGTCCTATGGGCCAGAAACACCACTCCAGAAAATTCAAGGTAATGAAAAAAAACTGGCAACAGCGATGGGTCCTGTCCCTTCCCCCTGGCAGGAGGAGTCCCTGTTACTCACCTTGGTCCTACTGAGCTGGTGTGGATCAGGGACTGGAGTAACCATCACCAGCTGAGCATCTGGCCCTGGATTTTCATGGACATATCTATACCACAGATACAGCTGAGGTTACACAGTCCTGTAACATACCTAGGTGGTTTTAAATGAGCTTTTCCAGGAACTACTGGTGGCTTAGCCGCAGCTGGAGGAAAGTCAGCAAGGGCTGCAAATTTCCACTGCAAGAAGTGAATACTTGGGCTGTATGCCGGCGCTGCCCATCATGGCTAACAAGCACAATTTGTGACAAGCAAAGGAGCTCAAGGATGTCCCTGCTTCCTACCACCACCAGCACCATCCTGCACGGCACGCACGTGCTCCCCATCACACACCTGTCACGACCCAGACTGGACAGACCAGGGAGTTGTGTTGAATTCGAAATTCCCTCGGGCTAAATTAAGGTGAAATGACACCAAACGATCAGTTAAAGATTTTATTCATGACAGAAGCAAACTGAACTGGGGAGGCGTGGTAGTACGTGGCAGGGTTTCTCACAACAGGAATTGGCATAAGACTACTTCTGTAAACCATGTAACCCAGGGTAACCATATACATCAATTCAGGGAATAAGGAGATCCCTCCCATCGAGTCATGAGGTTCAGAGCAGACCCCCTTGCTTTCTAGACTCCTCCTCAGAGAAGGGCCCAGGGGTGGCTGGATCCACTCTTAGTCCCAGACTTGGTCAAAGGTTTTATGCCTTAAAGGGATGAGGTGTAGGGATTGAGGAAAAGGAAAAGGAAAGAGAGAAGAAGACAGAGAGAGAAAAAGGAAGAGAGAAAGATTTCACCGGTCCTGGGTCCAGTGTTGGTTCAGTCAGCCTAGGGGTCCAGTTCCAGTGGGCTTGTGCACCTGGGACTTCAGTTTGTGTCCTTTTATCATCTCCTTGCCCCTCCTTCAGGTGGGCACTCGAACTTATTAGGCTAATTAGGTGTCATGATCAGTTTGTGAGCCTTTGGGCTTGGGGGTCTGTCCTGGTTTCAGCTGGGATAGAGTTAACTGTGGGGGGGAGTGAGTGAGCGGCTGCGTGGTGTTTAGTTGCTGGCTGGGGTTAAACCACGACAGGGTCCTTTGGGGAGTAACTTCCCCTTCCCTGCAGACATGATCTTTCGCCATGCATGGTGAGCTGCTCTGCTCAGCATATCAGAACAGGGAGCTGTGCATCCTCCAGCACACCCTCCCCCTCCTGTTGCTGAAGGGTGCTGATCAGCTTCTTTTCACCTGTGGTTCCTTGCTAGGCAGAGTTCGTTGTTACGCAGAGTTCGTCATTAAGCAGAACTTGCCCCACCACAATCATAGAATCATTTAGGTTGGAAAAGACCTTCAAGATCATCAAGTCCAACCATCATCCATGCCCACTAAACCATGTTCTGAAGTACCCCATCTACTCGCTTTTTGAATACCTCCAGGGATGGTGACTCCACCACTTCCCTTCGCAGCCCATTCCAATGTTTGACAACCCTCTCAGTAAAAAAATTTTTCCTAATATCTAATCTAAATCTCCCTTGCCGCAACTTGAGGCCATTTCCTCTCGGCCTATCTCCAGCCACCTGACAGAAGAGACCAGCACCCACCTCACTACAACCCCCCTTCAGGTAGTTGTAGAGAGCAATAAGGTCTCCCCTCAGCCTCCTCTTTTCTAGACTGAACAACCCCAGATCCCTCAGCCGCTCCTCATAAGACTTGTGCTCCAGGCCCCTCACCAACTTGGTTGCCCTTCTCTGGACACGCTCTAGCAGCTCAATGTCTTTCCTGTAGTGAGGGGCCCAAAACTGAACACAGTACTCAAGGTGCGGCCTCACCAGTGCCAAATACAGGGGAACAATCACCTCCCTGCTCCTGCTGGCCACACTGTTTCTGATAACAATGTTTGAGACATTAACTCTTTCAGTCTCAGAACACTGTGGGAGTGTTCCCAAGCCAGGCAGCACCTCATGCAGACCACAGGTCCACAGCCACACCAAACAAACCAGGTGAAAGCTGGGACCCGCCCTGCCAAAACTCCCCATTCAGCTTTCTACTAATATTGATTAACACTGGGACACTGAGAAATTCCCTATCGGTATGGTCGAACACTTGCCATGCTGCCCTGCTTCATCTTTCTCCTGCTTACAAAAACTATAGCAAGCAATGTTTGGCAACAAGAGTGAACAGATGTACAAAATGCAGCTAGCTCCTGAATGAATAACATCTGAGCAATTTTGGAGCAGCCTCACAGTCCATTGGCTTTCATACTTAGTAGTTAGTGTGTTCTCTGTATTTAATAGTGATCTGACTGGGAGCGAATACCAGAAAAACACAACAGGACTCTTGATTTTTTTCCTATGGTAATTAGCAAGTTCTTATCAGTGTCTCTTTCTGTAAGAACTGCAGTGAGATTAATTAGCAGCCATATTGTCATTCAGGAATCCGACTGGTAATTAGTCCAAAAACCAGAAGAACTGTCCCTTCCGAGCAAACTGTAATATTAATCAATTAAAATAATTCATTATGCTTAAAAGGAAGTACAAGGGACACAGAACAAGTCACCTATTTGCCAACTTAGAAAAATTCCCCTGTAAAGAAACAAGGACAATGATGAGAATCGCAATGGTGAAAAGAGCTCTGCATTCCTGAAAACACAGGAGTGGCACGGAGGCAGTCTGGGAGGGTGGGCAACCAGCCTTTCCCATAATGCCCTGGCCTTGGGGCAGGCTCGCTACTGCCCCAGGCCCTTCCCCTGGCAAGCCCTCCCCCAGGCAGCGTAAGAGCTTTTAATCAAATGATAGAAAGTGAAGGAGAAGGAAAAAAATAATATTCTCAGGTAAAATGAGAGATGGAGTTGTAGTTTACTCTCTTGTGCATGAAAATGCCTAGAGACTTGTGGATAATAATCTAATTCATTTGAAGAAACCTAGTTTTCTTAACACATATCCTTTTTGCTGTGCTTACTTGAAAGAAGGAGTCAGACTGTATATTATGAAAGGGGAGGAGGGCAAGTCTCCCTCTGCAGCATTCAGTTCTGGCATTACCCTTTGTAATTCAATTTAATAGCTCTGCTTCCTTGCCTAACAGGAATGCATATATAAGACTACATTCAATAAAACATCCAGATGGCTCTGTTACCACAGACTCCTTCAGAAGATGCCCTGTGATCTGATATTTTAGTTATGCTGCAGGTTTCTCTCAAATTAAGACATTAAGCAGTTTATTGAATCTAGTCTTTAGCATTGGGAAGGAAACAAAAGAAATTATCACCTTTCAGTTGCCACAGAAATTTCTTGCTTAATAGTTGGTGACACAGAACACACTTCGCTTCAGGCCAGACTAAGCCTCATATATGATTAGATATTAACACATTAAACATAGATAGAAAAGAAATGCAATTACCCACAAGCAAAGTTAGACAAAGATGCATAGTGTCCATCTGACTCAAAGCATCGACTCTGGACTTTAATGAAGCTGCTCTAAGTCATGTATCTGTGTAGCTGGGAGGGATTCGACCTGTGGAGTTGCAGCTCTCACTGACCAGCACTGATGGTGGTTACTTACATCCTGTGCTCCCGTGGACCAGATGCCCAGCTCCAGTGATTGCATGGTTTCATGCAACTTGAGATTGATTTCCAGAGGCAAGTGTAGCGGTCTACACCATGTACACATGCCTGTTTAGAGCTGCATGTGTGCCTGCCTCCCTCTTTGACTCCTTGGCATCAACATGTGTTACTGCTTATCTTACAGGGTGGGGACCCAGCACTGGTACGGTGTGAGTGACTGCAAGGGCTCCCATCCCATGTAAATTTTTGATTTTGGTTGCTAACAGGCCTGTAGTTCCCCAGATCCTCCCTCTGAACCTTCTTGTAGATGGGCATCACATCTGCTAACCTCCAGTCAAGTGGGACCTCCCCTGGTTAGCCAGGACTGCTGATGATTGAAAGCAGCTTGGTGAGCACTTCCACCAGCTCCCTCAGTACCCTTAGGTGGATCCCATCCAGCCCCATAGACTTGTGTGTGTCTAAGTGGTGTAGCAGGTTGCTAACCATTTCCCCTTGGATTATGGGGGCTTCATTCTGCTCCCCATCCCTGTCTTCCAGCTGAGGGGGCTGGGTACCCTGAGAACAACTGGTCTTACTATTAAAGACTGAGGCAAAGGCGGCATTAAGTACCTCAGCCTTTTCCTCATCCTTTGTCACTGTGCTTCCCCTTGCATCCAATAAAGGATGGAGATTCTCCTTAGCCCTCCTTTTGTTGCTAATGTAGTTGTAGAAACGTTTTTTATTGTCTTTTACGGCAGTAGCCAAGAAGGCTACTGAACAAGAAGGGCCTTTTGAGCCATCAGGCAAGACAACATGCATTTAGCTGTCTGAAATTGATGTCAGATACAGAAAATCCTGTGGTAGATTAGAAAGTCCTGTTTTAAATTAAGTTAGTTAGCCAAGATCATTCTGATCTTTTCTATTCTTCCTGTTTAATGGTGCCTCACCTGGAGCACCAATTCTGATCCTTTCTATTCTTCCTGATTGATGGTGCGTCCCTCTTGGCAGGAAAACGAACCACTGACCTGATACAGAGCGACTTAGCGGTCAAAGTGAGGAGGAGATACCTCCTCAAATGACCACCGAAGACCACCCGAGACCCCGGCGCATGCGGAGAAGGCACCTGATGTGTCATGGTTTCCTATGCATATGCATTAGATAGTTTGAATATGTACTAGGTAGGAGTAGTTTAATAAATTAGATGCAATTGTTACTGTATAAAAGGAACACACCTGATGACTCTGGTGTGCTTGATTTGTGGAAAGTCCACCAAGCACCCTGCGCAGAATAAAGCAATATGTCTCCTGAGTGTGTGAGATTGGTCTATTGCACACCAGGTAACGAATCTGCTTTTAGGACAACACTATGTGTCATGGTTTAACCCCAGCCAGCAACTAAGCACCACGCAGACGCTCACTCACTCCCCCCCCCGACCCAGTGGGATGTGGGAGAGAATTGGAAAAGTAAAACCCGTGGGTTGAGATAAGAACAGTTTAATAGAACAGAAAAGAAGAAACTAATAATGATAATGATAACACTAATAAAATGACAACAGTAATAATGAAAGGATTGGAATGTACAAATGATGCGCAGTGCAGTTGCTCACCACCCGCTGACCGACACCCAGCTAGTCCCCGAGTGGCGATTCCCCGAACCCACTTCCCAGTTCCTATACTGGATGGGACGTCACATGGTATGGAATACCCCGTTGGCCACTTTGGGTCAGCTGCCCTGGCTGTGTCCTGTGCCCACTTCTTGTGCCCCTCCAGCTTTCTCGCTGGCTGGGCATGAGAAGCTGAAAAATCCTTGACTTGAGACTAAACACTACTTAGCAACAACTGAAAACATCAGTGTTATCAACGTTCTTCGCATACTGAACTCAAAACATAGCACTGTACCAGCTACTAGGAAGACAGTTAACTCTATCCTAGCTGAAACCAGGACACATGGCCAAAGGGGGTTGATATGAACAGTGATTAAATCTTGCGACCCTTGAAGCAAATTCAGTATTAGAGATGCAACGTGCCAAGTCTGTCACTGAGTGTTATGCTAATCTCCCACTGATTTTTTGTGGCAGTTCCCCTTTCAGGGTCATGGCAAATGGCCAAGGACTCTAAGGCAGGTGGCAGTGTCCCAAAAAATATTAGAAATGGAAAATCAGAAAATTTTGTTATCAAGCAACTTTAGGCATATTGGGATTCAAATCCTGTTGCTATTGGTTAATGAGTCTTTCTGAGAGATACTGTAAGATATATAGAGATATGTACTATAGAGATATTGTAGGATACTTCAGAATGCTTTTAACTAAAGTTTCTGGGGGAGGGGAACCTCAATCCATCCCACTCCTACCAGTTTGATGCCAGTGCCAGCGATAGATGCCCAGAGCCTGGAGAGGGATCACAGGTCAGCAGGAGAGCACCTGAAGAGCAGCACAAAGGAATTCCAGCCACTCCAGCCAGTAAGTCAGCTTCATTGGAGGCCCAATTTAAATGCCTCTATGCAAATGCATGCAGCATGCGGAATAAACAAGAGGAGTTAGACCCATGTGAACGCCTGCAGGGCTATGATCTTATTGGCATCATGGAGACCTGGTGGGATGGCTCCTATGACTGGAGTGTTGGAATGGAAGGATACAGGCTCTTTAGGAAGGACAGGCAGGGGAGACAAGGAGGGGGTGTTGCCCTCTATGTCAGTGACCAGCTGGAGTGCATGGAGCTCTGCCTGATGATGGATAAGGAGCCAACCGAGAGCTTATGGGTCAGGATTAAAGGGAGGGCAGGGACAGGTGACATTATAGTGGGGGTCTGCTACAGGCCACCCGACCAGGAAGACCAAGCAGATGAGGCCCTCTATAGACAGACAGGAGCAGCCTCATGTTCACAAGCCCTGGTCCTCACGGGGGACTTCAACCACCCCAATATCTGCTGGAGGGACAACATGGCAGGGCATAAGCAATCCAGGAGGTTCCTGGAATGCGTTGATGACAACTTCCTTCTCCAAGTGATAGAGGAGCCAATGAGGAGAGGTGCTATGCTGGACCTTGTTCTCACCAACAAGGAGGGGCTGGTGGAGAATGTGAAGCTCAAGGGCGGCCTTGGCTGCAGTGACCATGAAATGGTGGAGTTCAAGATCCTTAGGGCAGTGAGGAGGGCGCACAGCAAGCTCGCTACCTTGGACTTCAGGAGAGCAGACTTTGGCCTCTTCAGGGATCTGCTTGGTAGAGTACCATGGGATACAGCCCTGGAGGGAAGAGGGGCCCAAGAAAGCTGGTTAATATTCAAGGATCACCTCCTCCAAGCTCAGGAGCGATGCATCCCAACAAAGAGGAAGTCAGGCAAAAACACCAGGAGGCCTGCATGGATGAACAAGGTGCTCCTGGACAAACTCAAACACAAAAAGGAAGCCTACAGAGGGTGGAAGATGTGAGAGACTGGACAGGGTTAATGCCTCAAACACCTGTCGTGATTGACAGGAACTGGGGCCTGGCTTTTGCAGTTGAGGGGAGGAACAGACCTTGCTTGCAAGATCCGGCAAAAAGGCAAGTTCTGCATAGCAACACCACGTGACACAGGACGCAGGAGGTGTGTCGGAGGATGCGCAGCCCTGCACCCTGATGAACTGAGCAGGACAACTCACGGTATATAGTCAGGGGTCACCCAGAGTTTATTTGGGGAAGGAGCTCACGACTACCCCCCCCAAAATGGCACCTGCGCAGAAGATTGAGAGTTACATAAGTCCTTAGGGGTGGTACACAGAAAACGAAGAGGGGGCATGACTGATGTGTAAAAAGGTGGGAACTGGGCTATAAAAGGCGCAGACATGAGAAGCCCCGCACACGCCCACCGGAACCGGACCTCTAGGCTGACTGGACCAACGCTGGACCCAGGACCAGTGAAATCTTTCTCTTTTCTCTTCCTTTTTCTCTGTCTGTCTTCTTCTTTCTCTCTTCTTTTTCATAACCCGTACAACTCATCCCTTTAGATAAAAAACCATTGACCAAGTCTGGGACTAGAAGTGGATCTAGCCACCCCTAGGCTCTTTTCTGAGAAGGAGTCCAGAAAGCAAGGGGGTCCACTCTGAACCTCGTGACTCAACGGGAGGGCTCTCCTTCTTCCCTGAACTGACGTATATGGTTACCACGGGTTACACAGTTGACTGAGGTAGTTTCATGCCAATTCTTGTTGAGAGAAACCCTGCCACCTACTGTTATGCCTCCCAAGTTCAGGCTGCTTCTGCCATGAATAAAATCTTTAACTGATCGTGTGGTGTCCTTTCACCTTAATTTAGCCCGAGGGAATTTCGAACTCACCATGACTCCTCCCTGGTCTGTACAGCCCAGGTCGTGACAGAAGCAAGGACAGGTAGCCTGGGAGGAATACAGAGAAATTGTCTGAGCAGCCAAGGATCAGGTTAGGAATGCCAAAGCCTTGATAGAATTAAATCTGGCCAGGGATGTCACGGGCAACAAGAAAAGCTTCTATAGGTATGTCGGTGATAAAAGGAAGACTAGGGAAAATGTGGGCCCTCTCTGGAAGGAAACGGGAGACCAGGTTACCCAGGACATAGAATCATAGAATCGTTTAGGTTGGAAAAGACCTCTAAGATCATCGAGTCCAACTGTAAACCCAACACCACCATGCCCACTGAACCATGTCTTGAAGTGCCTCGTATATGTGTTTTTTAAATACCTCCAGGGATGGTGACTCCACCACTTCCCTGGGCAGCATGTTCCAATGCCTGACAACACTTTCAGTAAAGAAATTTTTTTCTAATATCCAATCTAAATCTCCCCTGGCGCAACTTGATGCCATTTCCTCTCGTCCTATCACTAGTTACTTGATAGAAGAGACCAGTACCCACCTGTGGTGGGTTGACCCTGGCTGGGCGCCAGATGCCCACCAAAGCCGCTCTATCACTCCCCCTCCTCAGCTGGACAGGGGAGAGAAAATATAACAAAAGGCTCGTGGGTCAAGATAAGGACAGTTTATTAAAGTGAAAGCAAAGGTCATGCGTGAAAGCAAAGAAAAAACAAATGATGTTATTCTCTACTTCCCATCAGCAGGCGATGTCTAGACACTTCCTGGGAAGCAGGGCTTCAGTACGCGTAGTGGTTGCTCCGGAAGACAAAAAATGCCCCCCTTTACTTAGTTTTTATATCTGAGCTAACATCATATGGTATGGAATATCTGTTTGGTTAGTTTAGGTCAGCTGTCCTAGCTATGTCCCCTCCCAAGATCTTGCCCAGCCCCAGCCTGCCGTTGGGGGGGGGCAAAAATGTTGGAGAGACAGCCTTGATGCTGTGCCAGCACTGCTCAGCAGTAGCCAAAACACTGGTGTGTTATCAACACCTTTCTAGCTACTGATGCAGAGCACAGCACTACGAGGGCTGCTATGGGGAGAATTAACTCCATCTCAGCCAGACCCAATACACCACCTCACCACAACCTCCTTTCAGGTAGTTGTAGAGAGCGAGAAGGACTCCCCTCAGCCTCCTTTTCTTCAGACTAAACAACCCCAGTTCCCTCAGCTGCTCCTCATAAGACTTGTGCTCCAGGCCCCTCACCAACTTGGTTGCCCTTCTCTGGACATGCTCCAGCAACTCAATGTCTTTCCTGTAGTGAGGGGCCCAAAACTGAACACAGTACTCAAGGTGTGGTCTCACCAGTGCTGAGTACAGGGGAACAATAACTTCCCTGCTCCTGCTGGCCACACTATTTCTGATACAGTCCAGGATATTATTAGCCTTCTTGGCCACCTGGGCACACTGCTGGCTCATATTCAGCCAGCTGTCAACCAGCACCCCCAGGTCTTTTTCTGCCAGGCAGCTTTCCAGCCACTCTTCCCCAAGCCTGTAGCACTGCATGGGGTTGTTGTGATCCAAGTGCAGGACCTGGCACTTGGCCTTGTTGAACCTCATACAATTAGCCTCGGCCCATCCATCCATCCTGTCCAGATCCCTCTGTACAGCCTTCCTACCCTCGAGCAGATCAACCCTCCCTCCCAACGTGGTGTCATCCACAAACTTATTGAGGGTGCACTTGATCCCCTCGTCCAGATAACTGATAAAGATATTGAACAGAACTGGCCCCAGTACTGAGCCCTGGGGAACACCACTTGTGACTGGCCGCCAACTGGATTTAAACTCCATTCACCACAACTCTCTGGGCTCATCCATCCAGCCAGTTTTTTTACCCCGCGAAGAGTATACTTGTCTAAGCCATGAGCTGCCAGCTTCTCAAGGAGTATGCCACGAGAGACAGTGTCAAAGGCCTTACTGAAGTCCAGGTAGACAACATCCACAGCCTTTCCCTCATCCACTAGGCGGGTCACCTGGTCATAGAAGGAGATCAGGTTGGTTAAGCAGGACCTGTCTTTCATGAACCCATGCTGACTGGGCCTGATCCCCTGGTTGTCCTGCACATGCCATGTGAGTGCACTCAAGATGAGCTGCTCCATAATCTTCCCCGGCACCAAGGTCAGGCTGACAGGCCTGTAGTTCCTCGGATCCTTCCTCCGACCCTTCTTGTAAATGGGCATCACTTTGGCAAGCCTCCAGTCCTCTGGGACCTCCCCTGTTGACCAGGACTGCTGATAAATGATGGAGAGTGGCTTGGCAAGCTCCTCTGCCAGCTCCCTCAGTACTCTTGGATGGATTCCATCTGGTCCCATAGACTTGTGTGTGTCTAAAAGTGGTGTAGCAGGTCACTAACTATTTCCTCCTGGATTAAGGGGGGTATATTCTGCTCTCCGTCCCTGTCTTCCAGCTCAGGGGGCTGAGTACCCTGAGGATAACTGGTCTCCCTATTAAAGACTGAGGCAAAGAAGGCATTAAGTACCTCAGCCTTTTCCTCATCTTTGGTGGCAATGCTCCCTTCTGCATCCATTAAAGGATAGATATTCTCCTTGGCTCTCTTTTTGTTGTTAACATATTTGTAAAAACGTTTTTTGTTGTCTCTTACAATAGTGGCCAGATTGAGTTCTAGCTGAGTTTTTGCCTTTCTAATTTCCTCTCTGCATGACCTAACAAGATCCCTGTACTCCTCCAGAGTTGCCTGCCCTTTCTTCCAGAGATGGTAAACTCTCCTTTTTTTCCTGAGTCCCAGCAAAAGCTCCCTGTTCAGCCAGGCCAGTCGTCTTCCCCGACGGTTCGTCTTGCGGTGCATGGGAATAGCCTGGTCCTGAGCCTTTAAGACTTCCTTCTTGAAGAATGTCCAGCCTTCCTAGACCCCTTTGCCCTTCAGGACTGTCTCCCAAGGAACTCTCTCAACCAGTGTCCTGAACAGGCCAAAGTTTGCCCTCTGGCAGTCCATAGTGGTGGATTTGCTGACCCCCTTCCTTAACTCACCAAGAATCGAGAATTCTATCATTTCATGGTTGCTAAGCCTGAGACGGCCTCTGACCACCACATCTCCCACCAGTCCTTCTCTGTTTGTAAACAGTAGGTCTAGCGAGGCTCCTCCCCTGGTAGGCTCACCTACCAGCTGTGTCAGGAAGTTATCTTCCACACACTCCAGGAACCTCCTAGACTGCTTACTCTCTGCCGTGTTGTATTTCCAGCAGACGTCTGGAAAGTTGAAGTCCCCCACGAGAACAAGGGCACACGATTGTGAGACTACTGCCAGCCGCTTGTAGAATCATTCATCCGTCTCTTCAACCTGGTTGGGTGGTCTGTAACAGACTCCCAGCACAATATCTACCTTGTTGGCCTTCCCTCTCATCCTCACCCATAAGCACTCCACCTTATCATCACAGTCGTGGAGCTCTGTACAATCAAAACACTCCCTAACATAGAGAGCCACCCCACCACCTCTCCTTCCTTGCCTATCCCTTCTGAAGAGCTTATAGGCATCCATTGCAGCACTCCAGTCATGGGAGTCATCCCACCATGTTTCTGTGATGGCGACTAAGTCATAGCTATCCTGTTGCACAATGGCTTCCAGCTCCTCCTGTTTATTGCCCATGCTGCGTGCCTTGGCATAGATGCGCTTGAGCTGGGCTATGGATTCCACCCCCAACATTAGCATGCTGCCCCCAGGCTCATCTCTGGTGAGCCTAGTTTTATCCCCTTCCCCCTTCAAACCTAGTTTAAAGCCCTCTCTATGAGCCCCACCGACTCATGAGAGTGAGAATCCTTTTCCCCCTTTGAGATAGCTGGACTCCATCTGTCGCCAGCAAGCCCGGTGCCGTGTAAACATCCCCATGATCAAAAAACCCAAAATTCCACCGATGGCACCAGCCTCTGAGTCACCTATTAATCAGGTGTGTTTTCCTGTTCCTTTCACTGTATTTCCCTGCCACTGAAGGGATTGAGGAAAACACTACCTGTGCTCCTGATCCTTCCACTAAACGCCCCAGTGCCCTGAAGTCCCTTTTGATTGCTTTTGGACTTCTCTCCGTGACCTCATCACTGCCAACCTGCACAACCAATAGCGGGTAATAATCAGAGGGCCAAACCAGACCAGGGAGTTTCCTAGTAATGTCTTTTACCCGGATCCCAGGGAGGCAGCAGACTTCCCTGTGGGATGGGTCAGGTCTGCATATTGGGCCCTCTCTTCCCCTCAGAAGGGAATTGCCCGTGACAATTACCCTCCTTTTTCTCTTAACAGAGGCTGTCAGAATGCATGGGGCTGACTGACTCAACCTGTGCAGCCCCCTGGATAGGCCTTCATCTACATTCTGATCTTCATTGGCCTGGCCCTCAAGTTCCAGAGCCCCATACCTGTTGTGTAGGGGCAACTGGGAAGGTGAGGGAGACCGGGAGGGGATTCACCTGCCTCCCCGAGCAGGGACCTGTATCCATTCCCCTCCATCTCTTAGGTCCCCTCCTGCCTGGTGGCAAGAGGGCAGGGGATCCTCTGCTTCTTGTGGAGCCTCCATCTGCTGCCTCTGCCTCAGGGATGGTAGGATGTGGGTCCACCAATCTATCTATCTCCCTCTCACACTCCCTGATACTCCTTAACTTTTCCACTTCCTCCTTCAGCTCTGCCACCAGGCTGAGCAGATCATCCACCTAGTCACACCGCACACAGGAGTTGTCTCTGCTGCCCTCCGGTACCAGTGACATGGAGAAGGCTGAGGTACTCAACAACTTTTTTGCCTCGGTCTTCACCAGCAAGTCCTCCAGCCACACCATCCAAGTCGCAGAATGTGTATTGGCTTTGTGTAGCAAGGTTTTGGTAGCGGGGGGGGTTACAGGGGTGGCTTATGTAAGAAGCTGCTGGAAGCTTCCCCTGTGTTCGAGAGAGCCCATACCAGCCGGCTCTAAGACGGACCCGCCGCCGCCCAAGGCCGAGCCAATCAACGATAGTGGTAACGCCTCTGTGATAACATTTTTAAGAAGGAAAAAAAAGTTGGGACGGAGGTGTTCGGCAGCCGGAGAGAGGAGTGAGAACATGTAAGAGAAACAACCCTGCAGACACCAAGGTCAGTGAAGAAGGAGGGGGAGGAGATGCTCCAGGCGCCGGAGCAGAGATTCCCCTGCAGCCCGTGGTGAAGACCATGGTGAGGCAGGCTGTCCCCCTGCAGTCCATGGAGGTCCACGGTGGAGCAGATATCCACCTGCAGCCCGCGGAGGACCCCACGCTGGAGCAGGTGGGTTCCTGAAGGGGGCTGTGACCCTGTGGGAACCCCGCGCTAGAGCAGGCTCCTGGCAGGACCTGCGGATGTGTGGAGAGAGAAGCCCACGGAGCAGGTTTTCTGGCAGGACTTGTGACCCCGTGGGGGACCAATGCTGGAGCAGTCTGTGCCTGAAGGACTGCACACCGTGGAAAGGACCCATGCTGGAGCAGTTCGTGAAGAACTGCAGCCCGTGGGAAGGACCCACGTTGGAGAAGTTCGTGGAGGACTGTCTCCCGTGGGTGGGACCCCACGCTGGAGCAGGGGAAGAGTGTGATGAGTCCTGCCCCTGAGGAGGATGAAGCGGCAGAAAATAACGCGTGATGAACTGACCGTAAACCCCATCCCCGTCCCCCTGTGCCGCTGGGGGGTTGGTAGAGAATCCGGGAGTGAAGTTGTGCCCGGGAGGAAGGGAGGGGTGGAGGGAAGGTGTTCTGAGATTTGGTTTTATTTCTCATTACCCTACTCTGGTTGATTTGTAATAAATTGAGTTAATTTTCCCCAAGTTGAGTCTGTTTTGCCCGTGATGGTAATTGGTGAGAGATCTCTCCTGTCCTTATCTCGACCCACAAGCTCTTTGTTATATTTTCTCTCCCCTGTCCAGCTGAGAAGGAGGGGGAGTGATAGAACGGCTCTGGTGGGCACCTGGCGTCCAGCCAGGGTTAACCCATCACAGAAGGCAAAGGCAGGGACTGGGAGAATGAAGAACCTCCCAAGGTAGGAAAAGATCCGTTTCAAGACCATCTAAGGAACCTGAAGGTGCACAAGTCCATGGGACCTGATAAGATGCATCCGTGGGTCCTGAGGGAACTGGCGGATGAAGTGGCTAAGCCACTATCCATCATATTTGAGAAGTTGTGGCAGTCCGGGGAAGTTCCCACTGACTGGAAAAGGGGAAACACAACCCCCATTTTTAAAAAGGGAAAAAAGGAAGACCCAGGGAACTATAGGCCAGTCAGTCTCACCTCTGTGCCCAGCAACATCATGGAGTGTATCCTCCTGGAAACTATGCTAGGGCACATGGAAAACAGGGAAGTGATTGGTGACAGCCAACATGGCTTCACTAAGGGCAAATCGTGCCTGACAAATTTGGTGGCCTGTTACGACAGGGTTACAGCATTGGTGGACAAGGTAAGAGCGACAGACATCATCTACCTGGAGTTGTGCAAAGCATTTGATACTGTCCCACACAACATCCTTGTCTCTAAACTGGAGAGACATGGATTTGATGGATGGACCACTCGGTGGATAAGGAATTGGCTCGATGGACACACTCAAAGAGTTGTGGTCAATGGCTTGATGACTGAGTGGAGACCAGTGATAAGTGGCGTTCCTCTGGGGTCGGTATTGGGATGGGTGCTGTTTAACATCTTTGTTGGCAACATGGACAGTGGGATTGAGTGCACCCTCAGCAAGTTTTCCGAGGACAGCAAGCTGTGTGGTGCGGTCGACATGCTGGAGGGAAGGGATGCCATCCAGAGGGACCATGACAGGCTTGAGAGGTGGGCCCTTGCCAACCTCATGAAGTTCAACAAGGCCAAGTGCAAGGTCCTGCACATGGGTCAGGGCAATCCCAAGCACAAATACAGGCTGGGCGATGAGTGGATTGAGAGCAGCCCAGAGAAGGATTTGGGGGTATTAGTGGATGAAAAACTGAATATGAGGCAGTAATGTACGCTCGCAGTGCAGAAAACCAATCACATCCTGGGCTGCATCAAAAGAAGCGTGGCCAGCAGGTCAAGGGAGGTGATTCTGCCCCTCTACTCCTCTCTCATGAGACCCCACCTGGAGTACTGTGTTCAGCTCTGGGGCCCTGTTTTGGGTTTGTGTGGCAGGGTTTTTGGTAGCGGGGAGGGGCTGCAGGGGTGGCTCCTGTGAGAAGCTGCTAGAAGCTCCCCTGGCTCTAAGTCGGACCTGCCTCTGGCCAAGGCCAACCCAATCACTGATGGTGGTAGCGCCTCTGGGATAACATATTTAAGAAGGGGAACCTACAGTGGGGGAGGAGATTGGAATGTGAGAGAAACACCTATGCAGACACCAAGGTCAGTGAAGAAGGAGGGGGAGGAGGTGTGCCAGAGGAGGTGATGCCCCTGCAGCCCGTGGTGAGACAGCAGGCTGTCCCCCTGCAGCCCATAGAGGTTAATGGTGGAGCAGATGCCCACTTGCAGCCCATGGAGGACGCCATGCCGGAGCAGTCAGATGGCCCCGAAGATGGCCATGACTCCATGGGGAAGCCCATGCTGGAGCAGGGGAAGAGGATGAGGATCCTCCCCCTGAGGAGGAAGGAGCAGCACAGACAATGTGTGATGAACTGACCCCAACCCCCATCCCCTGTCCCCCTGCACCACCAGGGGGAGGAGGTAGAGAGAACCGGGAGTGGAGTTCAGCGGGGAAGGAGGGAGGGGTGGGGGGAAGGTGTTCTAAAGTTTTGTTTTACTTCTCAATATCCTTGTTTTGATTTGATTTGTAGTAATTTAAATTGATTTTGTTTCTTCCCCAAGTTGAGCCTGTCTTTTGCCCGTGACCATAAGTGGTGAGTGATCCCTCCCTGTCCTTGTCTCGACCCACGAGCCTGCCTGTATATTTTCTCCTCCTCATCCCACCGGGGCCGGGGGGGGAGGAGTGAGAGCGAGTGGCTTCATGGTGCTTTGTTGCCGGCTGGGCTTAAACCACGACAACAAGTCAGGAAATAATTTTGCTGTTGGAAAATCTGGTGAGTTTATACATAAGTTGGCAGACTGCCCAGAGCTGCTGCCAGCAATGAGAGAAAACACAGAAGAGGAAGCCAGTTCTTTTATGGTTTTAATACACCTAAACCAGAGTGGCTTCGTGGTGCTTTGTTACCGGCTGGGCTGAAACCACGACAGGCCCCCAGCGTAAGAAAGAGATGGACCTGTTGGAGCATGTCCAGAGGAGGGCCCCGAAGATGAGCAGAGGGCTGGAGCACCTCCCCTATGAAGACGGGCTGAGAGATTTTGGGTTGTTCAGCCTGGAGAAGAGAACGTTCTGGGGAGACCTTATAGTGGCCTTCCAGTACCTAAAGGGGTCCTATAGGAAAGATGGGGAGGGACTCTTTATCAGGGAGTGTAGTGATAGGACAAGGGGTGACGGTTTTAAACTGAAAGAGGGTAGATTTAGATTAGATGTAAGGAAGAAATTCTTTACTGTGAGGGTGGTGAGGCACTGGGACAGGTTGCCCAGAGAGGTTGTGGATGCCCCTTCCCTGGAAGTGTTCAAGGCCAGCTTGGATGGGGCTTTGAGCAACCTGATATAGTGGAAGGTGTCCCTGCTCATGGCAGAGGGGTTAGAACTAGATGACCTTTAAGGTCCCTTCCAACCCAAATCATTCTATGATTCTATGATTCCATGATTCATCTTCAGTTGTAAGACTCATCAACAATATAAAGAGAGCAAACCTAAGAGTCTCCAAAGATTCTGGTAGATGACACTAAATATATTGATGGAAAATGATCCCAGAACTTTGAAAGTTAAGTACAATGCTTTTGAAATGAGACGGGGAGGATCTGAGAAAACTTTACAGGTCTGGGCAGGAAATAGGACTCTTCTTGTCACTGCATCCAGACAGTGTGCAAGAGCTGCCTGGGCAGTATCTTCTCTGAAGCCATACAGTATGAATGCCCTTACCTTGGAAAAGGCTGCAGCATCAGGCTTAAAATCTTCCCTTTTCATTAATTTGTTTTCCTAGCTTGTCCTGAGAATCTATTTATCTGTTGATTTTATTACATGCGGCTAGGGCCTCCATTGCCCTGATTAGTTGATTTTGTAGTGCTCAGGTGCTCCTCTCGCATGGCGTGCTCGGATGGTGGGTAACATTTCATTACAAATCCACCGTGACTTGCAGTTTCCTGTTTTCCTGTATTGCTCCCAAGGGCTGTGTTGATGATTATTTAAATGCCCTCTTATTAGCAAATGTCCTGTTGTGTTGAGCAAGTAAACATCAGCCTTATTAAACAAAATTTCCTCTACAAATTTTGGCAATTAGAAAGTCATTAGAAAGCATAGACAGCAAAAAGTAAGTTAAAAATCTCATTTAGCAGAATAGGAATATGAAAATTAAGGTGTAAATCATTAAAAAATGAGGAGAGGGTGGTCTGGTCAATTTTGAAAGTCCCTGATCATCACAAATGTTTTTGTGCTCACATTCTCCTGACAGTAAGCATGCAAAGTAATAGATAGAGGTTGGAAAAGACAGTGTAGACAGTATCTAAGGCTGTTAAAAAAATGCATCTCGGAAGTGTCTAGTTAGGAAAAAGAAAAGTGGAAAGAGGAAAACAGCATTGAGAGAAAGTGAAAGATGGATTGAACAAAGTAAAAATCAAGCGTAGCAAGACAAAAGAAAGCAGCAGAGATGGGGATGGTGGCATTTACAAACCCCAAACCCAAGGCTTTTCTGCAGGCAGAGGACATCTAGGAGGCTGCTGGAGTACGGGAGGGTATCCCTGCACTCTATCACAGAGCTCACCTACGTATTTATATGCAAGCAATGGACTCTGCTCCTCTCCTGTTGTTAAGCAATGAGCAGGGGCCCAGCTCCCACCCCTCACCCAAAATCCATGCAGGCCTGTGTGGGTATTGTGTCCCCTGTAGTCTTTCAGAGCTTGGTATTTTTTCCCACCCTGGCTTTTAAAGGAGATTTTTTTTTTTTGACATGGAGGAATACCTTGGGGAAAGAATAGTGTCAGGGGCAGGACATCCTTAATTGCTTATAGCTAACAAAAAAAAAGGAAGCAACATGTTTATGGCCTCATAACTTGTGGGACCCTTGTGAAGCCAAAAAGGTGCTATGGAGTGTAAATTAGCAGTCAAAAATATAGATAGGGCCAATTCTGAAACATAATAATAAACACGTGGGGCCTGAATTATTCAGGTGTATGTTTTCCCTTGAAAAATCATAGCAAAGCATCATGTTTGCTTACAAAAAACCTAAAGCTATGAGAGCAGGAATGGAGAGCTGAGATATGATGTGCTCTTGAAGTCAATTCACTTTCACTGTCGATCAGTCCGTGCGATTGGAAGCAAACCTGGGCTACCGCATTTGGCATTTGCAGGGCTTGGAGACCCTAATATGTCTACGACTCTTCCTGCTCATAACAATTCCCCAACAAGCTGATGACTGTTTCGCACCTGAGCTGACATTCAAATACAACCCTTTCACAACTTTAAGCATCTTTTCTTTTTCACTGTAAAGAACTTTATAGTTTCTGTTTCAGAAGACATGACTGCCCTGTTATGCCAGTCACCTGCTGGGTGTCATTAGCAGGTGGCACAGCTTGCAAGGCTTTATAAGAAAGCTTCCCACAAGCCATGAATAGACAGTGAATTCCACAGCTGGAAACATTCATCGTTCTGCACTTGCAAATAGCTCCAGAGCCCCCTAGCTGCCTGTGTCTTTTGAAAGAATTTCTGGACACCGAGGGGAGAAAAATCCTTCTAAATGAACCATAAAACATCCATTCCTAGAGTTCTTTCTTCAACTCTGAGAAGACATTTTTAACAGACAAATACAGTCACTGAGGAAGAAATTTTTCCCAAATGGGCAATGTTGTGTTTGAGAAGCAGGAATGTGCAACATTTTTCCTCAATGCTTCTGGGTATACATGGCAGGAAAGGCCTGGTGTATTTTATTTCCTACTCAGGACAATACCCTGTTTATTGGTATCCACACATAGTCATATCTTAAAAGCATTAGTTCCCACTGCCTTTACATCCATAGTAAGCAAGAGCTAGATGACTGAAAAATATTACCAGGTAAGGATTTCATATATGTGAGTATATAAGGGGCTTGGAGGAAAGGTGGGAGAAGAGAGGAAGGATTTTTACACTCCGTTTCTATGCATCCATGCACTAAAGGTCAAGGCATGGGTAAGTCAGGCACTCTTTTACATTTAATTAATTTGATAGAAGAAAATATGCCAAACAACAAAGATCTTTACCACTGAACAAGATGTCAGATGGAGCACAGTCTTTGAGCTGCTAAGAATCTGAAAGACAGTACCGAGGTTTGTCAGCCACTATGCTAGAAAGCAATAACTGATCAAGAATTGTCTCAACTACATCTGTTTCAGATGTACCATGCCTGATGAAGGTTATTAGAAGTTTATCATATACCTTGCACATCATCCATTTAAAGCAAACAATAGTGCAATAACCCTGTATTGGGTCTGGCTGGGATGGAGTTAACTTTCCCCATAGCAGCCCTTATAGTGCTGTGCTTTGTATTTGTAGCTAGAAAGGTGTTGATAACACACAAATGCTTTGGTTACTGCTGAGCAGTGCTCCCACGGCATCAAGGCTGTCTCTTGAACCCCCCCACCCCAAAGGCCAGTAGGCTGGGGGTGGGCAAGAGTTTGGGAGGGGAAAGAGTGAGGACAGCTGACCCAAACTGACCACAGGGATATTCCATACTGTCGTGGTTTAACCCCAGCCAGCAACTAAGCACCACACAGCCACTCACTCACTCCCCCCCACCCAGTGGGATGGGGGAGAGAATCGGGAAAAAAAAGTAAAACTCGTGGGTTGAGATAGAACAGTTTAATAGAACAGAAAAAAAAACCCCTAATAATGATAACACTAATGAAATGACAATAGTAATAATAAAAGGATTGGAATATACAAGTGATGCACAATGCAATTGCTCACCATCTGCCGACTGACACCCAGTTAGTCCCTGAGCAGTGATCCCTCCATCCCCACTCCCCCCAGTTTATATACTAGATGTGACGTCACATGGTATGGAGTACCCCTTTGGCCACTTTGGGTCAGCTGCCCTGGCTGTGTCCTGTGCCAACTTCTTGTGCCCCTCCAGCCTTCTTGCTGGCTGGGCATGAGAAGCTGAAAAATCCTTGACTTTAGACTAAACATTACTTAGCAACAACTGAAAACATCAGTGTGTTATCAACATTCTTCTCATACCTAATTCAGAAACATAGCACTGTACCAGCTACTAGGAAGACAATTAACTCTGTCCCAGCTAGAAACCAGGACACATACCATAAGATGTCGTGCTCAGCAATAAAAGCTGAGAGAGGAGTGGGGGGGGAGGGGGGGGGCGGCGGCATTTGTTATTAAGGTGTTTGTCTCTGGAGCAACCATTATGCGTACTGAGGCCCTATTTCCCAGAAAGTGGCTGGACATCACCTGCTGATGGGAAATAGAGAATAAATCTTTTTTTTTGTTTCCTTTGCTTCTACACACGGCCTTTGCTTTTCTTTATTAAACTGCCTTTATCTCAACCCATGAATTTTTTCATCTTCTTTTCTCCCCCTGTCCTGCTGAAGGGGGGGAGTGATAGAGCAGCTCGGTGGGTACCTGGCAGCCAGCCAAGGTTAACCCACCACAAACCCTTACATTCTAAATAACTTCAAACTGCTTGTTGTTTCACCATCTTTTTGTAGTGAAGATTTCAAATTTGGCTTCTAAAAAGGATGCGTTAACCTTGTGTTCAGCTTGGTTGTTTGTAGGGGTATTCGGAGTTCTGGATGACTGGTCATCTGATGGTTGCTATTTCTTATACTATCTGAATAAATCTATTTTTCCTTCTTTTCAATACAAAGATCAATGGACATAAATTGTCAAATAATGCTGTAATTGTGTGTGAGAGACTGAAAGAGTTAATGTCTCAAACATTGTGGTGGGGCAAGTTCTGCTTAAAGACAAACCCTGCACAGCAAGGAACCAAGGTGAAAAGCCCATCAGCTCAGACATCAGCAACAGGACAGGGAGGGCATGCTGGAGGGTGCACAGCTCCCTGTTCTGATACAAAGATCAAACAATGGCCACATCTGCAGGGAAGGAGAAGTTACTCCCCAAAGGACCCCCCAAGCCCAAAGGCTCACAAACTGATCATTAGCCTGATGAGTTCAGGTGCCTGCCTGAAGGAGGGGCAAGGATGATAAAAGGACACAAACTGAAGCCCCAGGTGCACAAGCCCACTGGAACTGGACCCCTAGGCTGACTGAACCAACGCTGGACCCAGGACCAGTGAAATCTTTCTCTCTTCCTTTTTCTCTCTCTGTCTTCTTCTCTCTTTCCTTTTCCTTTTCCTCAATCCCTACACCTCATCCCTTTAAGACTTATCCTTTGACCAAGTCTGGGACTAAGAGTGAATCCAGCTGCCCCTAGGCCCTTCTCTGAGAAGGAGTCTAGAAAGCAAGGGGGTCTGCTCCGAACCTCGTGACTCGATGGGAGGGATCTCCTTATTCCCTGAATTGATGTATATGGTTACCCTGGGTTACACGGTTTACAGAAGTAGTCTTATGCCAATTCCTGTTGTGAGAAACCCCGCCACGTACTACCACGCCTCCCCAGTTCAGTTTGCTTCTGTCATGAATAAAATGTTTAACTGATCGTTTGGTGTCACTTCACCTTAATTTAGCCCGAGGGAATTTCTAATTCAACACGACTCCCTGGTCTGTCCAGCCTTGGTCTGTCCAGCCCGGGTCGTGACATTGTGACCAGCCCCCAAACCTCCTCACTGTCAACGTGGAGGCACTATATTGGCAACAATGATTCCAGAGGAAGGAGAAAGGATCAAGATCCCCCTTTACAGCAGATTATCAATTATCTGAAGAAATCTTGTGTAAATTATATGGAGCACTCCATCCCCTTCACCTTCTCTGATAGCATATGTCCATACATTCTGTATGGTTTGCTTAAATATTTTTTTATGGTTTTAATATTTTGTACCTGCTATGAAAACTGGTTTGCTGCTAGATAACTGTAAAAGTGAGATTTGATAAATGATTATAAGAAATCATATACTAACATTATGATCGAAACAATAGACAAAAGTGTAGCTAGGGGACTAGCTAGTAGAGGTAATTACAAAAGTGTAGTCAAGTGATTAACTAGTAATTACTCATAAGTTTTGCAGTTCTTTGCTCTTATGACTAGATGTTCCTGTATGCTAGATGGGAACAATGTTGAAACTGACCACATGTGATTGAAACTGCGTTAAGCTTCAAGATCAAAGAACAAGGACAAGAACAAAGACTTCAAGGACAGCCAACAGAATCTCAAATGGCTCGGTGGTTGTAAAAGCAGCCCTTCGACTCAAATGAATTCTTCATTGCACATGATTGGATGTAGGCAGTACTATGATAATCAGTTATAATCATTTTTATGTATATGCATACTAATCTGATCAGTGCTGAAGCTGTGGCATGCACGCTAGGTGGAATTATCCCCCGTGCATCCAGCGCTGCAATAAAGAATGCCTGCTTTCTAAAACTCCAAAACGAGTCTTAGAGAGTTTCTTCGACCGGCTTTTCGGTATCATCTCCATTGAGACGGGGCCACCAGAGCACTTCAAGTTTCCTGCTGACCTAAACTGCAAGGTGGAGAAATAGGTAAGGTTACAGCATTAAGCAAGGTAGTGGGTTTTACACAGCTGCCAAAGCAAATTCTGAAGTCGTAAAAATTTGGAGTTCTCTGTCTGCAAGTGAGAAGAAAATGATTTGCAGACTTGATGGAGAAATGGCCGCATAATGTCCAGGCACTGGACTACGAGACCAAAACTTCAGAAAGCCCCTTCTAGGCACACTCTGAAAGCCCTGCAGGTGATGCCAGGGTGTGCAAAAGCTAATCAGTCAGTCTTGCAACTAGCTGACATGATGGGGAGTGTATAACACAGGCATAACTCCATTTACATCAGAGAAGATAGATTCACTGCCTCCAGGGCTCAATTCATCCCAATGACTTCTTAAATTTAAGCTGGGAGCCAAGAAGGAAAAATCTTTTTTTCCAGCAAGAACTCATATATATGTATGAATATCAGAGTACTTTACACATTTCTGGGTGAAAATAGAATCCATACCTGTGGTGGTGCAGCCACCCCCCCCCCCCCCCCCCCCCCCCCCCCCCCCGGGCCAGTCTGAGATCTCAGGATAAGTCATGCATGCTTTGGGCAAACCTCCCATTGTGCTGTTATCTTGATTACAAGTGCAGAGACTTTTGGGCGTCAGGCACTCTTTGGCCACACCTGGGCCAGCTGGTGCCTGAATTGTATATCAGAATGACTCACCACAAATTGTGGCCAGAATGTAAAACAATGACCAAAGCCAATCATCTCAAGACCCTATAAATAGCGATCCAAGGAAAGACCTTTGGAGCTCTCTAGGACTGCAGCAGGTTGTGTGACCCAGTATCTTCCCCCTGAGCTGGGACGCCTCTCAGGGTAGATTTCGGGAGGATTGAAAGATTGTCCGTCGACGATTTTGCAAGGACTTAAAGGCCAGATTTTGTGAGGTTTACTGACCATCCGTTGATGAATACCAGCACACAGGAGTAAGTCGTGAAATTCACGAGACGGAAATTTTAATCATAGGTTAACCTCTGTGTATGTGTGTGTGTGTGTGTATGTATGTGGGTTGTATCTGTGCATGTGCATTTGCAGTTTGGTTTGGAACCATTTTGCCCATCTCTGTGTGATTTGATTTGGAACTATTTTGTCTGTCTCTGTGGTTCAGAACTGTTTTATCTGTCTGTGTGTGTGTGTGATTTGATTTAACCTCCATCTGTGTGCAACCCTGCTGTAAGTTTCGGGTGATCCTTGCCATTTTTGAATCTTTAACTAAGTTGCAAATTTGATTGTAACAAATTCCATTGAATCACTCTGTTAAATTGGCTCATAATTAAGTACTGTTAAAGTCATACAATCTAATCTTGTGATCTATCTCAAAAATATTAATAAATCTTAAATTGCTGCTAAACCAAAGCTGTGTAACAAAATCTCATTCACAACAATACCTGCTAGGATGCTGAGTTGGCATGACAGCTGTGAACAAAATGTCAGCTCTAGTAACATTGCTGAGCCCTCTGACAGTGACAAAGATTTGGAAGAGTGTGACTGCAAAGTGTTACTGTTTTCCTTGTAATTATTTAAACCTGCTTTGAGAAGGAGTCCAGAAAGCAAGGGGGTCCATTCTGAACCTTGTGACTCAATGGGAGGGCTCTCCTTCTGACACAGTTTCATGTTCCTTTTTCCACTTCTTTTTCTACACCTCCCTTCTCTTTTCAAACAGCGGCTTAATGACATGATGCAAGGTTCATATTGATAAGTTCACTTATACTTGGGCAAGGTTAGCTAGGTTGAATAAATGTTAATTGTCGTTTGAACTCCCCTGGTGTCATTTCACCTTAATTCTGACAAAGGAAATCCAGGAACCTGAGTCGCTCCACCCTTGGGACGCGACACTAATACTCGCAGAACTGAGATGTGCCAGGAGCTGCTGCAAGAAATACCTCCGTCTCAAATAATCACTGGGGACTCCACAGCTCTGTGACTCATTCTCACTGAAATCTCCTGAAGTAAATTCAAGGCATTAAATCATCTTTTCACACACTCTGTTGATCAACAAGCTAATTGTATCAACTTTTCACACTAAATAGTGATTTCTTGCACCATTTGCCAACTTCATGTGACATCTAATTTGCTGTGAAACTACAGCCATTTCTCAAGTGGAAGCAAACTGCTGGCCTTTCACTCCCACCTCTTA
This sequence comes from Harpia harpyja, assembly GCF_026419915.1. Classification (NCBI taxonomy): domain Eukaryota; kingdom Metazoa; phylum Chordata; class Aves; order Accipitriformes; family Accipitridae; genus Harpia; species Harpia harpyja. The sequence continues at coordinate 12,363,343 of NC_068968.1, forward strand.
TTGTCGGGGGCAAATTACTACCCTCAGCTTTTATTCCTCACCTTCAGAAACAGTATTTTTCACATAATTCTTTGTATTTTACAATTTCAGGGCTCTATGAATGACTGCTAAAGCACTAAAAATCTCTTCTGAACAAAGTAATACTACAAAAAGTACTCTTGAAAAAAAGTTGAAGCAAATCAGTCTAAAGCACAACAACAATACAAGTTTATATATTATATTTTTAATGCCTACTACAATAGGTTTATCTGCCAAAAAGGGGATATGCCACAGAAACTAAACCATGTCTCCTAGGGATTTCATTATTGATTTCACAGAGACTCTGGACAGCAGTGAAATTTAAAACCAAGATTGCTGAAAACGTCAATAAAATCAGAGTCAAAGAGAACAAGAATACACCTCCTGTTTATATACTACACTTGCAACAGTAGTGGAATCCAATGCTCCTGATAAATGGGTTCACCCTTGACTTCGCTTAAGGAAAAATATATCCAGTAGTCAGTCAACAGTACCAATCTGTTCAATGAGTTCAGCTGCAAGTTATTGCTATTGAGCATTAAAATTCGCTACCAACAGGCAAAAAGAAAAGCCTCTTCTTGAAGAAAGCAGCTTTTCTTTTGTCATTTTTTTAAATCAATATTTTTGGCAAAGAACATTTAAGTACTTCCATGACCAATTTATGACAAAGAGGTTGCTCAGTGGGTGTGTGACTGTCTTTAATTATTGGAATACTACTTTGATTAGGAAACCAAACATTCCTTATCATCCTAGGATAACCAATTATTCCCAATATCTAAGATTTCATATTTCTGGGGGAACTACCCAATATCCCAACCAGTTGTTGCAGAGATAGCAGGTTTCTGGCAGCAGTCTTTGCTTTCCCATTTGATGCCTAATTGTTGCTGTAGTCAGGCATGGCTGTCTCTGAACTCTGCCACTTCTATTCTTTCATTGACCTGGGTCATTCACAATCCACATGGTGGATGTAATGAGCTGGTTAACTTTGTTCATGAAATCGCATGTGGGGGTAGAGACATTCTTCGCTTATCTAAAACCACAGTATCCGGTTAAATAAACAATTGCATACTGATGATTAACGGATGTAAAAAGACGTTTTACAGAGCATGAGTGAGACTTAGGTCACCTAAAGGACAGCTGAGGAAGACTTCGGCCTTCATCCCCAGCGACCACCAGAAGGAAGATTACGACTACCTAGCAACTGACGGCGCAAGCGCACACACAATGCAGAAGATACCAGCCGCCACGTAGACAGGAACTAGAAACTGTATAAATAAAGGGACTCTTCCCCATTTTCGGTGCGAGCCTTTGGCGGAGCACTGTCTCCCCGACCGCCCAGCGCTGTTTTGCTCTCTTATCGCTTGCTAATAAATTCAATCTTGTTATTTAATACAAATTGGCTCCTCCAATTTGTCACGAGCGTCTATAACAAACTTGGTGCCGTGACTCGGATCCAGGGTTCTTTGGTGCGGACCCCCGCAAGCAGGGAGGTGCCCTATCCCCGGATAGCCCCGTCTTAAGGAGGTGCCGCCACCATACCCTGGACTCACGAACCCCTTTAAATTACGATAACTGAGCAAAAGAACCTGCAGGACCCCTTAAATTTTGTGCACGAAGATCAAACGAAGACCTCAGGAGCGGGTGAGTATATAAATTGTGAGCCGTTTGGTTGGGGTGGTTATCCCGAGGTGCGACTGTGTGAGAGGTCTCTCTGAGATCACGCGAGTGTGGACCCTCCAGTAGTGCAGTTCTCGTAGCCCGCGAGGGAGCGAGTCACGACTGAGGGGAGTGAGTGTGTGTGTGGATAAAGGCACCTCGGAGAATGGGGCAGAGGAAAAGCAAGCCCTCTGGACCCATGGGGACGGGGAAGAAAGATAAGCTACCAGATATACCCCCAGATAGTCCCCTAGGCCTGATGATAAGATATTGGAACAGTTCCCCAAGGAGAAAGGATAAGTCTAAGGAAAAGATGATTAATTATTGTATTGAGATTTGGGGTGGGAAACCTCTCAGCAATCCTCATGTACTCTGGCCCGTGTTCGGGTCCTCTGAGGATTGGGTGTGTCAACAATTAAATACATGGGTAAACAATAGGAGACCACCAGCCGGCCCAGAGGAGAGCGAATATGCTGCCTTATGGATCCCCCAATCCTGGGAACCGTCATTCCTCTTTGCCTTAAGGAAAAAAAGACCAGAAAAACCTCGAAAAGATGATGAGGACTCCCTTTGGCCCCCTCCCTATGCCCCTCAGGCCCCTCCACCTCAGGACCCACCCCAAGGCCAGGAAATAGCCCAGGCCCAGGAGGGGTCAGATTCGGAACCTGATTCCCCGACCCCGGCACCCCCTCCCAGAAGGTCTGCACGTAATAGAATAAGGCGAGGAGAGGAGAAATTGTTTCCTCTTCGGGAAATGTTAGTGCCTGGTGGGGATGGACGGGGGGGACCGGGAACGGGGTATGTGGCAGTTCCCCTTAATACGGGGGATGTAAGGGAATTTAAGAAGGAAATGGGGAGTTTGTTAGATGATCCCCTGGGGGTAGCCGAGAGGCTGGATCAATTCTTGAGACCGAATTTGTACACGTGGGATGAATTACAGTCTATCCTGGGCATACTATTTACCGTGGAAGAGAGGGACATGATTAGAGGGGCTGGAATGAGAGTGTGGGATCAGCAACATCAAGCTGGCCCGGCTGTGGATCAGAAATGGCCTTTAAATTGGCCAGACTGAAATAACCAGGATCCGGCTCATAGGAATAATATGTCAGATCTGAGAACAATTATAATTCAGGGGATACGAGAATCTGTTCCCCGAGGTCAGAATATTAATAAAGCCTTTAGTGAACAACAGAAGAAAGACGAAACCCCAACAGAATGGCTTGAAAGGCTAAGAAAAAGTTTCCAGTTGTACTCTGGGGTGGACCCTGCTACCCCTGTGGGACAGGCGTTGCTGAAAACTCAGTTTGTGGCAAAATCTTGGGGAGATATTAGGAAAAAGTTAGAGAAAATTGAGGACTGACAGGAGCGGGGGTTGGATGAATTACTTAGAGAGGCTCAGAAGGTGTATGTATGTGAGGCGAGAAGAGGAAACTGAAAAGCGGCAGACTAGGCTACTGGTTGCAGCGGTAAGAGAAGGACAGAAGGGTGTGATAAGGAGACCCGGTAGGTCTGGTGGGGGAGATAAGGAAAGAATCGAGAGGAGAGGAGATAAAGCCGTGGAATGTTTCTATTGCGGGAAAAAAGGACACATGAAGAGAGAATGTAGAAAAAGGATTCAGGATGAGAAAGCGTTCCGGGAGGATTAGCGGGGTCAGGGGCTCTATGTGCTGAGGACCCCTGGTAAGAAAGAGCCCTTGATAACTTTAAAAGTGGGTCCTCAGCGCCAGGAGGTGACCTTTCTTGTGGATACCGGAGCCGAAAGGTCTACTGTACAATCATTACCTCCGGGATGTAAAATCTCCGGAGATAAAGTTAATGTAATTGGAGCAAAAGGGGAACCTTTTAAGGTCCCCATTATAAAAGATGTGGTGGTGGAATCAAGTTGCAGGTACGGAACTGGGACGCTGTTGTTAGTACCTGAAGCGGAATATAACCTATTAGGTAGGGATTTAATCGTAGAAATGGGGATTCGGGTGGACGTGGAAAAGGAAGAGTTAAAAATCAGGCTTTGTCCCCTTACAGAGGTGGATGAGAAGCAAATTAACTCCTAAGTGTGGTATACTCCCGAAACAGTTGGGAAACTGGATATTGAACCGTTTGAAGTGGTTATTAAGAACCCCGAGATTCCAGTGAGAATTAAACAATATCCCCTATCTAATGAGGGGAGAAAGGGACTAAAACCTGAAATCAAGAGACTATTGGGAAAGGGATTACTCGAACCCTGCATGTCCCCTTACAATACCCCGATTTTACCAGTAAAAAAATCCGATGGTAGCTATCGGTTGGTGCATGACTTAAGGGAAATCAATAAACGGACTGTCAGCCGGTTCCCGGTAGTGGCAAACCCACACACCCTTGAGACAAGGGGAGTCAAAAGAATCTCAGTAGACATAATAAGGGGGGATGAAGGATGATGTTTAGTGCTTACATTGTTGAAATTAGCTGAGGCAAAGACAGTCTTTGATAAGAAGAGCTAGTCCCAAGGACCAGCCAGTGAGGTAAAGACAGCTCCTGATAAGAAGCAGGAGCAGGCCCCAAGAGCCAGCTAAGACTGGTCTTGCAGCTTGGGTGAATACCAAGAAATCACTGAGCCTGCGCAAGAAAAAAGGTTACTAGCGGTGACAAGGAGGAGTCATCTATCTTCATCTCTGCGACCACCAGACGACCACCATAAAGAGGCACTGCGCAAGCGCAGTTGAGAGGAGACTATGGAAATGACCTCTCGGAGCTAATTTTAATATGAAGCGGGGATAGGTCATGCATATGTATAGGCGTATTGTGAATATGTAACACTTGACTGTATAAACTTGAGACAAACTGCCGAGTCGGGCGCGCACGACTTTGGTGGGACTACCCCCCGTGCGGCCCAGCGCTGAATGAACATACCTACTTTACAATGTCACTGATTGTGGAGTCTGTTTTCCGCACGTCACCCTGTTGAGTCAATTGGGGCCCGAGAACCAATGGTATAATGTAATAGATCTTAAGGATGCATTCTGGTCATGCCCTCTAAAGGAGGAATGTAGAGATTATTTTGCCTTCGAGTGGGAAGACCCAGACACTCATAGGAGACAGCAGTTAAGGTGGACTGTACTCCCCCAAGGGTTTACGGAATCCCCAAACTTATTTGGACAAGCCCTAGAACGGATTCTACGGGAATACCGGCTGCAAGATGGGGTCGTGCTAGTACAGTATGTGGATGACTTATTGTTGGCAGGAGAAAATCAGGAGGCAGTCAGAAAAGAAAGCATACGGTTGTTAAATTTCTTGAGCCTTCAAGGCCTCAAAATATCACGGTCGAAACTACAGTTTGTGGAAGAGGAGGTGAAATATTTAGGACACTGGATAAGCAAGGGGACTAAGAAGTTAGACCCCGAACGAGTAAATGGAATTTTATCACTGAAAGCCCCGAGGAATAAACGACAGATTAGACAATTGTTGGGGCTATTTGGGTATTGTAGGCAGTGGATCGAGAACTTTAGTGCGAAAGTGCGATTTTTGTATCAAAAGCTAACTATGGATGGATTGCTTAAATGGACCCAAGAGGATGAGGAGAGATTAGAGAGTCTCAAAGCTGATCTAGTTAACGCCCCTGTCTTGAGTTTGCCTGATGTGAAGAGACCCTTTTATTTATTTGTGGCCACTGAGGAAGGGACAGCATACGGGGTTTTGACCCAGGAGTGGGCAGGGAAAAAGAAACCCGTAGGGTATATTTCCAAATTATTAGACCCCTTCAGTAGAGGGTGACCCACCTGTTTACAGGCAGTTGTTGCTGTAGCCCTGATCGTGGAAGAAACGAATAAGGTAACATTTGGAAGTGAATTAAGGGTGTTCTCCCCCCATAATATTCGAGGAGTTCTCCAACAAAAGGCTGAAAAATGGATCACCGATGCTAGGCTTTTAAAATATGAGGGGATCCTAATCCATTCCCCTAAATTGGAGATCGGAACAACAAGCTTGCAGAACCCGGCGCAGTTTTTGTATGGGGGTCCTGAAGAGGAGCTAACACATAATTGCCTCCAAACCATTGAAGAACAAACGAAAATTAGGCCAGATCTAGAGGAGGTAGAATTGGGAGAGGGAGAAAAGTTATTTGCTGATGGGTCATCTCGAGTAATAGCAGGGAAAAGGAAGTCAGGATATGCAATTGTGAACGGGGGGAGCCTAGAAGTAAAGGAATCCGGACCCCTCAGTCGTAGTTGATTGGCGCAGGCATGTGAGTTATACGCAGTACTTAGGGCATTGGAACTTTTAAAGGACAAAGAAGGAACCGTGTACACTGATTCAAAATATGCGTATGGAGTGGTACACACTTTCGGAAAAATTTGGGAGGAACGGGGACTTATTAATTCTCAAGGAAAGGGTTTGGTTCATGAGGAACTGATTGTCAGAATTCTACAAACAATAAGAGGGCCCAAGCGAATAGCTGTGGTACATGTTAAGGGACACCAAAGAGGAACGACCCCTGAAATTCGAGGGAATAATCTTGCTGACCAAGAAGCCAAGACGACAGCACTACTTGCTGTGACCATCACCCCGCCGGCAGGTGAAACACCGGCAAGAATCCTAAGCCCACAGTTTAGTAAACCAGAAATGGATAAATTGAAGGAAATTGGAGTAGTGGAAAAAGAGGGTAATTGGGAACTACCTGATGGGAGACAGGTGTTACCAAAAGCACTAACATGGAAAATAATGAGAGGTATGCACTCAAAGACTCATTGGGGCATCCAAGCGCTAGTTGATCAATTCGCAATAAAGTACATGTGCATTGGGGTTTATAATGTAGCCAAGGGAATCGTACAGGGGTGCCTAACGTGTCAGAGGATCAATAAGCAGCATCTTAGAGAAAAAGTACAAGGGGGACGGGAGTTGGCACACCGACCATTCGCCAAAATACAGATTGATTTTACTGATCTCCCTAAAGTAGGGCGATATAAACACTTACTTGTATTGGTAGACCACCTCACTCACTATGTCGAGGCGTTCCCTACTGCTAGGGCAACTGCCAATACAGTGATGAAAGTACTGTTAGAGCATATCATACCGCGATATGGAAATATTGAAACTATTGATTCAGATAGAGGCCCACATTTCGTTTCCAAAGTAGTAAAAGAAGCTCTAGCCCCCTTTGGAATTAAATGGGAGTTCCATACCCCTTGGCATCCCCAAAGCTCTGGCAAAGTAGAACGAATGAATGGAGAAATAAAGAAACAATTAACTAAGTTAATGATAGAAACCAAAATGTCATGGGTAAAATGTTTGCCAATTGCTTTATTAAATATTCGGACTCAGCCCCGAACAGATACTGGAATTTCCCCATTTGAAATGTTATATGGCATGCCCTATGATATGGAATGCCCAGTCGATTACCCTACTTTAGATAAAGATAGTATTAACCCTTATATTATTCAGCTGATGAAAAGGAGAGAGCGATTGCGAAAGAAGGGAATGGTGGTACAGAGGCCACCCCTAGATATATCTATACATTCGGTGAAACCAGGTGATATGGTATTAATCAGAGCCTGGAAAGAATCCTCTCTCACTCCTAGGTGGGAGGGGCCCTTTCTTGTTTTGCTTACTACAGATACTGCAGTCCGGACTACCGAAAGAGGGTGGACTCATGCAAGCAGAATCAAAGGACCAATTCAGAGTTCTCACTGGGAGGCGACCAGAGACCCTGATGATAGCTTGAAAATTAAGTTCCGAAGAAAAGCGGATGAGTGAGACTATCTTTTGTAAAGATCCTAACTGTAGATGTTATCCCTTTGTTACAGGTGTAAACTCTGTAGAGAAAAGTGGTGGGATATTTTTGCCAAAGGCATAAACCCCGAGAAGTGTTGTTTCCATACAAATGAGCCCTGTCCAACAAAGGCCGAAATCGTGCATGTAACCTGCAGACGGACCGTGGCCAGAGTGAGGTGTGGAGTTTGGGAGGTGAAAGATAAGAGCTGGGAGAGCTATAAGTCAAGGTTGACTAAATATGACAAAGGAGGTTCCCCTGAAAAATACGACTGCTGCCGAGAAGATGATACACCTCGCTGCTCTAAGCAACAGAGTAGGAGGAGGAGAAGGCAGAGGCGTACTGCTGTGGGGATTGAGGTTGATGAACCACCTCCAGAAATGGCACACGAGGCCCCTTGACTCACAACTCCCAAACCCGATAACCTCAGGGCCACTCCGAAGTTTCTTATCTCCCTCGGGGAATAAAACCACAAACCAAATTAAATGTCAAAAATTTGGAAATGCTTATAGAAAGGACAAAACCACACCACTTTTCTCAATCTTATATCTAGGTATGTGGATAATAAGTCTGTTACCGATGCTGGCGAAACCTGCCTGTGGGGACGAGAACCCCCATCAGCCCTATAGGTGAACCTTGACCAGAGTAGATGATTCAAACATAATAAAAGAAAACATCACGGCGGGTCCCCCGAGGTTTGAAGTAACGGTTTGTGATTTATTAAGAATCTATATGACAGATACCTGTAACAACAATTGGGGAAAACCTAACCAAAGAGCAGTCTACTGGTGCCCAAGCTCTAACCCTGGACGAGAGTATTGCAATTACCCTGGTCACTTTTATTGTGGATATTTGGGCTGTGAGACAATAACTACAGGATATTGGGCTGTTAAGAATCCAGATAAATATCTTTCTGTGCAATGGGGGACCCTCAGGGTGCATTCAGCCGACGCATTCTTTAGACGGAACTGTGATAACGGCAGGAAATTGTAACCTATTACACCTAACAGTATTGAACCAGGACCAAGCTGTGTGGACAATTGGGAAAACTTGGGGGGTAAGAGTCTGGGAACATGGATTTGATAGGGGTGGCCTATTTCAAATGAGAAAAGAAGCATTGGATCGATTTAATGAACAAAATCAGGATAAAATAGAAAAGGGGGGATTGTAATGAGCTGGTTAACTTTGTTCATGAAATCGCATGTGGGGGTAGAGACATTCTTCGCTTATCTAAAACCACAGTATCCGGTTAAATAAACAATTGCATACTGATGATTAACGGATGTAAAAAGACGTTTTACAGAGCATGAGTGAGACTTAGGTCACCTAAAGGACAGCTGAGGAAGACTTCGGCCTTCATCCCCAGCGACCACCAGAAGGAAGATTACGACTACCTAGCAACTGACGGCGCAAGCGCACACACAATGCAGAAGATACCAGCCGCCACGTAGACAGGAACTAGAAACTGTATAAATAAAGGGACTCTTCCCCATTTTCGGTGCGAGCCTTTGGCGGAGCACTGTCTCCCCGGCCGCCCAGCACTGTTTTGCTCTCTTATCGCTTGCTAATAAATTCAATCTTGTTATTTAATACAAATTGGCTCCTCCAATTTGTCACGAGCGTCTATAACAGTGGATAAAGCTCAAATCCCGGAAGCATTGTCTACCACTATTTGTCAACACTGTAAATTCAGTGAGAGGACGACAAGCAAAGGATGTAAATCCAAACTGGCACAGCTGGAATTACGCTTTTCAAACAGGTGAGTGCAGATTTATGACCCTACTCCAAGAAATTATCTCCTGTAATTATAGGAAGGAAAAAAAAAAAGGAGTGTTTAGAGAGCAGGGCAATTTCATATCTGGGCAGAGAAGGAAGAGTGATGGCTGTTTACCAGAGGGCCATGCAATGTCCCTAGTCATGAGACCTGCCTTGTTCAATAGCATGGCTGTAGTCAGTATGGCTTTGAGAAGCCAACACCCCATCCCATCCCGAGTGTCTGACATGGGCTTTCACTAACAAATCATTTAAATTAAGTCACTGTCTCCCTCAGGAATCACCGTTCCAAACTTGAAATAAGAGGTTTCAGAGACAGCTAGAAGACTGCAGCACTCACCAACATGGAAATCTTCATATGCATCTGTGAGACACTGAAAGAGTTAATGTCTCAGACATTGTGGTGGGGCAAGTTCTGCCTAACGATGAACTCTGCATAACAATGAACCCTGCATAGCAAAGAACCACAGGTGAAAAGAAGCTGATCAGCACAGAACAGGAGGGGGAGGGTGTGTGGAGGATGTGCAGCTCAGTGTTCTGATATGCTGAGCAGGGCAGCTCACCATGCATGGCCAAAGATCAAACAATGGTCATGTCTGCAGGGAGGGAGAAGTTACTCCCCAAACGACTCCCAAACCCACCGACCCATTTCCCAAAGGTTCTGGAAGCAGAAACAGCGCATGACACCTAATTAGCCTAATGAGTTTGAGTGCCCAACTGAAGGAGGGGCAAGGAGATGATAAAAGGACAGAAACTGAAGCCCCATGCATACACACGCCCACTGGAACTGGACCTTTAGACTGGCTGGACCAACGCTGGACCCAGTGTTGCAAATATTTTGATAAAGAAATTAAAATCTAATTATATAAAAGAGTTTGGTTTGATTAAGAAGTAGAAAATTGTGAAGCATAGGTATGGGAGTGTTAAGTTTGAAATGTAGTCATAGGAACTTAGGAACTTTAGAAAATGTACTATGTGTAACTATAAGAATTCAAGTATTGTCTAAAATCAGTTAACCACAGAAACTTTGACAAAGATTTGTTGATTTGTAGTGTTTTGTTTTAGGAAACTAAGGAAACCGTTATGGACACCAGTTTGCTGCTTGGAAACCCCTTACCCTTCCCACCTCAATCTAATTATCAAGGATTCCAATCAGTAGAGTTAAGTGAGATTAACCAATGATTGTTTTTACATAAGAATATTGATAAGGTTATATAATCAAAGGACCAATTATTATAAAGGTTACATTTAAGAATAGACATAGTATGCATTTTTATGTAAACTAATATAGATGATGGTGAGAATCGTACTGCACAGAATCAACTAAGAGAGGTCAAGCAGCGGACAAGTGAGGAAGACTATGGAAGACCACCAGAGGCCTTCTGAAGACCACCAGAGACCTTCACTGCGCCTGCGTGAAGAGACATTTACATATGCTAATGATTTATCGGAAAGTTAATGATTATGTATAACATTTTCTAGAAATTTAGTGAATATGTATAACAGGTGTGTATTTAACCTGCACAGTTAGACTAGACAGGTGCACACGATAGGTGGAGCGATCCCCCATGTGCCCAGCGCTGCAATAAAGGAGTGCCTGCTTCTTAACTTCTCATCGCTGTTAAGGAGTTTTATTCTGGATTTCAGCAACACCAGGACTGGTGAAATCTTTCTCTTTTCTTTTCCTCTGTCTCTCTCTCCCTCTCTCGCCTTTTCATAAACCCTACACCTCATCCCTTTAAGACATAAAACCGTTGACCAAGTCTGGGACTAAGAGTGGATCCAGAAGCCCCTAGGCTCTTCTCTGAGAAGGAGTCTAGAAAGCAAGGGGGTCCACTCTGAACCTCGTGACTCAATGGGAGGGCTTTCCTTATTGTCTTCCCTGAATTGATGTATATGGTTACCACGGGTTACAGGGTTCACTGAGCTAGTTTCATGCCAATTCCTGTTGTGAGAAACCCTGCCACTTGCTGTTATGCCTCCCAAGTTCAGGCTGCTTCTGCCATGAATAAAATGTTTAGCTGTTATGCCTCCCAAGTTCAGGCTGCTTCTGCCATGAATAAAATGTTTAACTGATCGTGTGGTGTCCTTTCACCTTAATTTAGCCCGAGGGAATTCCCAACTCAACACGACTTCCTGGTCTGTCCAGCCCCGGTCGTGACAGCATCTTTATGTCTTATTCTTCAACTGTTTTGCCCTTAAAGCCTTTTTATATGAATTGCATGGTCTTTTCCATTATTTTCAAGATGATAGGTAGAACTTACTAATGCTCCATATAAACAAAACTTAGGATCTTCCTCCAAAATATTCACAGTTCGGAGTGGCTTCCTGAAATGCATATTTTAATCTTGTTTAGGAATATTTCCACATATTGGTTTTGTAGATTAGAATCCTAGAGACACTGTGATCTCTGAACAACTACTTTCAGAATGAATTTTATCTTTAAAACACATCTGATAGGTGTGAAAGAATTTAAACCACATAAAATAGAGATAAGCAAATGTCCTGGTTTCAGCTGGGATGGAGTTAATTGTCTTCCTGGTAGCTGGTACAGTGCTATGTTTTGAGTTCAGTATGCAAAGAATGTTGATAACACTGATGTTTTCAGTTGTTGCTCAGTAGTGTTTAGACTAAAGTCAAGGATTTTTCAGCTTCTCATGCCCAGCCAGCGAGAAAGCTGGAGGGGCACAAGAAGATGGCACAGGACACAGCCAGGGCAGCTGACCCAAAGTGGCCAAAGGGGTATTCCATACCATGTGACATCACGTCTAGTATAGAAACCGGGGGGAGTGGGGGCGGGGGATTGCCGCTCGGGGACTAGCTGGGTGTCATTCGGCGGGTGGTGAGCAATTGCACTGCGCATCATTTGTACATTCCAATCCTTTCATTATTGCTGTTGTCATTTTATTAGTGTTATCATTATCATTACTAGTTTCTTCTTTTCTGTTCTATTAAACCGTTCTTATCTCAACCCACGAGTTTTATTTCTTTTTCCTGATTTTCTCCCCCATCCCACTGGGTGGGGGGGGAGTGAGTGAGCGGCTGTGTGGTGCTTAGTTGCTGGCTGGGGTTAAACCACAACAGTCCATTTTGGCGCCCAACGTGGGGCATGAAGGGTTGAGATAACGACAAACCTGACCAGAGCTTGTTAAAACAAATTTGTTACAAGCATTCATTATATTGGCCTAATAGTCACTGGTCACAATGTCGATTTATGAGCTCTTAGAGTTGTTGCTCTCGTTTTTAAAGTTCTGTTATGTATCACCTCACTTGCTGTATGTAGTCCCTCTTCTGCTGCTTATCATCCGTGGGAGGTGGATTAAGGTTTGATATATTGTGTAACACTGGTTTATGGTATGATAAAGTCATCGGTTGTGGGATTAATCCGGTATTTGCACTCAGCATTGTCACCTTTATACTCCGGGAGTCATCTGTGGGAAAATATTAATAATTACACCATTTACCTTTCCTCCTCGAAGAGCCAGTCTATGGGTAGGGTACCTTTCTTCCCTTTTCCCTTCTCCTTCAGTCCAGTTACAATAGCATTTGAGAATTTTGAAAAATTTGAATACTCTTGGGATGTTGAAACCAGCATGGTCCTAGCCCTACTGCTAGGAATTAGCATGTTCCTGAATGTGGTTCAGCTCTTCTTTAAGGTTAAACAACTGTTTAAGAAGATCACCCAGAGATCTGCCCCGAGGCTGGATAATTATGAGTGGCAGGGTGTGTGGGGTAGTATGGGCAAGTACCTAGAACAGTGGGCACCTCCAACGTTTTGGAAATTCACCCCTGAACAAGTGCAGAATCCAGAAGAACTAGTAAAATATTTGGAAAAGGTATGCTGTCGCCCTGGCAACTCCAGAGAGATACAAATTGCTGCAACATGCTGGGGCCTGGCCTATGCCTATCGAGCCCTGTTCGACACCACTCAGTACCCTCAAGGGGAAGAGAAGGTCTCTGGATCTAACAAGATGACAGGCACTGCGGCTACCCAAACCTCGGCAATGGGCACTGCGGTCCCTCCAGCCCCGGCAACGGGCACTGCAGCTACCCAAACCGCAGCAACGGGCACTGCAGTCCAGCACTTAGCCTTGTTGAACCTCATACAATTGGCCTCGGCCCATCCATCCAGCCTGTCCAGATCCCTCTGTAGAGCCTTTCTACCCTCAAGCAGATCAACCCTCCCTCCCAACTTGGTGTCGTCTGCAAACTTGCTGAGGGTGCACTCGATCCCCTCGTCCAGATCATTGATAAAGATATTGAACAGAACTGGCCCCAATACTGAGCCCTGGGGAACGCCACTTGTGACCGGCCACCAACTGGATTTAACTCCATTCACCACAACTCTTTGGGCTTGGCCATCCAGCCAGTTTTTTACCCAGCGATGAATACACCAGTCCAAGCCATGGGCAGCCAGTTTCTCCAGGAGAATGCTGTGGGAAACGGTGTCAAAGGCTTTACTAAAGTCCAGGTAGACAACATCCACAGCCTTTCCCTCATCCACTAGGTGGGTCACCTTGTCATAGAAGGAGATCAGGTTAGTTAAGCAGTACCTGCCTTTCATAAACCCATGCTGACCAGGCCTGATGACCTGGTTGTCCTGTACGTGCCTTGTGATGGCACTCAAGATGATCTGCTCCATAACCTTCCCTGGCACTGAGGTCAGGCTGACAGGCCTGTAGTTCCCTGGATCTTCCTTCCAGCCCTTCTTGTAGATGGGCATCACATTTGCTAACCTCCAGTCAACTGGGACCTCCACGGTTAGCCAGGACTGCTGATCAATGACTCCACTCAATAGCTATTCCAGCTATCAGTGTCTCAGCTGTAGAATCATATTTATATGTTGCCCGTAAATGTGCATACCAGACTACTTGAGTTTTTAAGCTGAATTAATTCCTAGGTGCTTAGTGATGGTGCTCAGATACCAGTTGAGAAATCTGGCCTTGACTTGTTAGCTTTTTTTGTGTGTCTTTCATTGTCAGTGATAAGTTTTGCTCAAGTACCTATGTCCTCTTACTTGATGAATTTTTAACTACAGTTTTCAGTAAAGAGAGCACTAAAACCATGCCCTTTAGGATTTTATCAGCGACTCCATGAGCTGACATTGCAAGCTACTAGGCATGATATTAACTGGGGGTAGATCTGCTTTGACAAATGCAATAGGACTGTGAGGGACCGAGAGACTGTGAGAGAATGGCAACCATTTTGTCTCAAACAACCAAGCAGATAGCCGCAAGCAGCCGAAACAGGATGTGCCCTGCGGAGGTGGGGTAGTGAACTGTTTCTGGGAGGCTTTCTAGCGGTTGTGCCTCAAAGAGGCTTCCTGGCAATGGTCTTTCTGGGAAGTTTTCTAGCGGTTGCGCTTTGGACATTTTGTCACAGGTTCGGAGTTTTGCCACAGGCCCTTACCACGGCAGTTGTGTAAACAAGTTAAATGGGATAAGGGGGCATCAGCGACACCCCGCCCCCCCCCCCCAAGAACTTTCGAGAAAACCCCACAAGAGAAAACCCCACAACGCTTGCGCGAAGGGTATAAAAGGGGGGGAGACCAACCCCCAGGTGTGCGCCCACTGCCTGAGGAATCCGGACAGTTACTACTGAGACTCTTTCCTTGCTGGATCCAAGGGTGGTGATACTTACCTCGCCTTTTTTCTCTTTCTTCTCTCTCTCTCTTATCTCTTCTCTTCCTCCTACCTTGTTGTTAGGAATATTTTGCTACGGCTGTTAGGTGTCAAGTTTTTTATGTGAAATATCTGCTATGCAAAATTTAGCCACACTTGTGTTATAAGTCAACATGAAATAAAACATATTTTGAGCATTTAGGAGCCATTGTCATGACTCCTGCCCTGGGATTTGCCGAGCAAAACGGGGTGTTGAAATTTTCCCTGTCCCTCCTGAGTCATTGTTGTGACTCCTCTGTGCGGCAATGGACTATCTAAAAGATCACCTTCCCTGAGCCCATCAAGTGGGATGGGACATCTAAATTGGCGTCATGTACAGAATAGTCTGAAGCAGCAAGGAGGGTTTGTAATAAGAAAAAAAAAAAGAAAAGGGATACCAGCCAGAGTGCTGAGGAAAGGAGAACTGACATTCGGTTGAAGCCAAATTCTCTGGCAGAAGATCATGGCAGCCCGGGATAAGCCTGATCTTGACTGCTCCCTGCTGTTGGATTTGTTAAAAGGATATAAAGCGTGTCCCATTCCACCAGGACACTGTTGGGCAGAGAAAAATAGGCAATCTCCAACCGTCGTAGCAGGACGAATAAAAAGTTTAGCAAAAGAAAAACATCTTAAAGCTGGTAAAGGCAAGGCAATTGTCTGTGGTGTTCTGGGGGCAGCACTAATAGCCGCCCAGAGGGACAAACATACCATTAAGCAAACAGAACATGAGGCGAATGAATACCTGCAAGAATTAGTTAAAAAACTGCAGGTAGAATTAGAGGTAGAATGAGCTAAATGGCAACAGGCTGTTGAAACAGTAAAAGAAGGAAAGAGGGTTATGGAAAACCTTCGAGACAGCCTGTGGGATGCTTATATCAGGGAAAGAAACTTAAAGGTGCAACTAGCAGAGTATGAAAATGTTTTAAATAGCAAATCCAGTTTCTCTAGCTTTGCGAAAGAAGCTGATATTGTCAGCCAAGAAAGTGATCCCGATTACTCCTGGAAAGAAATGGAAGAGGCTAAGGCTAAATCCATGTCTAATCCGAAGATGCGACCTCTCATTAAAGCGGAGGTTGAGTGGGGGGGAGATGGGGAAAATGTTCAGCCAAACGTTATTGTCAAACAGATACCCTACAATGCAACCGTTAGCAAAATTGCAAGAAAGATACAGCAGGCAAGCTAGAGAAACTGAAACCGAGTATGTTTGGAGAGTTTCTTTGACTGGGGGAGACAGAATAAAATTATCGGAGGAAGAAGCTCAGGGATATTGGAGTCTGGGGGTATTCCTGACTGTGGATGACCCACGGGAGCCCTGGTCCTTGACTCAGCGGGCAGCATATTGGGCGGGGGGATTAGACCCCATCAAAAGAGGAGACTCGGTTGCTATTCCTACCTCTGGGAATAGCAACCGGGTCTCCTCTTTCGATGAGTCAGCTTACAGAGAGCATACAAAAGGCGTCTTGTCTCCAACTTATGCATGATAGATGTCTTGTTGTGCGTCAACCCTCTCCCATGTTATTAATTGCTAACCCTGTGTAGGAGTCAGTCAGAAAATCAGCATTGTCTCAACACTGTCATCAGGAACATGAACAGTACATTTCCTGAGAATGGCCTGTTTGGAGCGCAGTGGCCGATCCCAAGAATGGAACGTGCGGTACAAGGCTCCTGGAAGGTACCTGGCTAGAGCCGTTAGACTGTCAAAAAGGATGGATTGCAACTGTTGCCATAACATCGATGGAGAAATCATGAACTTTAGATGAACTTTGCTTCATTATAATACCAAAACACACCTCCTGGTCGAAGGCTACCCGCCTCCAAGACTTACCACGCCTCGGACACTGACCCCGCGCCTGCGTGATAGCCTCGCTCGAGAAGGGCGGAGACTCCTGAGGCAGAGGTGGAGCAAGGTGTGTTACTAAGCATAAAAGATGATTTCTGAACAACGGAAGTTTGAAGCTTCCCCACCAAGGACCACGACGATCGACGACGCAGCATTAGCTGGACCTGGGACCGTTAGGACGTCTTGAGATCAGCGGTGGTAGCTATAACTTCTCTTTCTCCTCTCTCTAAACTTTACTTTACTTTTCTCCTTTCTTTCACCCGTCTCTACCTATCGCGTGCCTCTTCACAGGCAATACAATAAAGTTTTACTGTGTGATTATTGCTATCCCCTTTGGTGTTGGTCACCTTAATTTTGCACTTTCGAGATCGTAGCAAACGAACCATCACGAGTCCACCGAGTGGACCGTGACACCCTGATAGAATGACTCCCCTGATTAGAGGGCTTCCCGACTCCTTAAAGGTGTATGCGATACAAATTCAGGACCAGCTAAGAGCAATTTTGGCAGCCGGACCTGGCAAAGGGGCCGCTCTTACATGGGGAGAAATTGCTCAGGAGCCAATAAATTATGGCCGACAGGTAGGCTTTATTGGTAAGGACATGAAAGCCTCCGCGGGGGTCCATAGAGCTGAAGTAGAGGGTAGGATGTCCTATCTAGCGAGTAAAAGCGAGGGGGGTGGGGGATCGAGAAATCAGCTATGGAAGGAAGGGTTAAATAAAGGACTCCCTCGAGAACTAATGGATGGCTTGCCCCTTCCAAATTTACAGTTGTTAGTAAAAATGTGGAAATCCACAAGCAAAAATCTCCCGAAAAAAGGAGGCCGTCCCCCAATCCCGATGCCTCAAAAAGTCGCCACCCCTACAGCACTGCTGAAGGAAGCCCGTAATCCTCCAGAATCGGGAAACCCCTTCCACCAAGCCGGGGGACGGCCAGTGGGTTTACATTAGAAGGCTCACAGAAAACCACCAGGGGAACCTTTTAGTAACTTTTCCCCTGGGTCCCTTTAAAACCCCGGTTACCTTTCTCATAGACACAGAGGCTCAGATGTCAGCATTAAACAGTGACACGGCAAGTTGAAGCGGAATAGCACCCGACAAAAAGCATATTTGGGTTACTGATGTTTTCAGAAATTCAAAACCTCAACCCACAGCCAAGTGCAATGCTGGTTGCCTGGGGACACCACTCCCACTGTAACCACAATGATAATAGGTGTCCTTCCCACCAATATCCTGGGATTAGACCTATTAAAGGGGAAAGCCTGGATAGATTCTAAAGGAAGAGAGTGGAAATTTGGCTCCCCGGTTGTTCTGATTAGGCTTCTGCAAACTGCGCAACCACTTCCCCCATCTAAAATTGTAAACATAAAATCTTATCCTCTACCCCTGGGAGCAAAGGAGGGTATCACCCCAGTGATAAAAGAGTTACAAGAACAAAGGGTGATCATCCAGACCCACTCCCCATACAATTCCCCTGTGTGGCCTGTATGGAAGCCAAATGGAAAGTGGCAACTAACCATAGATTACAGGCACCTAAATGCTAACACTGGCCCTTTAACAGCGGCAGTGCCAAATATAGCTGAGCTAATCTCCACCATACAAGAACAGGCCCATCCAATTTTAGCTACTATTGATGTGAAGGACATGTTCTTTATGGTGTCCTTGCAGGAGAATGATCAGAACAGATTTGCCTTCACATGGGAAGGGATCCAGTACACCTTTACCCGGCTACTGCAGGGGTACCAGCACTCACCTAGTTTGGCACATCATGCCCTAGCCCAGGCTTTAACTGAAATTACCCCGGAAGGAGGAGTTAAGATATATCAGTATATAGATGATGTATTGACTGGCGGGTCAGATGCCACAGCTGTAGAGAAGACTCAGACTGAAATTAACATCCATTTAGAAGACTTGGGTCTCCAAATTCCAATTGAAAAAATATGACTCCCTTCTCATGAAGTAAAATTCCTAGGAATATGGTGGAAAGGAGGGATGATATGTATCCCACCTGAGGTCTTAACTACCCTGGAACAGGTAAAAATTCCCAAGAATAAAAAGGAGTTACAGCATGCTTTAGGCCTGCTGGTGTTCTGGAGAAAGCACGTCCCAGACTTTTCTATTATAGTCTGCCCACTATACAATCTAACCCGGAAAAGGGCTATCTGGGACTGGACTCCCACTCACAAGAAAGCCTTGAAGCTACTGATCTTTGAAGCAGGGGCATATCAGGCCCTAGGCCCTATCCACCCAAAGGATCCACTCCAAATTGAGTGGGGATTTGCTACACATGGGGCATCCATACATATGTGGCAACGCGGGCCGGAGGGTCCCCCTTGCCCCATAGGGTTCCATTCACAAAGTTTAAGGATGCAGAAAAGCGGTATTCCACCTGGGAAAAGGGGCTCTTTGTAGTAAGCCTTGCTCTTCAAGAAGCAGAAAAAATTGTGCGGAATCAATCAATTCTTTTAAGGGGACCTTTTAAAGTTCTCCGACCAGTATTGGCAGGTACCCCTCCTCTCCCAGGGGTTGCCCAACAGCAAACAGTTAGAAAATGGTATGCTCAGCTAGAACACTATTTTCACATTTACCAGATACAGGAAGGAGCTCCAAAGATGCTCCAGATACAGGAAAACTCTAACACCCTGAGTGAGGAACCCACTCCCTCTAGTATTGAGAAAGCACCCCCATACAAACCCCATCTGCAGAACGTGTGGTTTACAGATGCCTCTTCAAAAAGGGAGGGGAAGGTGTGGAAATATCGGGCTGTAGCGTTGCATGTAGATTCTGGGGACCAAATCATAACTGAAGGGAAATGCCCAGGTGGGAGAATTAGTAGCCATTTGGAGTGTAATCAAAAAAGAAATTGAAAGTTCCAAACCCACATATATCTACACAGACTCTTATGCCGTATTCAAAGGCTGTACAGAATGACTCCCTTTCTGGGAGAAGAATCAATGGGAAGTAAACCGAGTGCCTCTGTGGCAAAAGGATAGATGGGAGGAAATATTAAGAGTCCAGACAGCGGCCTGTATTCGTGGGATGGGTGGCTGCCCACCAGGAAGGAAATCACCCGGCACACATCCTTAATAATCAAGTAGATTCCTTCACCCAGTTGGCAACTATGGCCAGAGAAGAGGAGGAAAAGGAATGGGAACATCTGCTAGAGTGGCTGCATCTCAAATGAGGGCACTCAGGATTTAAAGATCTCTTTAGAGAAGCAGGAAGCCAGGGGTGGCCTGTAACCCGAGTTGTGCAGCACAGTAATTTCCGCTTGTGGCATGTGCCGCAGGAGACTAGGAAAACACCCTTTGCAGAACCCCCCTGCTCCATTTGCGAGATGGGAAAGGTTTGTGGGAGACCTGGCAAATCGACTATATAGGGCCTTTTAGACGATCAGAGGGAAAACAGTATGTACTCGTAGGAGTATAAGTAGTGTCAGGTTTGGTACAAGAAGAAGCTGTAGCACGAGCCACAGGAGAAAATACAGTGAAGGGCTTACGGATCTGGTTTAGCTCCTTCCCCAAACCGAAAACTATATAATCAGATAATGGGACCCATTTTACTGCAATAACGGTACAGGAGTGGGCCAAAGAAGAAGGGATACAGCGGGTATTCCACATGCCCTATTATCCCCAGGCTAATGGGATAGTTGAAAGGACAAATGGGCTCCTGAAACGCTTCCTCAAACCCCACAAACCAGGATGGCCAAATCGTCTCTGGAAGGCGGTAATGAAAGTAAATGACCAATGGGGAGTAAATGGGTGTCCTAGACTTACAGCTTTCTGTCCAAAACTCCCTTCTATTATTCCTGGGAGAAGGGAAGAGAAGGACACCAAAAACCCTCTCCATTATCCTGGTCAGCCTGTTCTTGTTAACTTGCGCACCGTAGGGGAAGTACCTTTGGTTTTGAAAACCCCCATTAATATTTATGCGTGGGTTGCCACAGATGCCCATGGCAAAGAGCACCGGATAAATACCTGATGGATTATGCCTTCTTTCTAACCGGTTCAATAGAACCGAGTTTTCTTTTCCCTTTCTCTTTTCTGTTTTCTTATAGATTGAAAAAAAAAAAAAAGGAATAAGGAAGAACAGAAAAGGACTCTTTCTTATCCTCACTCACAGACAGAAGCCGCGTAAAGAAGATACATAGAATTTTTAATATTTATCATAGTTCTTTGCCTCGTTGCCTTAATAGCTTTTGCTGTAGGTGTATATATTTATCAAGAAAGGTGTTTTGCGTAAACCCCATACAGTTGCAATTTGGTTAGTTATGATGTATAAAGCATATGTTTGGTTTTTCCTGTTTAAGGCGTTTTTCTTGAAGTTTGTAGTCACAACAGAGGATTCCCCTGCAAATGTGGCATGGGAATTAATCCGAGGTTTCGTGCGGATATGGAACCACACCAATCAGGGAATTTGTATTGGTCTTCCCTCCGCCGCCAAACAAGGGTTGAGATTTTTTTGTAACCCCCATAAACGTACTTACTATCAATCTGACTGCCACACAAACAGTATGGCAACCCTATGTCATTTTTTCCACATTATGGTTCTTTTCTCAAGTAGCCCTGAGCTATAATACCTGGCTAAAATGGAAGGCTCGTCATCTGTTAGTGAATGGCTATGTGGAAGAAATCCACTGCCCCTATTGGAACAAAACTTTTGGTCAAAATGATTCCTTCTTTGCGTTTTACAGTCCCAGTGATAAAAGGTACCAGGGATGGAACATTTGCAATGCATCTCACCCAGGGATGACCTTTGCTTTACCTGCAGGACAAGTAGGACAGACCCTGAGTTCTCAGGAGGGAAGTGTGACTCTCCTACTGGGAACGTACAAATTCGATCCTGTTGAGTCCTTCCACATACCTTGTTCATATTTTCCTTTTGATCCCAATTTCCATCCTCTTAAACAGCCTGACTACTATGAAGTGTTTTTTTCCTTAAATGTTACCCTCCCCTGGTGCATCTTACTCCCAAATAGCACGGGGACTGAGCCCCAGAATCCTTCATATGTTCAATGGATGTGGTCCACAGAAAATCCAACCCTAAAACCTCTGAGATACGTAAATGTTCCCCACCATTCGCATAGTAACCTCTTTTCTTGTAGCAAAGTAATCGATTGTAACACAGGTCCAGGAGATCCTACTGAAACATGGTTGGTGGAAAGAATTAGAATGTTAATATGGGATATGTGTATATGTTGGGGGTACTCTTCTAAAGGATACCTAAATCAAGACCCTCTGTGTACTAATAAACTTTCCAATATTAAACACATCGATCAGTACTGTGGCGTGCCACGTACCCATTACCCTTTAAAACATGTACCCCTTCCAACCTCTCCTACCATCCACTTAATAGACTATTCAGATGACTGGACTTGTGAAACTAGCTTTTATCCAGCACCCTTTGGTTTAGCTTGGGGGTGCTCGAATAGAAAATTCTATTCACACCTCAATTTGCGGGCACATGCTGGGCTCAAATGCGGGATTATACTCCCCTCATTGTGCCCACGTCGAGTGTTCAGTTTCACCAAGTCAAACTCATGAGCAAAACGTTCCTTAGATGCACCCAGGCATGCAAATGATTGGATACATGATGTGAGTGAACCCAACTATTATACTTTGGGCATGAGAATGTCTCTTAATTTATGCGCTTTGTTCGATGTGCCCGGACTAATAGTTAAGCATCAATGGACTTCAGAAAATATCACTTGGCAAGTACATGTATTGTCAAATTGGACCAGATATGCTTTTGGAGAGTTGAATTTGCAAGTCCAACAAGTGTCCAAGATGACACTCCAAAACTGCTTAGCCCTAGACATGTTGTTATTAAAAGAACAAGGAGTATGTGGGATATTAAACCTCTCAGATGCTGAACGTTGCATCGCTATTCACAACACAACTACTTCTATTGAGGAAGCTCAAGCGAAAATGAAAGAAGTTGCAGACCAAACCGCTGAACTCTTCCAATCCTTGCAGCCGAAGGACTGCTTCAAAGGACTCTGCCCCGACTCATGGTTTACCTCACTTCTACGATCTTTGGGACTCACGGGATGGGGGGCATGGCTGACGAGAATAGGTTTTATGTTATTAGGTGTTTTTATATTCCTAATGATTGCCGTAGCTATAATGCACTGTATGATTACTCAAGCCCTTTATTCTCTATCTTCTCTCTTCTCTCCTTCTGTCCGCTGTATTGAAATCACCACCCAAGAAGATGAGAACCCTACCCTAGAAGACGAGGACCCGATTTCTACACCACCTTTGGTTGTTTGAGCCACGGGGTGGTGTGAGGGACCGAGAGACTGTGAGAGAATGGCAACCATTTTGTCTCAAACAACCAAGCAGATAGCCGCAAGCAGCCGAAACAGGATGTGCCCTGCGGAGGTGGGGTAGTGAACTGTTTCTGGGAGGCTTTCTAGCGGTTGTGCCTCAAAGAGGCTTCCTGGCAATGGTCTTTCTGGGAAGTTTTCTAGCGGTTGCGCTTTGGACATTTTGTCACAGGTTCGGAGTTTTGCCACAGGCCCTTACCACGGCAGTTGTGTAAACAAGTTAAATGGGATAAGGGGGCATCAGCGACACCCCGCCCCCCCCCCCCAAGAACTTTCGAGAAAACCCCACAAGAGAAAACCCCACAACGCTTGCGCGAAGGGTATAAAAGGGGGGGAGACCAACCCCCAGGTGTGCGCCCACTGCCTGAGGAATCCGGACAGTTACTACTGAGACTCTTTCCTTGCTGGATCCAAGGGTGGTGATACTTACCTCGCCTTTTTTCTCTTTCTTCTCTCTCTCTCTTATCTCTTCTCTTCCTCCTACCTTGTTGTTAGGAATATTTTGCTACGGCTGTTAGGTGTCAAGTTTTTTATGTGAAATATCTGCTATGCAAAATTTAGCCACACTTGTGTTATAAGTCAACATGAAATAAAACATATTTTGAGCATTTAGGAGCCATTGTCATGACTCCTGCCCTGGGATTTGCCGAGCAAAACGGGGTGTTGAAATTTTCCCTGTCCCTCCTGAGTCATTGTTGTGACTCCTCTGTGCGGCAATGGACTATCTAAAAGATCACCTTCCCTGAGCCCACCGAGTGGGACAGGACAAGGACTATACAGCATTTTGGCAAACTATGGAGTTATGGGTATTGATGACCAAAATTCCCAGACGCTAACAATCCTTAATTGTAACTTTTGAAATGGTAACTTTCAGAATGAAAGCTGTTAAGGCTTTTTGGGGTAATGACAGTTTCAAAGAACAATGGCCTTCTCTAAGAAGCCCAAAGGAGGCAAGTCCACTGCTGCTGCTGAGGGAAGAGCTGCCGAGGGGACACCAAACATGTCTTGCACTTTGCCAAGGTCCTCCCTAGCCACATGCAGGCTGGTGAAAATAAAGTCTTGGGCACAGGTAAAGAAGGACTCATTTAAGTCAGTGCAGTCACCGACCGCTGACTTATGGGCAATAGGAGACCTTCTGGTACTGCTCAGATAGGAAATGTGCCTTCCACAGATACATTTTGTTCATAACAACAGGACAAAATACAAAGTAGCCACAGTGAATTGCTTGAGCAGTATTTCTTAGATTTGGGGTAACTAGCTACTGCACAGCTATTGAAATAAAACAGGTTTTAATCTATACAAGGATTTGAATACACACCAATGAAACAGTCAAGTGTCCTCAGGTGGAAGCTGAGGGACAAAACGGCAGGTGTGGAAGTCTTGCAGAAGGGCCCTCAATGGCTTCATCCACACACAAAATCCTTTTACTCGGTCTTTTGTGAAGCAGGATATTCATGCAGCTTTATGCAGCTGAATTTTTTTTTTAAATTAAGATTGGTAGCAACAGCTGCAATTTCAACAGGCTCTTTCCAAGACTCTCCACTTGCTCCACCTCACTGCCAGATACACAGTTCTTTTTCCAGCACGTACGTGTTACAACTCTGAATTTTTTGTCTTTGTGAAGTTAACATAAGATGGAAGTTATCATCAGTACATGACAGAGAAAACAGGCAAGCACTGGAGTACCCATTTTAAGTCATGTTGCCTGTTGTCTTGGCAACCAGTTAATAAGCTCTGTTACTAATTTTTCACCAGCACCTGACAACAACATCTCTGCAAGATTTGGTATTATTATTAAGGAGTCTACTAACTCACCTGCTTTACAAGGGATCAGAAAAGATCTGCTGGCATCTCCATTCTGAATCCTATTTTTCAGGGAATCATAAATCATCCATAAATTGCCTAGCAGCTGAATATACAATGCACAAACATCACTGTGACAATCCATTCCCTTGATAAGAGCACAAAAAGAGTGTTGGGATCTGGTCACGCTCTCTGCAATATCAATATATACATTGCTATTCACTACACATGGAGACCTCAAATTCCTCAAGTGAAAACACACAAATGCTTTGACATTCTCTTGCATGTCTCCCCTTTGACAGTGCAGGCATATGGCATGAGGACAGGGTTGGCCCTGTTTCCGCCAAGCTTCCTTTTGGAGAAAGAGTCCTACCCTTTACATTGCTGCTGCATGTATCCTCAAGCTGCTTTGAGAAGCATACAAGCATGTACTGAATTGGCACTGCAATTACCATAACAAACATTATAATCAAAAAGGTTTCAGCCAGTAGTCAGACCTCACTATACTAAGAGTTGTGCAGACACACTAAATGACTCTACCCTTCCTCAAGAGTAAACCGTCCCTATGTTTAAGTCACACAAAGAGTTCATTCAGTCTCAAAAGATTGAAAAAAAGGCTGTTTAATTCAATCCCACAGACTATCCCATCATCTTGGATGAATACTTTCCTTGGACAAGAGGTCACCTAGTTACCCAAATACCAGAGAATTTCTGAGTTTGGGACCATAAGAGAATACGTACTTACAATCCTCTTTAGTATAAATGTTGCCGGTTTCCCTGGCTAAACACTCAAAATTCAACATTTGCTGAACAGAAATCAAACATTCTGAAATTTTATTAACAAATGGCAAGAAAAAACTCTCCTTCCTATCAAACAGTAGAGAAGACACAAAGGAGCCTCATGCAGATTCAGCATCAGAGAACCACAGAGAGACTAGAGAGACTAAAATATTGTCCTCTGATCTGTGCAGTGGGATTCTGAAGGTGTCAATGGGCTTCTCCACAAAATTTGAGAAATGAAATTGGTCAAGAGGGCTAGCTTTATTTCTGGATGTTCCCTCTTTCCTGGTTTCAGGCTCCCTTAATGCTCTTTCAACATAGATTTTGGCAGCTTGTTGTTTAAAGATTGAACAGTACTGAAAAACACATTCATTACTACTTGTCATAGAGATGTTGATGAATTCCAGTCACATGCAATTAAGCTGCAATTCAACACAATGACAGACTAAATAGGGAAGTCTAGACAAACAAGAAAAAAACAACCAAAAATACTATTCCTAGAGAAAAATTCCTAGAGGATTCTATAATTTTTCTGTTGAAAAAAAGAGGTGCACAATCTTATTTCATTTATCATATGAAAGCAGAGTATTTGCTATATTGTAATTCATGCAACGCTATCAAGAGGTATCATCTAAACAAGATAGCAAAAAAACCCTAGACACACTGGAATATTTTTGCTAAACAAGAAGCACAAGATCTTTTTTTTTCCGGACATTTTAAAATAAAACACGTACATGTTAAAAATTAGGTGCAGTGCATATTGCATTCCTTAAGAATAAATTCTGCTAATTTCACTTATCGGAATACCCTCTCTGTAAAATGAGGCAACTGATGTCACTGAGAAGTTGAATTGGCTTCATGACATTTAAATTGAAATGAAAGAGATGTATTCTAGGCCTGAGTTTACTTATATGTAATTCAGGAACTACATGCCTTGACCCTAAATCTTCACACTGAGTATTCTTGTATTGGTTCTGTTGTTTTACAAACCAAGGGAAGAAACATAGAGGTATATTTTTTTCTTAAATCTGGCAATGTTTTACTCTCTATAGATATGGGGAGATATGGCAAAATCTGCTATAATCTATGCTGCCAGAGGAAGAATTAGTAACACAAGACATTTTGGTACATTATTCAAGACCATCAGGTCAATGATGTCATGCTAGCAAGACGTCAGGATCTCTTTGTCAACAGTGTATAGCAACTGACCTTAGGAATGTGATGCAGTAGTATGATACAACATTTCATAGCCCTTTTCACCATACTTAAGAGATGTTCCTGAAGCCGGAATTTATAACAGTCATCAATACTAGGTTGTACTAGTCAATGTGCATATGGCCACAATAATTTCACCAATGAAAGCAACCTATACTCCTTGGAGAAGGCTATATATTTTTATACAAAAACCAAGATTAATTTCACACATACTCAGCAGTTGTGTTAAAGTAATGAGATGTTAGAAAACTTACCAAACACTTGATTCCCATGCACTCAGAATAAATCAAATTTTACACTTCACAAAATTGTTGGATTTTTTATTTTATGAATCCTCTAAAGGAAGCACAGGCTTGAAGAAAAGGCAGTAGAAGAGAAGATTTAGTCTCATGAGCCCTGTAAAATTCTAATTTCTTCATACAAGCCAAAGAAAGTTCCTGTGAGTCAAGGTAGACCCTCCACCCCTCAGCTTTTTCATACCAAGGAAGAGAAAAGTCCAAGCCCTTTGGGGACAAACATGGGGCTTGAGCCACACTCATACAACAGCCGTGACATGATTTCTGGCTCTATCAAACTGTAGAGCTAACTTTTTTTGGATTATTTTCTGTATGTGCTCTACCTACCACAGTGAGGAACAGCTTCAGTCTCCAGGACTACTAGATTGGTGCTACATGAACAAACTGTTCAGTCAAAAAGTGAGTTTCACTTTTAACTTTAATGGGGCCCTAAAACTAACATCTACTGCCAAAGTAATCATGGTGAGATACATGAAGCTAACCTAAAAGGCTGATAATTTTAAAGTTTCAGACATTTCCTGTTGTCAGAAAGTTAAAACATACTATAATTTTCAAGCCATATTTTAAAAGAAAGAAAAAAGCATTCATCATAAAGAATCACAAATGAAAGTGGGCCATCCAATACCTGAGTGTATTTATTAATTCTGCTCTTAAAAAAACATACAAAACAAAACTTTGTCAAACACTTTCAAAAACTCACCTCGAATGTCAGGAGAGAATCGAGCTGAATGGCGAGACACAAAAAGTTTCAGTTCTTGATCCAAGTTGCATTCAATCAAGTTTGTGTCCCATGATCGGACTCCTAAAATTCAAAATGCAAAACACATCTAGCTTGATATATGATCACTGGAAGTTTTAATTGATTATTTCTCCACTTACATTCATGTTATTTGCATATTTCTAAATTCCAAAACCAGCCTCTCTTCCTTTCAAGCCACACAGCTATCCTTTGCAAAGTGCTGAGTGCTCAGAAGAAGCACTCTGGACAGGGATCAGTCACAAACAAGAGGAAATCTGCCCTTCCAAAAGGTAACAATCCTTTAAGGCCCCTGCTTTAGGACTGCTGGTTCCCACATCCTAGTAGCCACATTATGAGAAGTTATTGATGTCCCGGAATTGACTTTAAAATAGCAATACACTGATTTATAAAACTGAAAAGAGTGAATCACTCAGGGGGTACATTAGCCCTATTGCAAGACCATTGTATTTGTCCTCCCGAGAAAAAAAAAAAGACAGCATCACCTAGCATGTTGCAAATTAATATTTAAATACAAAGTATTAAATTGCTGACTTCTTCATTCAAAAGCTTTGAAGCATCCCATATTTTAAGTTAAAATTTAAGTCATCTTTTATTTATGAAATATCAAAATTCTAGTTTTGAGATTTTAAAATGCTATGCTTGATCTTTTTTCTTTTAAAAAATAAACATCACATCTCTATTCCCTACTGTTTTTCCCTCCAGCTACTTCGAAAGTGAGACACTTGACACATATATGATCATAAAATGTATTATTCCAAAATTTATTTTTAAGGATTGAAATTTGACCAGGAAAAAAAAAAATCACTGCAGCCAAAAGACAAATTTATAGTTTCCTACCATAAGATTTTGATGACTAAATTAAAAAAAAACCAACACAATAACACAAAAAAACACAACAAATTAACAGGAGGACATGTTTTAAGATTTTTCTATAGTTTTCTTGTTTTGTTTTGAAAATAATGAGCAGGCAGTTGCACTACTGGTAAGTCCAGGCACTGCTGCGATTTTGAACACCAACATTATAGTGATTTTTTTTTTTTTTCCTAAAGGAATGTCATTAGACTTACACAAATTAGCTGGCAAACACAGAAGGGACTGCAGGTGAGGAAGTGTCTAGTGGCCCCTCCCCACATGCCTGACCATGTCTTTGCATGAAATTGTTGAGTTAAATCACTTTGGGGTTTGGTACCTTTGGGGTGCAGGAGATGCCTGAAGAGGTGTGTGGCCAAGCCCTTACCGTGAGACTAGCACTAACACTTCTGCTGGTAACTCTGTCAGGATTTCAGGCTGTGAACTTTACTGTCAACGCTGCCTCTCATGCTTTATTCTCTTTCAAGGCAGCAGAAATGTCAAGCCTCGTGCTGGCAGAAGCCATGTTGTAGGGCTGAAGGATGAGGAGGAGAAAGAGGGGGAAGAGCAGAGAAACCAGATCTGTGCTGCCGGTCTCCCATTGCAGCTCTGGGTAGGTTCTCCATGCAAATATGAACATCTGCATTTCAAGAGCCTGAAGCCTCTTCAGGGAGAATTCATCCAGTGCTTTTCCTTGTCAGCATCCCAGTCAAGGTAGGAGCATGCTTCTTACTGGGATATGCTACCAGCTATTAAGTAGCTGCCATTAGAAACTAAATAAATTTGGAAATACAGTATCACCTGTGTGTTTCATAACCACTCAAGAGAAAAATAACTGAACTATAACCAGCCACCTCCACTTCCTGAATTATGCATCATTGTTCAGAGGCATAATCAGTGAGTCTCTTCTGTAAGTCTCCTTATTTTCATTTCTCAAAAATCTCTTGGCCGTATGGTGCATTTTTGGAGCATAGTTTTGGCAGACAAATACAGCTCAACAGACTTTAATGTTTTCCAGGTGTTGGAATATTTGAGAGCAAGAAAGTAAACATGATATAAGACCACACATGTACAGTGCATATGAAAACTATGGCTAGTAAGCTGACATTGATCACAAAGCTGAAGTACATTGAATGAATGAGTGCTGGACTTCAAGAAGCTAGAAGATAAACAGCTCGCTGGCCTCTGACAGCAAGCTTGTATGGGGAGACTACAAAACTTTCCGGAGGTCAATTAAGCAATATGGACTATGATTCAGCAATGCTGCTAGTGATAGGATCTGTCCACCATCCATCCCTAGCTGCTTTTGTTGTGAATCCAAATTTGCAGTAGGGATAAGATTCTGATTAGGCATAGTCAGACTGCTGAGCCAGGAAATGTCCAAAATACAGGACTCAATGTGAAATAAATACCCCTCCCCCCCCCAAAAAAAAAGAAAAAGCCTAGACATACCATGCACACAGTAGTCCTAGAAGCTGAAGTTGGGATTTGAATAGAATATTCCAAATCTGCAGCTGCGTGATTCAGCATTCTGGATGCAAAAATTGTGCATATACATTATAATGTAGTATAATGTATTATATATATATTATATACATTATATAACCAAATCAGGTTTGGGTAGAATGGAGGTAATTCTGGAACTAAAATTCAAGGTCAATCCAATGATGTATATCATTAACAGCATGGAAGTAACTACTGGAAGTATGACTGAACTGGAGCTATTTCTTTCTGCAGGCTTAGGAGTGCAATGCCACTAGACACAGGACTTATCAGACAGCAGACGGGGCACACCCAATGGCATCTGCCAAATCAGTGGAAAAATCTTGAAGCTTTCTCTTTGCTCCCACCTTCTTTTTTGGTGGACGGTGGGTTGGAGGATTGCTCCCTTAGCAAAGTGACATCCTAAATGTAATTATTGAAAATGCAGCTTGCCACACCATTCCCTCTTCATGATATATTAAGAAATGAGACTGCATTCCACCAGGTTGCATAGCATCACGCCACTGATGTGTTATCAGCAGATGTTTTCTTTGACACATTGTGCTGCAGTTCAGTGCATGAATCCACACTTTTCAGTGATGGGACTTAGGAGATGTACCAGAGAAGACAGCGAGGCAGAGTTATCAAGAACCCTAAACGCATTTAAGGATCTGTTGAGAATAAAGGTTGAAAGAAGCCATTTTTTCCAGACTACAGCATACTTTCCTATGAGAGATTAGTCAAGCCCATATTTGCCTCACACAGATAGAGCTTCAGACTCCCAGCGTACTCATCCAGAACAATACACCTCAAAATTTGATCAAGGCTTTTTCCTGGCAGGCAAAATCCCAGTCAGATCGTCTGACACCAGGAGCAGTGAGGTGACCTCTAATCCAAAATGATGAATAAAAAGGCCAAAGCATTCCTTCTGAACATCTAAAACTGTAAGTGGGTGTTACGCTTAGTGGCAAGAGGTAGCAGCAACAGAGCTATGCAGCAGCAACTGTACAATAGAAGCTTCAAGAAGAGACTGAAGAGCATTTCTTCAGAGGAAGGATGACATCAAATGTCTTAAGTTTTATCCATTTGCTCTATAAATTTTAATAATTTAATTAAATGCAGCCAATTTACTTCTGACACAACCAAAAATTAGATAGCATTAGGAAAATGCAATGCTGAAGAGGCTTTGAATGACAAAGCATCTGCCTCAGTAGTTCTCCCTAGGAGACAATGGTAGCAATAAAGATGAACAGGTCACGGTGAAGCTGATCAGCTGTGATGAGGCAGCCCTTTATCACAAACAGTCATGAAAAAAGAATCAAGAGAAATGGCCAACTAAAGCAACAATAGTTGAGAAAACAACAGAGACAAATTAAGCCCTAGCTGGACTGCTGAACCACACCTACACGGCAAGGCTGCTACCAGTTCCCCTTTCCAAGGTCTCTTTCTCCCTTCTAACAATGGCAGGTTTCTGATATTTCTGCTTTCACCAGCCCAGAACAAAAATATGTTACAAAATCATGTATCAATTGAGTTTAAC
The DNA here is from genome assembly GCF_026419915.1 of Harpia harpyja. Lineage (NCBI taxonomy): Eukaryota > Metazoa > Chordata > Aves > Accipitriformes > Accipitridae > Harpia > Harpia harpyja. Next base: position 12,395,080 of record NC_068968.1, read on the forward strand.
AAACTATAGGGTCCAGCAATAATTTTCTTTGTGCTTCATACCACTATTATGGCAACAGGGCTTTTTTCCCCTCTCCATGTACACTGCAATCTATTGTATCAGAAACCACATCGAGAACTTATAAAACTGTCATTTCACTTGCGATACCTTCCTGTATTGCTGTCTTAAGAAAAGGACAAATAAACAGTGAGTCATAGCATCCCGTAGCTGGACAATAATGAGGCTGAGCACTCAGGTATTAGCCTTATTACCCATATATTTTTCTTTATTGAAATATATATGTGCATATAAAGCTTAGGTCCTGAAAAATTCTCCAGCCAAGAGAAAAGTCCTGTTGCCGAAAGTTAGACACAATAGGCACAGCTGCATTCCTGCTCAGGGAGTCTTTGTCACCGAGAAGGAAAACGCCCCGAATCCCTCTAGTTTGGTTTCGCGGTGGGGGACAGGGGTTTGAAGGGGAACCGAGGGAAATGCCGAACAGCCACCCCGCAGCCCGGCCACCCCAGCCCCAGACGCCGGTTTTTTTCGGCGGCGCGGACGCCCTTTGTCCGCTCCGGGCTGCCATAGGAACCGCAGTGCGGACCGCGCCACGCCCACCCGCCGCTGTTTCTGGGCAGACGGGCTCGACAGCGCTCGGCTTCTGCCGCAGCCCCTCCGTCCCAACAATGGTGAGGAGGGGACTTGCCCCTTCGCCCGCTGCTAGCGGCGGGGCAGACGCTCCTGGGGATGGACAGCGGGGCGCGGTACGCGCCGAGCCGACTGCGGATCTTTGTGCGGGCGGCAGCAGGGAGCCGCCGCCGGACGCCGCACGGGGCCTGGCCCGCAGCCGCTGACCGCCGCGGGCGGCTCCCCGGCACTCGCACCCGACAGAGGGGCTCCGAGTCCGGTAGGGCGGGAGGGGCGTGCGCGCAGACGGGACGACGAGCCCCTCGTGAAATAAAAAGAAGAAACCGGAGACCACGACTTCGCAGCTCATGTGTCTGTGGGGGGTGGGGGGGGCTACGGGGGGCTGCGGCGCTGCCTGCGGCGGCCCCGCTCCCCGCCGCCTCACCTCGCTCGATGTTGGCGATAGCCCGCCGCAGGTGCTCCTCGGTCACCAGCTCGCCGATGACCACCAGCAGGTAAAATTTGCTGTCCAGGAAGCGGTGCGAGAGGCTGGGCGAGAGGGAGGTGGGGTTGGGGAGGCTACAGGAGGGCTCCGAGTCCACTTCCACCACCACCACGGTGGCCATCGCGGGCGCCCCGCTCCGCCCCGCGGCTCCGGGGCGCTGGGGGGAGAAGGGCAGCTCGACGGCGGCTCCGCAGGAGGCAGGGAGTGAGGGCGAGCGGGGAGGCGGCGGCACTTTTATACGGAGACGGTGCAGGGCAGGGACCTGGCGAGGAGGAGGAGGAGGATGACGAGGAGGAGGAGGAGAAGAAGAAGGGGGGGGAGCCGGCGCATCCCCGCACCGCCACTTTTCCAGCATCCACAGCTGATGTCATCTGCGGCAAATTCTCCCCGCGGCGGCCCCCAGAAGCAGGAAGGACGCGGGGTGTGAACAATGCCCCGAGGGGCCACCGCGATGGCGGCCTCGGGGTGTGCCCCAGCCCACCGCGTGACCCCTCTGCCCGTGCTGCCCCAGCTGGCACAGGTCCCACGTCCCTCACACACACCCCCTTTCCCTGTGCCCTCCTGCTGTCTTAAACCCTGCTGGTTTGGTCATCCCATATCCCTTGTTCCCCCAGGGCCTCGCTCTGCTGGCCTGGCCATCTCCTGCTCCCCGAGGCCCTCCCAGGGTCTCAGTCTTGAAGCATGGTGGCCGTGCCATGAGGAGCTGCAGGTGATGCCCTGGCAGACCTGGTGAGCTCATCTGGGAAAGCCAGCATCAGGGCTCCAGCTGCACCCCGATGCTGGATGAAAAAAGCAGCTCCATTGTCCAAGGCCAAGAGTCCAGTCTCCTGCATCTCACTGTAGCACTGCAGCAAAATTTGAGCCATATTTCCCCCCCTCCCAACTGGCAATCTAAATATTCTTGTTACCTTTTTTTTTTGTTTGAAAACAGTTCACTTAATAAGATACTTCAAACAGGTTTTCTGCACATATTCAAGGCCCATGGATATATGACTTACCTCAGAAAAGCACTGTTTCTTGACAAGCTGCTAAAACCCATATTCTGAAGGCTCTAGAAGTTCAAAGGGCTTTGGGTAACTAATTTTGACTGGGCTCAAGCAACTCCAGGGAGCAATGGTATCAGAAAACATCTACAATTACTAAAACAAAGGCTTGATTCCTCTTGATTACCACGTAAAATTTAGACATCTGCTCTCTGATACTGAGACCCACTCAAGAGAGAAATTCAATCACTTCCTAAAAGTGTTTTATCCTCCCCTAAAATGGGATAGAGCAGTCTGAGATAAATCAGCCTCTCTAAGATGTTCCTCTTTACTGACAGAAGCCAGGCACTGATTTACACTAAGTATCTTGTTTATATGGCTAAAGTGATGTGGAAGAAATCTCACTGTGACCTAGGAAAGGATATAAACTTTTATAGCCTGGTTTTTAAGATAACTTCTGGTCCCTGACTGAGAAGACACTTCCTCTGTGTGCAGCTCCTTCCAGTACTGACTGCTCAAATTCCCTGCCTGCTCCTCAGAAACACAGAGTACTTGCCTGGATGAACCAATACATCAGTCCTGTTTTCTTAGAATATGTACTTTGTTTCAGGGCACACTGCACTCATTCTAATTAACATGTCTTATTTGCCTAGAGGAACCCACAAAGATTGAAACCCCGTTGTTGTAGGTGCTAGATAATGTTATATAATGTTATATCTGCCTATAGCACCTAGTGTTTTTAATATGAATAGTTCCTCTGCATAAATACAGCATTGAGAGCCTTGACTAATATGGTGTGATGTGTTTGGATGGTGCATCCAAAGTAGAATATTTTTCTGAGCTGCCGTTACACTGAAGGTTATAGACTGAGGACAAGCATTTTTACAGCCAGATCAGGTGGCTGAGATGACACAGCGATAAAGAGCAGTGGTGCTCATTCTTCACTAGAGCTGACACAGCTAATAGAACAAATGCAATGGCATAGATGCAGAGGAACTAGTAGCAGTTCTAAAGTTGGGAAGGTATTCATGGGTACAGTGTTGCTCTTCGGGTGCCCCCATTTGTATGAGCCCAGCTATGACTTTGGTGTTTCTTTCCTGAGCCTAGCAGTTTCCATGAGATAGTGTAGATGTCTACCTAGAAATGTCTACTCCTCTGTGGCCATGTCCTATATGACCCCCATCCTAATAGTCTGTACTGTAATTATAGATATCCTCAAGACTTGCCACATGGTGCCCACTGGAGGAAGCCAGCTTCTGGCTTCTCTCACTGCAGTACGTGGCTTTGGGATATGCCTTTATTTCAATCACCAACAAGAGCATCTGGTCTCTGGAGTGTGGAAGGAGCTTTCCAAGGGGACTTGCTAACTGGTTGCAGAATAGACTGGTAGTGGTTCCCGGACATAAAAGTAAAACAATTACTTGCCTCGCAAGCACAGCAGGTTAAATGCATTACTGAGAAATGCATGCCAGTATACAAAATGCATTATATGTGCGTTTTAGCACTTTATTTTAAGAAAAAAAATTAGTACATACATAACTGGAAAATTACCTGTGGATTTGAAAAGTAAAAGGTGAAATGAATGTATTGTGTCAAAGAAGAAAACACTTACATACAGGTAGGTAATACAGATATACTTGAAATAGCCTGCTGAGGTAGTCCTCTATTTTATATTGCTCTGTAAAAGAATATGCAGCTAGAACATGGTATGATAAAAGGTGAACTGTTACAGTCAAACTGTATTGTGATGGGAGATGTTTCACACATTAAAACCCTAAGGACAAGAGGCTACCTTTGGAAGAAAATGGTCTTGTGCTAAACTCTTTAAGGGATGCAGACCTCTGCCCTCATGTATTCACAAGCATATGCTGCTTCATCTGAGATGGAAGTCAGACAAGAAAAGATGCTTTAACCTCATGGATGTATCTCTGAGAAAGCTGCAGGTTCCCAGCTCCATGGTCAGTGTTCATGCTATAACTTGCCCTGTTGGAGTCTCACTCCAGTAGTTTCATTTGTCATCATCTTTCTGTATCTGGAAACCCATTTTTATTCTGCAATATGGACCATATCAACAGATCCGCTGCTGGGTGAAATGTGGAGATATGCTATATAAAGCTGACTCAGTGACATGTGATACATAATGTTTGAAAGCGATACCAGCTTCCTAGCTGCAGCTAAATCACATAGATATGCAACTTCAGTAGAAAAAATAGCAAAACACATGTGGACTATGGAATATGTCTTGCTGTTTTAAAGAGACAATGATTGATACCCACTGCTGTCTGGCTTTTCGTTTGCTTTGTTTTGGTTTGGTTTTGTTCCTTTAGTATGTTTAATACCAAATTGGTATCCCACAATTGAATATAGTCAAACATTACACAGAACTGTATTTTTCTTCCAGATCTGGTATTTTTTTAAAGTAAACAGGCAATTTTAAATAAAGCGCTTGAAGTCTAAAACTAGAACATACTTCCTGATGGTGCATGCCATTTGTTACCCACTAATATTCAGGTTTTGTTAAAGTCCTATCTTCAAGTTTTAACTGAGGTTTCAGTGATGCACAAACCCTTAGGCTGGCCCTTTGTCCAAGGCAAGATGTCACTCCTAGCATAAAAGAAATACATATCCATGTGCATTACTTCAGACCAATTTAAGAACTTTAAAGAAAGTGAAGTGGTTCAGAAAGCTCTTACATAGTTGTCGTGGTTTAAGCCCAGCTGGTAACAAAGCACCATGAAGCTACTCGCTCACTCCCCCCCCCCAACCCCTAGCCCTGGTGGGATGAGGAGGAGAAAATATAAAGAAAACCTCATGGGTCGAGACAAGGACTGGGAGGGATCACTCACCACTTATGGTCATGGGCAAAAGACAGGCTCAACTTGGGGAAGAAACAAAATCAATTTAATTTACTACAAATCAAATCAAAACAAGGATACTGAGAAGTAAAACCAAACCTTAGAACACCTTCCCCCCACCCCTCCCTCCTTCCCGGCTCAACTCCACTCCCGGTTTTCTCTACCTCCTCCCCTGGTGGCGCAGGGGAACAGGGGATGGGGGTTGGGGTCAGTTTGCCACACATTGTCTCTGCTGCTCCTTCTTCCTCAGTGGGAGGACTCCTCACCCTCTTCCCCTGCTGTCCTAGTTTCAGCTGGGATAGAGTTAACTGTCTTCCTAGTAGCTGGTACAGTGCTATGTTTTGAGTTCAGTATGCGAAGAATGTTGATAACACTGATGTTTTCAGTTGTTGCTCAGTAGTGTTTAGACTAAAGTCAAGGATTTTTCAGCTTCTCATGCCCAGCCAGCGAGAAAGCTGGAGGGGCACAAGAAGTTGGCACAGGACACAGCCAGGGCAGCTGACCCAAAGTGGCCAACGGGGTATTCCATACCATGTGACGTCATATCTAGTATATAAACTGGGAAGTGGGGGCGGGGGGAATCGCCGCTTGGGGGACTAGCTGGGTGTCGGTCGGCGGGTGGTGAGCAATTGCACTGCGCATCATTTGTACATTCCAATCCTTTTATCATTACTGTTGTCATTTTATTAGTGTTATCATTATCATTATTAGTTTCTTCTTTTCTGTTCTATTAACCTGTTCTTATCTCAACCCACGAGTTTTGCTTCTTTTCCCGATTTTCTCCCCCATCCCACTGGGTGTGGGGGGAGTGAGTGAGCAGCTGCGTGGTGCTTAGTTGCTGGCTGGGGTTAAACCACGACACCTGCTCCAGCGTGGGGTCCCTCCCACGGAGACAGTCCTTTACAAACTTCTCCTACGTGAGTCCTTCCCATGGGCTGCAGTCCTTCATGAACTTCTCCAGCATGGGTCCTTTCCGCTGGCCGATCTTCAGTTACAGACTGCTCCAGCGCAGGCTTCCCCATGGAGTCATGGCCATCTTTGGGGGCATCCAACTGCTCCGGCATGGGGTGCTGTGGAATGATTGCTGGAGGTGACTTATTGATATGTCCCCCTTTTAAGGGAAGGTAAACCTCCAGGGTGGAATGCAGTGGATATACAAGAAATCTGTTCCATAATAATTCCCTAAGCAACATAACCTGCAACCTTAGATGTTAGCAACACCAGGGGAGCTTGGTATGCTGACTCTGAGAAGCAACACGGAGGGTGGAGCAGAGTGGAGACACCGCAGCCAGGCTCTGTGATATCACTGCAGGGATGGGGAACTGGAACTACTGGAACAAGAATGGAAGGTCCCTGCATTGAATCCACTGAAGCAAGAAGATGAAACAATGGAGTTCTGTCAAAGCTATTGCCTTACTTCTGATTTATATCATAAGTGCCCAGTTCTGGAGTAGTGACACACTAAATCACGTTCTCTGGGTGAACTTTGCTCATTATAATCTCATTACAATACTAAAACATACCTCCATCCCCAAAAGCTACCCGCCTCCAAGCTGCGATGACCCCTCACTGAGCATACGCTCTTAAATTTTTTCTAGCATATATACCTTTAAAAGTAAAGCGAGGAGATTTTACACCAATCATAGTAAAGGTATGTATGACTAGAGTCACTCAAGCTCCACCTAAAAATAAGAAAATATAAAAGGGCTTAAGAGAGGAGGAATGCTAGGGAAGACACCATCATAGACAAGTCAGGAGGACATCGCTGACTTCTGGGATCAGTCGACGGGCTGAACCTCTCTTCCCCCCCATAGGGACACCTACTGGGTAAGATTCGAACACTTGGTTATACCGAGTGTTTCCCCGGGAAACTTGGAAATCTCTAGGGGTTTTTTCCATAATTTAGTGTGCTTGTAGTCGACTGTATAATTATTTGCACGTGCTTTGCAGACAGTGTATTTATCACCAGCAATCCAAAAGAACCCGTACTGTTGCTTTAATAAACTGTGCTGCTCATTAATCTAGCTGTGAGAGTTCGTTAACACAACCAAACTCCCTAAGTCTGGTAATTCTAGTGTGTTGAATGCAGCTAAGCTGAGAGTGCAGTATGCTATTAGTGCATCCGTCATCATGATAGTTCAGCATATTGAATGCGACCGGATTTATAGTGCTGAATTAGACATCACTCAGAATTTAAACCTAGCCGCCCCCAGCCCCTCTGACAAACATTACACTTTAACACAACAGGTCCTCCATGGGCTGCAGGTGGGCATCTGCTGCACCGTTCACCTCCATGGGCTGCAGGGGGACAGCCTGCTGTCTCACCATGGGCTGCAGGGTAATCACCTCCTCCGGTGCACCTCCTCCCCCTCCTTCTTCACTGACCTCGGTAACTGCATAGGTGTTTCTCTCACATTCCACTCTCCTCCCCTGCTGCAGGTTTCCCCTCTTAAGTATGTTATCCCAGAGGCACTACCACCATCGCTGATTGGGTTGGCTTTGGCCAGAGGCGGGTCCGACTTGGAGCCAGGGAAGCTTCTAGCAGCTTCTCACAGGAGCCGCCCCTGTAGCCCCTCCCCTGCTACCAAAATCCCACCACACAAATCCAAAACAATAGTCTGTCTTCACTGAGTGAAATGTTAATCTGAAGACTGCACAATGAGTCATGAAGTGGGTTCATGAAGTGGGTAGGTTTTCATAAGGAGAGGCAATAAGACATAACATATTTCAGAGATGAAGCTTTGCCAGCCTACACCATAAATCAGAGAATCACAGAATGTCTGAGGTTGGAAGGGACCTCTGGACGTCATCTTGTCCAACCCCTTTGCTCAAGCAGGGCCACCTAGAGCCGGTTGCCCAGGACCATGTCCAGATGGCTTTTGAATATCTCCAAAGAGGGAGACTCCACAACCTCTCTGGGCAACCTGTGCCAGTGCTTGATCACCCTCACAGTGAAAAAGTGTTTCCTGATGCATGATGAAGTCAAGAATATGCCACCAATATTATAGCAAATAATACCCATAACATTTTGTACCTCACCTGATGTCTTCCCAGTGTGACCTATCATCACTCTCAATACTCCCGCTCCCTCATACGTGACCCTACACTCCTCATTTCCTGCAGTCAGCAGCTCCACGATCCCCACATGATTCAGCCTTTACCTCCCGGAGTCACCTCCTTGTGTTGCTCCTTTACAGCAACTCAGCAGAGCATGCAGCAGCAGCGCAGGCATGGAGGGACAATCAGCACGTTGCCGTGACCTCAGCAGAGCAGATGTGTCATTCTGCAGCCACCGGCCGTGACCTGATTAGTCAGGAGCTCTGCATGTCCCTGGAAGAACTAGGATGTGTGGTTCATAAAGACAACTGCTCTTGCCTTCCCCCATTTTTTTAGACAGGGAGGCATCCTCATCCCTAACAGAAGCATCCTCAAGCTGGCACTGCTGGAGGAGCTTCTGCAGCAGTGATATAGCAAAAGTCAGGGGCATGAGAGCACTGTACCTGAGTGAGCAGCGAGGGACTCGGACTCAGGGAAAGACATTTTAAGAGGGGAAATATTACTTTTCCTTTTAAGATGGCAAGCTTTATGTTTAACTACATGCTAAATAAAAATTACTTGGCTGACATTCATTTCAAGCATTTTAAATTATATTATTTCAATTTTAATGGCTATTTTTTAAACAGCAAAAGCAAGAAAGTTTTTATTTCCTTGTGGCGAAATATCCATTTCATTCAGTATTTCTGCTGTTTCCCACTCCTCCCACTTTCCCCATAGAAAAGGGGGAGTTAAATATTTTTTTAAAAAGTGAGGAAAGCAATGCTATTGCTTTTAAAAATAACATTTTCTCTCACATTCAACTTTCTCTCTTGAAGTGAGATAAAAATAACACCATGTAACATTTTGCTTTAGTTTCTAATGGAAAAAGTTAATTTTTTTTTTTCAATTTCCCCCTTTTTGTTCAGTGGAAAAAGAAGTTAGAAGTAAAAAAAGGAGGAAAGTGGAAAAATACTTTATTTGACTTTACTGAGAATGAAACAGGAAAAAAAAAGGAATTTCCTCTAGACTATTAAAAAAGATGAATTAGAAATGAATGATTTTGAATAAATTTATCCTGAAATTTGGTATGAAAAACACATAGTTTTACATGAAAATAAAATTATTTCTTCTCCACTGTTGGAGAGAAAATAAAGCAGTTTTAAGTAATTAGATCCTGTTTACTAATTGGGATGACACTTAAAAATCAGTGATAAATGATAATAAAGACATTGACTGCAATGATATCCATTGTACTGCAAAGCTGGATGTATAATTAAAACATCATCATCAACAAAACTAATGGAAAGAGAGTGTGAAACAGCATCAGGCAGTAGTTTTGAGTTTCCTTTGAGCAGTTTTGAACCCTTCTGAACAAGAGAGAGAATAATGGTCTGTTGATATGGGGTATATGGCTGTTAGTTCTGATTAACTTAATCTAAAGGGACTTAAGGTAGGATGATAGAATTTGGAGCTATTCATAATTTTTTAATTCAGTTTGAGATACCAGGAAACTAAATAGGTGTGGAGGGAGATGTGAAGATGTAAGCCATCAAAATACCTTTTATTCTTCAAAATTATTGGAAGAAGTAAAATACTTGTAAGTGCCAAAAGATAATCGGGTATGGAATAATATCTAAACAGTGCTTGAAACTAAGGTATTTTGCAATCCTCTCACTTCTAAGAGTAAGTGCAGAGGAAATACAAAGCATGGCTAGTATTAATTCTGGTATTGATACTTACAGCTCATTACTTTTCAGGATACTTCCAGGGGATCTTCGCTTTCATAGACAATATGTGTGGGAACCAAACATCGTAATTAGGGACATGGTTTAGTGGTGGACTTGGCAGTGCTAGGTTAACGGTTGGACTTGATGATCTTAAAGGTCTTTTCCAACCTAAATGATTCTACGATTCTACGATATCTTGGGTTTAAGGCAGTGGGTTCTGTTGGTTTTTAATTCTTGTCAAAGGACTACAAGTTACAGAATTATATTTGGCTTCTAAGAACAAAATATAATTTCTCTCCTATCACACCAGCCTGAGGAGCACTGCTGTGCAGAGGCTCAACATATGCTTCCTTTCCAGCCAGTTTTAGAGCTCACACAACTTAAGAGGGAGACGAATCAAGCCATGGGTTTTGAATGGCTACATTTACCCTATCATCTGCTTAATTTTGGGGGCAGCTGGAAGCTGAGAGTTCCTGCAAGGTGGTGTTGGCCACCATACAGCCTACATTCAGCCTGGACACAAGCTGCTTGAAACCCATCTGCCCTTGCAGCATGCCCTATCAGTGGCCCCATTGGAAGACCATCAGCTGTCTTGTATGTCAGGTGTTAGTCTTGTAACTCACTGCAGGCACAAAGGAGAAAAATATCTATGAGCTCTCGGTCACACGCTACTGTATCCTAGCTACTTGGGTGGCAAAAGCACATGGAAGTGCTCTAGAGCAAAGGGCGTTTTTTTGGTTTTCCTCCCAGGCTGAATCATCTAAAGCTGCTTCTGGGGACCCAACAGCAAGTAGATATTTTACATGATATTCTCATGTAGCTTTAAGACCTGCCTTAAAATACTTTGCAGAGGTTGCCTAGCTCTGCTAGTTCTGTAGGATTTAAAACTAATTATTTTACAAAGGTCCATTCTTATGTTGTCTTGAGCACACTACAACAGAAATGCCATATTGCTACTGCATAGAGAATAGGAAGAAAGAAATCCAGGCAAGCATTATTTCATAGAGTGCACTGACAGGTTTGTGAACATGGAAACTGGGGAACTGCTGGATCTGCCTACTGCACAGGTCCAGCAGATCATGGTCCTGCACTGGGAACATCCCAGTTCTTCAAGGCCACAGCAATTTCACATAATCTGTAGCTGCAACCAGGGTAGTGTGTTATTCTGCACCCTTGCCCAGGATTTTTTATGCATGCAAACTACATTCCTGCAGGGGTCTTGATGTAGCCTTTCATTCTAGTTCTCTTTCAGCGAATCTAGATTTCACCTAAAGATGCTTAGTAAGTTACAATGAAATGTGGCCTATTCCCATGAGAATAATTTGTGACTCTGATATTGCCTAAACAGGTTTTAGTCATTCTACAAATGTACTCTTTAGTCTTACTACCCCAATAATCCAGTTCTTTAACCATTTCAACCACAAAAAAAAACTTGTACTTTTTCCATAGAACTTGATACGCTTACAGAATAAAGAGGAGGAATGGTTAACTTCATTTTACATATCTCAAAACAAAACACCAGAGTTGTTCATGCAAACTACCTACAAGAGTGACCATCTGCTTCCTTTCCATCTGTCATGGTTTAACCCCAGCTGGCAACCAAGCACCACACAGCTGCTCGCTCGCCCCCCCCCAATGGGATGGGGGAGAGAATCAGAAGAGTAAAAGTGAGAAAACCTGTGGGTTGAGATAAAGACAGTTTAATAAATAAAGCAAAAGCCACACACACAAGCAAAGCAAAATAAGCAATTCATTCACTACTTCCCATTGGCAGGCAGGTGTTCAGCTATCTCCAGGAAAGCAGGGCTCCATCACGCATAACGGTTACTTGGGAAGACAAACACCATCACTCCAAATGTCCCCCACTTCCTTCTTCTTCCCCCAGCTTTATATGCTGAGCATGATGTCATATGGTCTGGAATATCCCTTTGGTCAGTTGGGCTCAGCTGTCCCAGCTGTGTCTCCTCCCAACTTCTTGTGCACCCCCAGCCTACTTGCTGGTGGGGTGGGGTGAGAAGCAGAAAAGGCCTTGACTCTGTGTAAGCACTGCTCAGCAATAGCTAAAACATCCCTGCGTTATCATCAACACTGTTTTCAGCACAAATCCAAAACATAGCCCCATACAAGCTACTATGAAGAAAATTAACTCTATCCCAGCCAAAACCAGCACACCATCTTACACTTTCTGTTGTGGCTTAATAGCAACATTACTATCAGTACAATTTTGCAGCATCATTTTGGCTTGGTTTTGGCTTCCCTTTGGTTTCTGTCTATTTATCTATTCCATGCACTCCAATAGGCTCATACAAAGTAAAGATGATTTAAGGATGTTTTTCCTCATTTCTTTTATTTTTTTCTACTTTATCTGCTCTTTAATTTAATGTCATTCCTAGTCATCATTATTTTGCAGTAGATGATTGGGTTTTTCTGACTAAGGGTCACATTGCAAAATTTAGTCAATGGCCTAACTAGAAGGCATGCAGCAGGGCTGCCCAGAGAGAGCAGCAAGCAGAGCATTTTGCTCAAGGGTCCCTATTTTGGGAGTGGGCAGAGATCACCACTGTGCATTCTGATATACAGGGGGTCACAGTGTTTGCCTTGCGCTCATGTGAGTCTCTGCTGGTCCTGCCACGGCAGTGCCCCAGGAGCCCTTGTGGAGCTGGAATCATGCCAGGGGATGGGCAAGGGTCCTCCACAGTTTCTCCCTAAGAATTGTCCTGATTTTTGTCAGGTATCCCGTTTGCCAGATGTTGCATGAGAAATTCTTTGGTTAATGCCAGAGTGCTGCTGTCATATTTCCAAAATACAGAAAGTTTTGTTCTTTGTTATTTGCAATTGAAGTGACAATGTTAGAGCTGTGGCTGAAAAGTATGATTTCTAATACAAAAATATAGCTCCACAAATGCAGAAAAGCAGCATTATTTTAATGTTCTTTTCCAAATATTTCATACAGTTTTACCCAAGATAGCTTGAACTTTTTGTTGTGTTTTTTTTCCCAACTTCTGTTTATGCTGGTTTGAACAACTTTTTAAATTCTACATTTAAAAGGTCATAGTTTAGTCTTTAAAACTCAAGGAAGGCAAGATTTATATTAGCCAGATCTGATGTATTTTACTGCAGTCACCCTATATACAGACTTTTGAGATAGCAGCTATTATATTAAGGCTCTACAGAGGGATCTGGACAGGCTGGATCGATGGGCCGAGGCCAATTGTATGAGGTTCAACAAGGCTAAAGTGCTGGGTCCTGCACTTGGGTCACAACAACCCCATGCAGTGCTACAGGCTTGGGGAAGAGTGGCTGGAAAGCTGCCTGGCAGAAAAGGACCTGGAGGTGCTGGTTGACAGCTGGCTGAATATGAGCCAGCAGTGTGCCCAGGTGGCCAAGAAGGCCAAAAGCATCCTGGCCTGCATCAGAAATAGTGGGGCCAGCAGGAGCAGGGAAGTGATTGTCCCCCTGTACTCGGTACTGGTGAGGCCGCACCTTGAGTACTGTGTTCGGTGTTGGTGCCCTCACTACAGGAAAGACATTGAGTTGCTGGAGCATGTCCAGAGAAGGGCAACCAAGTTGGTGAGGGGCCTGGAGCACAAGTCTTATGAGGAGCAGCTGAGGGAACTGGGGTTGTTTAGTCTGAAGAAAAGGAGGCTGAGGGGAGACCTTATTGTTCTCTACAACTACCTGAAAGGAGGCTGTAGTGAGGTGGGTGCTGGTCTCTTCTGTCAGGTGGCTGGAGATAGGACAAGAGGAAATGGCCTCAAGTTGCGCCAGGGGAGGTTTAGATTGGATATTAGGAAAAATTTCTTTACTGAAAGGGTTGTCAGGCATTGGAACAGGCTGTCCAGGAAAGTGGTTGAGTCACCATCCCTGGAGGTATTCAAAAAGCGCGTAGACAAAGCACTTCAGGACATGGTTTAGTGGGCATGGTTGTTGGTTGGACTCGATGATCTTAAAGGTCTTTTCCAACCTAAATGATTCTATGATTCTGTATTGTCATTATGTGGCACAATAATATGTATTTGTACATATGATGTACATGATATATGTAAAGGCTCTTTCTCCTCCCAGTAATTCTGCAACTACAACTTTCTACATACAGGAATTTCGTCCAGCACTGAAATGCTGCTATTTCTACGATAAAACACAGTGTGCTGCAGTTGCACTCAGTTTTGTGAAAAGACATGAAGAAATATATCCTTTCCAAGCAACATCATAGAATTACATTGCACAGGTAGAATATAACCCCCATTTTTAGGTAATACAAAGGCTCTGGATTTTAGCAACACGTGGTGAGAGCTGTGTTTTCACATATCACTGAGAAAATCCCAGTTCCGCAAACCTTAATATGTCAACTCTCTAATAGGAAATAGGTTTACTAATAAATTAAGGGAACAGTGTTATTTATTTGGACATCCTTACCACAAGCACTGCATGTTTTCTTTGGAGGATTTGCACTAGGTAAGTTCAGTCACAGTAGCTTTTGTCATCATTGAGAAAAAGCACCCAAACAATTCCTTATGACCCATGGGCCATGAAATAGTTCATTGTTATATTCCTGCATTCACACATTCTATTTTTAACAGCATTAAAAGAATTTTAGATAATTCATTCAATGAAAAGTTTTGCTTATCTCCAGAGGAGTCTCTGATTACCTTTTCATTTTACAACATCTCAAAGCTCTAGGTTCAGGCTTTCAGTTTGACCACAACATTTTCCTCTGGTTCAATTAGTATCTCAATATCGTTTGATATTAGAAACTCAGTGGGGAGTATTAATCAGCTGCCCATGGCCACTTTTATGGAAAACCAAATTAAGACCATGGTAGAAAGACCAGTAAAACTATATCTGGAAGAAAACTGCTAAAACCAGCTTACAGTTCAAAGTACTGAGAAGAGTCATGAATAGAAGAAGAAAAGATTTGGAGACGAAATACAAAGGACATTGGTGAAGTTATAACAAAATGGGCAAAGAGCTATTTTCTCCTTCAGAAAAGTTCTCTGAAGCCTGGGTTTTGGTTTTATGATCCAAGCATGATCAGGGTTGATAAGCTTTCTTGCTATTGTCTTTTCAGAAGGTGAAGTTAGGTGGCTAGCATGCTGGTCTGGCTCTGAAAGGCATTGCTGACTGCAAAGCCCATGTTCTGTCAGCACAGAAAAGGGGTAAACACTAAGGATTGTGAAATATTATTAAGAGGAAAAGTTTCTGACTAAGAACAACATGAAATCAAGAAAGAGCCATGTTCAGCTTGGCTGATAAAGATGCCCAGATAGTGTGCATCTTTCTGTGATAATAGCTATTAGTACCTGCTCTTAGGCTGTGGGCACTGAGGGAAAAGTAAAGTAAGAGGTGAATAGGAAGAGGGCCATGGCATTGTGAATGGAATTTGGAAAGTAATTGCATAAATAAAGGATGGGAAACTGTAGAAAGAGATTTGGACAGATGTAGTAAGAATCTAAACAAACATTAAAGCTGATCACTTCTCTTCCCATGCTCTCTCCTCGGGAGAATCAGTGTCCCAGATGCGGGGTGGGAATTCATCATTTGGGGGAAAAAAAGGGGAGAGGGTTGATTCTGGCACAATTCCCCTTCTGCCTCAACCCTGCAAAATCCAAGGGATTGAACAAAAGGTAAATCAAGGTGGTCACTGGCCAAAAGAGTCACTTCATCCCCTCAGAAAAGCAGAATAATTTCTTGCAGCAGCGGTCGTCTGCTTTCCCCATGGAGCAGAGCACTGGCCATGCAGTCAGCACTTCCGTCAGCTCCTGACTCTCAGGATCCCTGCAACAGCTCTCATTTTCCCCTCTGACTTATGAAAGGTGACTGGTATGGACTGCACTCATTAACTGCCTCCAGGATTTTAAGACTGATCAAACAGCTCCTTATGATTTTAATGCAATTTCAGCTTTTATTAAATGTATGGACTGTCCTGTGGAGATGCAGATTACCACACTGAGAATTTAAACCTATTGATGACAGCCTAGATTTTCCAAGTTGCCTTCCACGGCCCCTGAGAGGGTACCTACAGATTTCCATGGACCTACAGACCACACTAAAAAAATCTGCTGTAATCAACAGGACTGTTTGTCTAAAGCAGGAGCACAGTATCACATCACAGGATTGCTATAGAGCGTGCTGCTCTTCAACTTCTTTTCAAGCAGTGCCAACATACTCTGGCTCCAAGTCTGAAAGCTAATGGGATGCTCTCATGAGTAAGCATTTTCCAGACTGAGTGTACTGTGATCTCTCTGAACTCCACTCCTTTGGGGAGAAATTTCTCAGGATTGCTTGCAGACCCCTGCCTCCCTCTCTCTCTGCATCATGCCAGTGATGGCTTGGCCTGTTCATCCACTATTGCACCAGCAACAAGTGTACAAGGACTAATCAGGAGCATCTAACCTATCTCCAACTTGGCATTGCCTTGCTGTCTGACTAGGGGTAGCTACTATGAGGAGATTGAAGTAGACGGACGCCTGTAATCTTGAGAGCAGACAGCAGACGACCCTTTATTGCTAAAACACACACATACTTATAGTCACATATTCTGCAAAGTCACTGTACACGTGCACAAACATAAAATATGATTGGTTATATCAATGCTGTACACGCGCATAAACATAAGATATAATTGGTTATACTAACACTGTACACGCGCATAAACATAGGACACAATTGGTTATATTAACTAAAACACGCGAAACTTGTCTCAGTCTAATTGGTCAAGATAAACTGCCGAATTGCGGTTCTTTGTGCCAAGTTCCCTTTATCTTGGAATGTGCACCTGTGTTCTAATTGGCATCTTTCTTTTTTTGTCTTCTTGTTTATTCTGTTCAAGGTCTTCTAAAGGCATCTGGAATGCTCTTGCGACCGTTAGCTAAATATGTGTCCACAATTCCCCCTTTTTTGTTTTTCGACAAGTAACAACATGCTGTATTGCCCTTTGCAAAAACCTATGAACACAGCTAATTAAACACGGCAAAAGCAACATTATACCTAATAAAATACATAAGAATAAAAGACTGTTCAGTTAATGCCAATGACACAAAAAGAGGTTTGATTAATAGCTTTAGTCAGTGTCACCCAAACATTCTTACTGTCCCACGGTGTTAAATGATGTGGATCAATCACTGGTGCCACTGTCATGCTGCTTACTACAGTCAGCGTGTTCCATATCAATCTCAGCATAAGGTTTCGTCCATTTAGTTGGAATCCACTTCGGCCCATTTTCTGTAATGACACAAGCATAACCTCGGCCCCACGTTATTACTTTAAAAGGTCCCTCCCATTGCTGACGCTCAATATTTTTAACCCAGACTTTCCACCCATTATCAATATTTTGAATCCCACTATTCATTGTTTGAAAATGCCGAACTACAGGGGGGACTACTGACTCTCCACGCAGGGTCAAAAAATTCATCACATATATTGCTTTCATCAGTCTATTTGAAGGAGGTTCCCCTAATTCCCCCGTTTTTTGTTTTTCCAAAAAATCTTTTAATACTTTATGAGTATGTTCGATTATAGCTTGACCTGTGGGAGAATGAGGAATGCCAGTAATATGAGTAACTCCCCATTGCTGAAAAAATTCCTGAGTCCATTGTGCTATAAAACATGGTCCGTTATCTGTTTTTATCTGGGCCGGGACACCCATTACTGCAAATGCTTGTCGTAAGTGTGTTTGTAGATGTTGACTTGTTTCGCCCGCAAGTGCTGTGGCCCATATCATCAAGGAATATGTATCAACAGAAACATGAACATAACACAATTTTCCAAAAGCTGGTACATGAGTCACATCAGTCTGCCACAATTGCAAGGATTGCAGACCCCTAGGATTTATAGCGCCATCTCCGTGCCCAGATAATTTCTGGCACTCAGCACAGGATTGAATGATGGCTTTGGCATCTGCTATAGAAATTTGAAACTGTTTAGCTAATACTTTCGCTGGTTGGTGGAAAAAACTATGAGCTCCGCGTGCCTGTAGAAGTTTATTGGGGGGTGGCCCAGTCCATACAGGATTAGCTAGCAAATCAGCTCGTTTATTCCCTTCTGTGATCCATCCAGGCAAACTGATGTGACTTCGCACATGCATTATATAATAACACTTTGTCCGTTGGTTTAACAGAAATAGCAACATCTTAAATTTTTCAAACAATGTGATGTTATCAATTTCTTTCAAATAAGCCCGTCTCAAGCGTTTTACTACACCTACCACATATAAAGAATCAGCAATAATATTGACCTCAACATCCTGCCACTTTTTAAATACTTCTATTACAGCTTGAAGTTCCACCACTTGGGGGGAGCCTTCACATGTGACAATGTGATTTTTCCATACCTGACCTTCTTTCCAAACTACTACTGCCTTTCCTGTTTTTCCACTGCCATCCGTAAATACTGTAGGACCATCAGTAGGTAACTCTGCACACAATTCTTTTTCTTCTAGTTGTATATTTTGTAGCAAGGTAAACATTTTGTGTGCAGGAAGATGAATATCTATCTTTCCTTCGAAATCTGCAAAAGCAATTTGTAAAGTTAGACTATTCTGTAGACACCATTGTAAATATCCTTGAGTCAAAGGAACAACAATTGTGTGTGGTTCTTGTCCACAAATCTCAATAATCCGACGTCTCCCCTTTATAATTAATTCTGAAATCATTTCAGTTCGAGAAAATATGGTTTTTCGGGCCTGGTGAGCTAAAAAGATCCATTCTATTATTAACAAGTCTTTGTGACTTCCCTCCCATTGATATATGATCCCGAGGGGTTGTTTTTCTCGGTTTAAAATGCTAAGATTAATGTCAAGATTTTCTTTAATTCTAAAAGCCTGACTCTGGGATATTATATCTGCTATCTTTTGTAATGCTTGTTTACCTTGAGGAGTCAATTGTCGAGGTGCCGTTAAGGTAGTGTTGCCTCGTAACATTTCAAATAAAGGGGTCAGAAGCTCATTATCTATTCCCAACAGTGTTCGAACCCAATTGATTGTCCCCAGTAATTTTTGCACATCATTCAATGTTTCAATCTTGTCTGTAATTTCCAGTTTTTGTGGAACGATAGTTTTTTCTAAAATCTTCCAGCCTAAATATTTCCATGGTTGCATTTTTTGTACCTTTTCTGGTGCTATTTTTAAACCAAAATCAGACAATTGTGTAGTCAATTCTTTGAGCTTTTCGGATAACTCTCTTTTCCCTGCTATCAAGATATCATCCATATAGTGATAAATAATCAAGTCTGGATTTTGTTGTCTAAACCCTTTTAGAGCTTGGGATACATAGGATTGGCATATGGTTGGAGAATTTTTCATTCCTTGTGGCAGAACTACCCAATGATAATGTTCCATGGGTTCCTGTTTGTTTATGGTGGGGATAGAAAAGGCAAATTTTTCCGCATCTTTTGGGTCTAAATATATTGTAAAGAAACAATCCTTTAAATCAATAATCAAAATGTTCCATCCTTGTGGAATCATGGTAGGCATGGGTAACCCTAATTGAAGGGCTCCCATATTTTCCATTACTTCATTTATCTTTCTTAAATCATGCAATAGTCTCCATTTCACAGATTTTTTTGGAATGACAAAAACTGGTGTATTCCAAGGGCTTGTGGTATTCACCAAGTGCCCTTGTTCCAATTGCTCCTGTACTAACTGTTTCAAGATGGCGACCTTAGATTCAGTCAGCGGCCATTGATCTACCCAAATCGGTTCCTCTGTTTTCCATTTCAGTTTTAGGCATGGTCGCCCGTCAATGGCCGCGCCACAAAATTGTCTCCTGTACTAAGCACACATCCCATTTGACTTAATGCATCCCTGCCTATCAGGTTCATAGGGATATTGGTTACATAAGGTTTGATATAAGAAACTGAATTTTGACAAATCAATTGAATCATATATTTGCTTTGTCGAGTTTTTGATAATCCTCCCACACCGAACAGTTTCGAATCCATCTCAGAAAGCTCCCAAGTAACAGGCCAGTCCTCCCACAACAGAACTGTTACATCTGCTCCAGTGTCCACTAATGCTTGTAATTTTATTTTTTCTGGCCTGTTCTTTGCATTTTGTAACTCTGCTGATATACTAGGTTTTGTTTTATTGATCTCCATTGACCACATAATTTGAGCTTCTGTCGTGGTTTAACCCCAGCCAGCAACTAAACACCACGCAGCCGCTCACTCACTCCCCCCCCACCCAGTGGGATGGGGGAGAAAATCAGGAAAAAGAAATAAAACTCGTGGGTTGAGATAAGAACGGTTTAATAGAACAGAAAAGAAGAAACTAATAATGATAATGATAACACTAATAAAATGACAACAGCAATAATGAAAGGATTGGAATGTACAAATGATGTGCAGTGCAATTGCTCACCACCCGCCGACCGACACCCAGCCAGTCCCCTGAGCGGCGAATCCCTGCCCCCACTTCCCCGTTCCTATACTAGATGGGACGTCACATGGTATGGAATACCCCGTTGGCCACTTTGGGTCAGCTGCCCTGGCTGTGTCCTGTGCCAACTTCTTGTGCCCCTCCAGCTTTCTCGCTGGCTGGGCATGAGAAGCTGAAAAATCCTTGACATTAGTCTAAACACTACTGAGCAACAACTGAAGACATCAGTGTTATCAACATTCTTCGCATACTGAACTCAAAACATAGCACTGTACCAGCTACTAGGAAGACAGTTAACTCTATCCCAGCTGAAACCAGGACAGCTTCTAATCCCGTAGATCCAAACCCTGCATTGCCACGCTGTTGATTAACCTTACATGGTACGTTTGCTTTAAAAGGGACTAGCTGTGCAATTCTGCTTCCTTCCTGTATCGATACTGGTGGAGACGGCGTCCAAATCATAGCATAAATACGACCTGTGTAGTCCGCATCAATCACCCCGGGAAGCACAAAAATTCCTTGTAATGTTATACTAGACCGTCCCAACAACAGGGCACTAAGCCCATTACCTAATGGTCCTTGTGCGTTTACTGGCACACGGTGTACCTGAGAGTTCCATAGTAGAATGGTTTCTATTGTTGAGACATCCACTCCGGCACTTCCAGCTGTTCGGGCTGGCAATTCTGCCAGACATCCTTCTTGGCGCCGTTCTGGGATCCTTTCAGAGCTGTTGGGGTCATCGCACCGCTCCTCACACTCTTCTTGTAGTTTCCCGGAGATGGGGTACCTCGAGGTGGCAGAGCTACACCTTCCTTTGTGAAACGAGATCTACATTGGTTAGCATAATGTCTCCCTTTATGACAACGAGGGCATATATTAGGCCCAGCTTCCACTTTGTTTCACCCTTCTTTACACTGAAATTGCAAATGTCCCGGTTGTCCACATTTATAGCATCTCTTAACATTTTTTGTATCCATTCGCATGGCTACAGCAAAAGCATTGGCCATTAATGTAGTTTTATGCTCCAAAGACCCAACTTTGTTACAGGCCTCTATCATATCTACTAGCGTCACTCTTCCTGGCATCGATTGTAGTATTTTTTTACAGTCCGCATTTGCATTTTCCACAGCCAATTTTATTATCAATGCTTCTTTGGCATCAGCATTATCTATTTGCTTTTCAATAGCATCTCGCAGACGATCAATAAAGGACATATAATGTTCCGTATTACCCTGCCTTATACTTGTAAATGATTGTTCTGGCTTTCCAGCTTCAGGCAAGGTTACCATTGCCTTCAGAGCTAAGGAAGCTGATTCTTGTAATACTTCCACGGGTAGCCTCGCTTGCCTATTAACATCTGCAAAGTCACCAGTCCCCATCATTTGTGCAGAAGTGATCATATACCTCGGATCTCCTTCTGGGTGGTCCAAATTTCTTAGTGCCGCTAAATCACATAATTGTGCCCATTTCACCTTCCATAATAGACGCTGAGTCGGGGTTAAAATCATTGTAGCCAATTGTGTACAGTCAAAGCCCGTTAAAATTTGACCAGAAAATATATTCTCCAATAACACCTGACTAAACGGAGCAGACAGTCCATTAGCCATTACTGTTTTCCGTACTTATTTTATTAAATCCCAATTGAAAGGTTGCCACACGTTTGGGGCATTCTGCCTGACTGTAACTGGAAAAGCCACAGGATTTAGACCTTTGGTTAACATTTTATCATTTATGTCCTTCCATCGCTTTTTTATAGCTTCTCCTGGGGATGTATCTGTCTCATAGGGAGGTGCAGAGGGGATAGGTCTCTGCTCGAGAGGCAGGTTACTTAAAGGTTGATCGTTGCCTCCATTAATGACATCTCCCTCGGTGTTTAATTCCTCATCACTGTCCGAATTATTTACCACCTCGCCACACACACTTCTCTTTTTTTCCGGGGTATCTTCAATTGAAATTTTTACAGCAGCAGCCACCTCCTTTTCTGCCTTAAGGGCTTTCAACGTTTCCAGCACCAATCTCCACGTAGCGGAGATTTTCTGAGCCTTCATGTCCCCACGCGATACAAAGTCCCAAATTACTTTTCCCATTTCTTCCCAATTTTTAACTTTAAAGACTTCTACATTCGAAGTGGGGGCACCATGGTCCTTAAGCCACTTCAGCATCATACGTAAAGTATTTGAATCATACTTAATCCCTCTCTCGGAGAGGATATGCGAAAGCATTTGTACAATTGCCCCTTCTTCCACAGACATCTGGGCACCCATTTTAATCCTCCTAGCCGCTCACCTTACTTCCAAACGAGCAGGGTGATTGATCTCCCGGGAGAAGGTTGTCCGCTCAGTCCAGCTGGCTAGACGATCGTTCGGCTAGAGTCTTCTCCGGACGCACTTCCAGCAATTCCAGCGTTTTCTCGGCCCGCAATCACGTCGGGGTCACCATTTGAGGAGATTGAAGTAGACGGACGCCTGTAATCTTGAGAGCAGACAGCAGACGACCCTTTATTGTTAAAACACACACATACTTATAGTCACATGTTCTGCAAAGTCACTGTACACGCGCACAAACATAAAATATGATTGGTTATATCAACGCTGTACACGCGCATAAACATAAGATATAATTGGTTATACTAACACTGTACACGCGCATAAACATAGGACACAATTGGTTATATTAACTAAAACACGCGAAACTTGTCTCAGTCTAATTGGTCAAGATAAACTGCCGAATTGTGGTTCTTTGTGCCAAGTTCCCTTTATCTTGGAATGTGCACCTGTGTTCTTCTAATTGGCATCTTTCTTTTTTTGTCTTCTTGTTTATTCTGTTCAAGGCCTTCTAAAGGCGTCTGGAATGCTCTTGCGACCGTTAGCTAAATATATGTCCACACTACTAAATGTTTCATTCCATAAGAATTGTTTTCCAGTGGCTTCTAGACAAATTTCCATTTAAAAGCTTTTTTTAGGGTTTTGTTTTGTTTTGTTATTTTTTTCCTGAGCATGAGCAGGAAAACATACTCTAGAATCTAATAAACACTGAAAGACAAGCTAGGTTATTTTGGGTTGATGCATCTACAGTGATATTTTGCACTGAGAATTTAATTAACAATTCTTTTGATGATAAATAAACCAGAATAAAATCCAGCTCATCTTCCAAGAGCTGAATTTGTTCTCTACTTCTAATGGCAGTAAAAATTAATAAAATCTTATTTTAGTGAGTAAAGTAAGCTTAGGTAATTCTGAAGGAATGAGAGGAGCCAATCTACCAAGGGAAACAATGTATTTTATGTTTGTCACATAAATGTATTTATATTAAATCACATATCTGACCTTCATTATTCTCCTGTTTTCTCATTTATAGACTACATTTAGTAGTACTTGCTCAGCTTTGGAAAGCTGTTTGAAATACATGGGAGAAAAGGTAGATATAACAAGGATTAATAATTTTTCAAATTATAAGACATATTTGGCCATGTTCTGCCAGAAGATGTTCAGTTCTTAGAGAACAGCAAAACCAGAGGTATTTCTTCTCTGGATTTTTTTTTACATTTGTTTTCTTCTGCTCAATTTCCTACATGTATATTTTGCTTTTAAGGAATTTTTTCCTAATGTTGCTCAATTGTTTTTTTTTTTACCTTAAGCATTTATGCTCTTGATGTCATTGATTTAAAAAGCAAATGAGTGAAGGTGAGATTTCATAACATGAGAGGATGATCATTCTCCTTTTGCTTTCCCTTTTGCTGTCTCCTAGCCTGAGGGGTCTGCTCATCTACTCTCCAGATACATTTTAAGCATGCTCTCATAATATTAACAAAAGGAGTTTATAGTATCTCAGAGAATTTAAGATCCAGGCACACTGCAGAAGAGTCTACTGTAAACAGGTTTGGGTTTTTTTCCTAGAAAAAAATATAAGAGACTGAAAAGTTTACTGTGTTGGGGTAATAGTGTATCCAGTACAATATAGTAGTATAGCTCTCTGTACTTGTGATACAGTGTCTCTGGCTTAGTATAACCTCATTGTGCAGTACACTGAGTTTACTGAAATTCTGGAAGCTGATAACAATAATTAAGCAATAAGACATGACAAGTAGTATGCAATCCCAGAATGCCTAGGTGAGTTGTTAGGCACACCTACAACTGCTTTGAACCACCTGGAAGAATTATTTTTATACGTAATGTGGATACTGGTAGGGAATGATCTGATTTGTTTGCAGCTATGCAGTTATCTCATCCTAACCACCATGATAAGAGCTCATCTGCTTAGTAACTAGACTGATATTGACTTAAGTAATAATGATCAGGAGTGAACATTGCTGCTGGTTTAATGACTGACAGGGATAAACACATGGCCCAAGGCATAGCAATAGGCCATTAGTCTCCAAGCAGAGCCCTGAAATGCAGCTGTGGGTGTTATTGTAAACTGAGACTGACTGCAAGTATTTCAGGTTTGGATGAAGGGCCACAATAAGGCAACATCCTTGGGTAAGCGTAGGGTATGTCTAGGGAACAAGGTGTGCTTGAGCTACATGCTCACCATTTCATAGGGGTTGTAATAATGTGTAAGTTGCCCTGAATAGCTTCTAGTCTTCTTGTTTGAAATAATATATTTGCATTCAATTGACTTAACCTGTCCTAAAAGGTTACATTTCAAAAAAATGGGATATCCTTAATATGAACACTAAACCCTCTTATATCAATTATTTCCATGATTTTCAAATTTGCTTGTGCACCTCTCCAAGCTTTAGCTCACACTGGGTCTAATCTGGGGCCTAATGAAGTCACTGCAAAAATCTGACTTATTTTAATGGGATGAGAATTGAGGCCTGGTTGTTTTACAGCTTCAAGATACTAGCAGATTAAAATTTGTAGCATTTATCTAGTCCAGACCACAATAACTGCATCTCATCTTCATTGCAGCCTTAATGATGTAATGGTCTGTCCTTGTGCATTATTACTTACTACTATCCACAGTGCATACATGTGCATTGGATAATGATCACATTAGGATTTCGCAACAATAACAATTACAAGCTAAGTTTGAAAACCGCACTGTGAATATTGGGAACAGTCATTCTCTCTAAGAAAGACACCAAACTTGGGTTTCCAGGTTAGGAAGGAAATCTCTGTCTGCTCCCTGTATCATCAGGAGAGGACAAGATGGCGTTCAGAGCAGGAACCTAACTGGGGTGCTGTGAACAGCAATCTGCAGGAGTGCTGCTTTTCCTCCGCTTATTGCAATGGGGACTGAGGAAGATGAACCTTTCAATTCAGGCCATTAGATTAGATGCCTAAAAAACTAACTGTGGTAACTTAAGCTTATAATGTTAAAATTTTATATCGTGTATGGAAAGTGACTGAGTTAACAATTTTGAATGAAGACTAAAGTAGTTTTGGGTGCTCAGCTGATGACAAGTCAAAAGGACATTGATTCTTAGAAGATACTGAATGTCCACCATTGTTGGTGTATAAAGGTGGAATATGAAGCCCTGCTGAAGTGAATGAACGCTTTGTCACTTGTTCAGTGGACTCATTGCTGAGTTTCATCTAAACTTAAATGCCCAAATAAAATGGTAGCTAACAAAATGACTGGAGATGAACATCTTGATTTTGCTCCTTGAAATATTCATTGATCACCAGGCTGCCCAGAGGGAAAAAACATTGATGTATACTTTAGATGAAAGCAAGCTCATTTACTTTGCCTTTTTTCCTCTGCCTCCATATCATATTGGTAGATGCTGACCCATAACCTCATCCTATAATATTGATTTGGGTTTGTTCTCACCAAATATCACCTGGTTCTCTAGCAACACACACAGGTCACAGCTATTTTGTGATGAAGGTCATTCTATAAAAGGTTTGTTTTCTATCAAATCATGATATCAGACCATGATATCAAATCATGGCTTATGTTATCACGGGACCTCTCTCCATTATTTTTCAATGGTCCTGGGAGTCTGGAGAGGTCCCAGTCAACTGGGAATTGGCAAATGTTGTCCCAATTTTCAAGAAGGGTAAGAAAGGAAGACCCTGGTAATTACAGGCCTGTCAGTCTCACTTCAGTGCCTGGTAAAATTATGGAGAAGGTCATTCTGGGAGTTACTGAAAAACACTTGAGAGACAATGCAGTCATTGGTCATAGCCAGCACGGGTTCACGAGGGGAAAGTCCTGCTTAACCAACTTTTTTCCTTTTATTACAAGGTCACCCATCTAGTTGACCAAGGGAAGCCAGTATATGGGGGAATTTTTGGATTTTAGCAAAGCTTTTGATACTGTCTCTCACAGTATCCTTCTGGACAAAATGTCCAGCACACAGCTAGACAAGTCCAAAATACATTGGGTGAGCAATTGGCTGATGGGTCGGGCTCAAAGAATTATAGTAAATGGGGTTACATCAGGCTGGTGGCCAGTCACCAGTGGGGTTCCCCAAGGCTCAATTTTAGGGCCAGTGCTCTTCAATGTTTTTATAAATGATCTGGACGCAGGAATCGAATGTACATTAAGTAAGTTTGCCGATGATACTAAACTAGGAGGAGCTGTGGACTCCCTCAAGGGTAGAGAGGCCTTACAGAGAGATCTGGATAGACTAGAGAGCTGGGCAATAACCAACTGTGTGAAATTTAACAAGAGCAAGTGCCGGATTCTCCACCTGGGACAGGGTAATCCTGGGTATACGTACAAATTGAGGGATGAGAGGCTGGAGAATAGCCCCATGGAAAGAGATCTGGGGGTTTGGGTTGATGGCAATATGAGTCAACAGTGTGCCCTGGCAGCCAAAAGGGCCAACCGTGTCCTGGGGTGCATCAAGCACAGCATAGCTAGCCGGTCGAGGGAGGTGATTGTCCCACTCTACACTGCACTGGTGCAGCCCCACCTCGAGTACTGTGTGCAGTTTTGGGTGCCTTAATATAAGAAGGACATCAAACTATCGAGTGTGTCCAGAAGAGAGCGACCAAGATGGTGAAAGGTCTCGAGGGCAAGACTTATGAGGAACAGCTGAGGTCACTTGGCTTGTTCAGCTTAGAGAAGAGAAGGCTGAGGGGTGACCTCATCGCAGTCTACAACTTCCTCAAGGGGGGCAGCAGAGGGGGAGGAGCTGATCTCCTCTCTCTGGTGACCAGCAATAGGACACGAGGAAATGGAATGAAGCTGTGTCAGGGGAAGTTCAGCTTGGACATTAGGAAAAGGTTCTTCACTGAGAGGGTGGTCAGTCACTGGAACAGGCTCCCCAAGGAAGTGGTCACTGCACCAAGCCTGTCAGAGTTCAAGGAGTATCTGGATGATGCTCTTAGTCATATGGTTTAGTGTTAGGTAGTCCTGCGAGGAGCAGGGAGTTGGACTTGATGATCCTTATGGGTCCCTTCCAACTTGAGATATTCTATGATTCTATAAGAGAGAGTATGAATAACTTATGTCTGAGTTCACAATATTAGACCAAGAACCAAACCACAGTTAACTTACTCTTGAAGCCATGGGAAAATTCAGGTTGTGGTGCATGGTGAATGTATTAAAATTCATTGAAAATCTGTCAACGCAGTTTCCATGGGATTACCAATTAGCAAGTTAAAATATTTTTGACAGTGTGAAAAAACCTGTATTTTTATCTTGTAAAACATATTTTCTAGATGTATTTTTAATGACTCCTTCTCTCTAGTTAGTGGAAAAAGTTCTTTTGTCTGAAGACCAGTTGGATCAGCCCTTACTCTGCGTAACTTAGGATGTTTCTTCCATTTCCAGCATCTGTGATAGGTGGTGCATGAGAAATATAGACAGTTGAATTATATTGTTCTTATGTACAGAGATCTTATATTCCATAGTACTTCTGTTATTTTTACTACAAATCATGCACAATATCCAGAACTGGAATAAAGACCCTGTGCACAGCAATTTATAAAATACAAATCTTTCAAAAATGTTCGTTAAACAATTTTACAAACAGAAATACAAACAGTAAACAGATGTTGCCTTGTTTGAAGTGCAGCTGTGGAGCAAAATGTGTGACAACTTTATTAACAGCACCCAGAAAATTATCACAAAAACTGGCAAATATATTAGCCAGGGAGATACTAGTAGGTGGAATACAAACTAGGTAGGAATTTGGTTGTGACACACAAACTATTCTGCAAGATGCCAAGGGATGCTTTGTGGACAGGACCTTGGGTTTGTGTCTAGCTGAGTCACCACAGCTGCAAGTGCGTCCTGATATATGCAAAGAGATGAGATGAGCCCCTGCAGGAGCTAGCTATACTTTGAACATTCCTCATCCCGAACTGGAAGGCAGAATAGTAACCCTGATTCTGCCACTGCTTTGCAAAGATGATTTTTCTAGGCCTACCTCAAATCTGAAGAGAGGGAAAAAAAAGGAAAAAGTGTTGGGGGAGGACTAATACCTAACTATTCATGCTGAGGGTACACTAAGGAACCCAGAGATCCATTAAGAAACAAAGTACTCTTGTTATTAGTGTCCCAGCCATCATCTTAAGAGATCTGATGTCATATTCACAGGCTCAATATGGCTATTTCAAATCCCAGTGCTCCCCCAGTGCCCCGCTGCCCAGGGAATATTTTTCTTGCCAGAAATGTTCTTTGGTATTCAGAAGCAATGATGTATATCCTTTGGACGCACAGCACAGCATGGATGACAGTGCTGTTCGGAGGTAGGGGGGGAACAAACAGGATTTAATGACACTCAAAGCTGTTACGAGAAGGGTGACTGAATGCTGTCTTTACAGTAGGAGTGGCTGGAGTGGTTAGTTGTGGTAAAGATGGGAGAGCGCTCCTTCATTCTGCTCC
Source organism: Harpia harpyja (assembly GCF_026419915.1). NCBI lineage: Eukaryota > Metazoa > Chordata > Aves > Accipitriformes > Accipitridae > Harpia > Harpia harpyja. Next base: position 12,423,951 of record NC_068968.1, read on the forward strand.
CTGCAAAAGATCTGCTGTCGTGGTTTAACCCCAGCCAGCAACTAAGCACCACGCAGCCGCTCACTCACTCCCCCCCCACCCAGTGGGATGGGGGAGAAAAACAGGAAAAGAAGTAAAACCCATGGGTTGAGATAAGAATGGGTTAATAGAACAGAAAAGAAGAAACTAATAATGATAACACTAGTAAAATGACAACAGTAATGATAAAAGGATTGGAATGTACAAATGCTGCGCAGTGCAATTGCTCACCACCCGCCGATCGACACCCACCTAGTCCCCGAGCGGTGATTCCCCCCGCCCCCACTCCCCCCAGTTTATATACTAGATATGACGTCACATGGTATGGAATACCCCATTGGCCACTTTGGGTCCGCTGCCCTGGCTGTGTCCTGTGCCAACTTCTTGTGCCCCTCCAGCTTTCTCGCTGGCTGGGCATGAGAAGCTGAAAAATCCTTGACTTTAGACTAAACACTACTTAGTAACAACTGAAAACATCAGTGTTATCAACATTCTTCACATACTGAACTCAAAACATAGCACTGTACCAGCTACTAGGAAGACAATTAACTCTATCCCAGCTGAAACCAGGACAGTATCCAACCCTTATTCTATACCATTGACGTCATGCTCAGGTCCCATACTTTCCAATACATCCTGGTCAATCATCACCACCTTTTCTGTCCCTTTGAGACATATAAAAAATGAGAGAGAGAGAGAGATATATATGCACACACAGAGATATCATTCTTTTAGTTTATGGGTCATGTTCATAAAATGTTCATTGAGTTCATTTAGTTTCCGACTCTGGGCTCCATCTGTCATACCAGTCTTTCTGGGCAGGAGGGGTGGTGCAAAGTCCTCTCAGTCGGTAGAGCAGGACTGGGCTTCAGTGCGGTGTGACAAGCAGGTGACATTGGACGCAGCAGGAGGATGGTGTGCACCGTTGGATTGTTGCATGCTGGAGTCAGTTCTGGTTCCACCACTACTGTGCTTTGCTCAGATTTATCACAGTTCATTCTTGCTTGATCTAAGTGATTCTTACTGTAGTACTATGGATATAGCATATAACAATTATAGTAAGGATAACATACAGTAGCAGGGTTATATAGCAACTAATATCATACAGTTTAATTCTGGCTATTCTCACCTAAAATCAAATCCCCTTGAGGCACACATCGGACTTCCCCATCTTTTCGCATCACCCACCAAGTGCACCCAGGCCCTTGAGCAAAAGCAATCCCACGAATGGGTTTACATTTGCCTGAGGCAGGAGTAACCCAGACTGTCTTCCCTAACATATTCTTCATGCGCACTACAGGGACTTTATCCCCTTCTACAGTACGTAAAAATTCTGACTGGGCAGGGCCACCCCGATTGGCAGGTCCTCTGGTGTTCACTAACCAGGTGGCTTTTGCTAAATGTGTATCCCAGTGTTTGAAAGTTCCACCCCCCCATTGCTCACAATGTAGTCTTTAACAGTCCATTGTATTGCTCAATTTTCCCAGAGGCTGGTGCATGATAGGGGATATGATATACCCACTCAATGCCATGCTCTTTGGCCCAGGTGTCTATGAGGTTGTTTCGGAAGTGACTCCTGTTGTCTGACTCAATTCTTTCTGGGGTGCCGTGTCGCCACAAGACCTGCTTTTCAAGGCCCAGGATAGTGTTCTGGGCAGTGGCATGGGGCACAGAATATGTTTCCAGCCATCCAGTGGTTGCTTCCACCATCGTGAGCACATAGCGCTTGCCTTGGCGAGTTTGTGGGAGTGTGATATAGTCAATCTGCCAGGCTTCCCCATATTTATATTTCAGCCATCGCCCTCCATACCACAGGGGCTTCAAATGCCCTGCTTGCTTAATTGCAGCACAGGTTTCACATTCATGGATTACCTGTGCAATAGTGTCCATGGTCAAGTGCACCCCTCGATCACGAGCCCATCTATATGTTGCATCTCTTCCCTGATGGCCTGAGGTATCATGGGCCCACTGAGCCATAAATAGTTCACCCTTATGTTGCCAGTCCAGGTCCACCTGAGCCACTTCAATCTTGGCGGCCTGATCTGCCTGCTGGTTGTTTTGATGTTCTTCAGTGGCCCAACTCTTGGGTACGTGAGCATCTACATGACGTACTTTTACAACCAGATTCTCTAGCCGAACAGCAATATCTTGCCACAGTGCGGCAGCCCAAATGGGTTTGAAATGGGGAGCCAAAGGAACCTGAGTAGATATAGTAGATATATGGATGTAGATAGGAACTGTTTAATAATTATCTAGCTTATAGTGAAGTTAAGGAAATTTCAGTAGAGGTAGACATGGCCCAAGGGGATGAGAAGTGATGCTTAACGTTTGCATTGTTGGCCCAAGGGGATGAGAAGTGATGCTTAAGGTTTGCATTGTTGAGGCTGGCTGGGGCAGGAGATAGTCCCTGATAAGAAGCAGCAGTCGACCCCAAAAACCAGCCAAGACCGGCCCTGTGACTTCTTGGAACTAATTTCAATATGAAGCGGGGACAGATCATGCCTATGTATAGGCGTATTGCGAAACTCTATGTATATGTAACACTTGACTGTATAAATTTGAAGCGAACTGCCGAGTCAGGCGCGCATGACTTTGGTGGGACTACCCCCCGTGCTGCCCAGCGCTGAATAAACATACCTACTTTACAATCTCACTGACTGTGGAGTCTGTTTCCCCACGTCAGGTTTGCCTCTGCGCTGCCAGTTGCTCTGCTTCCATTGCTGTAGCCACCCCCACAGGGCATTTGCCACCATCCATGAGTCAGTATAAAGATAAAGCACTGGCCACTTTTCTCTTTCAGCAATGTCTAATGCTAGCTGGATGGCTTTCACCTCTGCAAACTGACTTGATTCACCTTCTCCTTCAGCAGTTTCTGCGACTTGTCGTATAGGACTCCATGCAGCAGCCTTCCACCTCTGATGTTTTCCCACGATGCGACAGGATCCGTCAGTGAACAGGGCATATTGCCTCTCATTTTCTGGCAGTTTATTATACAGTGGGGCCTCTTCAGCACATGTCACCTCCTCCTCTGGTGACATTCCAAAATCTTTGCCTTCTGGCCAGTCCGTGATCACTTCTAAAATTCCTGGGTGACTGGGGTTTCCTATGCAAGCCCGTTGTGTGATCAGTGCAATCCACTTACTCCATGTAGCATCAGTTGCGTGATGTGTAGAGGAGACCCTCCCTTTGAACATCCAGCCCAGCACTGGCAGTTGGGGTGCTAAGAGGAGCTGTGCTTCAGTACCAGCCACTTCTGAGGCAGCTCGAACTCCTTCATATGCTGCCAATATCTCTTTTTCAGTTGGAGTATAGCGAGCCTCGGATCCTCGATATCCTTGACTCCAAAACCCCAGGGGTCGGCCTCGGGTCTTCCCAGGTGCTTTCTGCCAGAGGCTCCAGGTAGGGCCATTCTCCCCAGCTGCAGTAGAGAGCACATTTTTAACATCTTGTCCTGCCCGGACTGGTCCAAGGGCTACTGCATGAACAATCTCCCGTTTAATTTGTTCAAAGGCTTGTTGTTGCTCAGGGCCCCATTTAAAATCATTCTTCTTCTGGGTCACTTGATAGAGAGGGCTTACAATCAGACTGTATTTTGGAATATGCATTCTCCAAAACCCCACGACACCTAAGAAGGCCTGTGTTTCCTTTTTATTAGTCGGTGGAGACATAGCTGCTATTTTGTTGATCACGTCCATTGGGATCTGACAACATCCATCTTGCCATTTTATTCCTAAAAACTGGATCTCCTGTGCAGGTCCCTTGACCTTACTTTCTTTTATGGCAAAACCAGCTTTCAGAAGGATTTGGCTTATTTTCTTCCCTTTCTCAAAGACTTCTTCTGCCGTGTTGCCCCATACGATGATGTCATCAATGTATTGCAGGTGTTCCGGAGCTTCACCTTTTTCCAGTGCAGTCTGGATTAGTCCATGGCAAATGGTGGGGCTGTGTTTCCACCCCTGGGGCAGTCGATTCCAAGTGTACTGGATGCCCCTCCAAGTAAAGGCAAATTGTGGACGACACTCTGCTGCCAGAGGGATTGAGAAAAACGCATTAGCAATGTCAATTGTGGCGTACCACTTGGCTGCCTTTGACTCTAGTTCGTATTGAAGTTCTAGCATATCTGGAACAGCAGCACTCAGTGGTGGCGTAACTTCATTCAGGCCACGATAGTCAACTGTTAGTCTCCACTCCCCATTAGACTTTCGCACTGGCCATATGGGACTATTAAAGGGTGAGCAAGTTTTGCTGATCACTCCTTGGCTCTCCAGTTGACGAATCAACTTGTGGATGGGAATCGGAGAGTCTCGGTTGGTGCGATATTGGCGCCGGTGCACCGTCGTGGTAGCAATTGGCTCTTGTTGTTCTTCAACCCTCAGCAACCCCACAATCGAAGGGTCTTCAGAGAGACCAGGCAGGGTAGACAGCTGTTCAGTGCCCTCCGTCTCCAAGGCAGCTATACCAAAAGCCCATCAATACCCCTTTGGGTCCTTAAAATACCCTCTCCTGAGATAGTCTATACCAAGGATACACAGAGCCTCTGGACCAGTCACAATGGGGTGTTTCTGCCATTCATTCCCAGTTAGGCTTACTTCAGCTTCCAATGCAGTTAACTCTTGGGATCCCCCTGTCACACCAGAAATACAAATGGGTTCTGCCCCTTCATAACTTGATGGCATTAGAGTACACTGTGCGCTGGTGTCTACTAGAGCCTTATACTCCTGTGGGTCTAACGTGCCAGGCCATCGAATCCACACAGTCCAATAGACCCGGTTATCCCTTTCCTCCACCTGGCTGGAGGCAGGGCCCCTCTAATTCTGGTCAGAGTATCCAGTACTCACTTCTCGTAAAATTGGCTCAGGAGTCCCTTCAAGAGGATCAGAAATAAGATCAGCCCTTCTACTCTGTCTGGAAACTGGAGCGGCATTTTTCCTGGTAGAATCCTCTTTTGCGGTGGTTTTTCCTCACAGCTCATGTACCCGTGCATTTAGGACCGAGGTAGGTTTTCCATCCCATTTCCTCATGTCCTCTCCATGATCACATAGGTAAAACCACAGGGCACCTCGCGGTGTGTACCTTCTATATTCTCTCTCTTGGGCAGAGGAGCACTCACTCCTAATAGCTGAGACTTTGGTCCTTACAGGTGGGCGATAGGACATCTCCTCTTTGAATTGCTGGAAAGCCCGGGACAGCTTCTCCACAGCCGAAATGCAGGCTTGTAGGAGGGAGGAGAGATTTTCTTCGTATTGCCGGAGTTGGCGAGCCACTTCATCCACTGTCGTTGCCTCTTCATCTTTCCAGGTCATTATTGCCAGTGGGTTGGCATAGGACGATGGTGCACTCCGTACAAACTTCCGCCACATGGGTCGTGTGCATTGGACTTCGTCTGGATCTTTGGGTAATTGTGGGTTGTCCGGGTCATGATGAATCATATCTAGCACAGCTAATTCCCTCAGATATTGGATACCTCTTTCCATGGTGGTCCACTTGCTTGATTGACATATAACATCTTCCTTGAAGGGGTACCTTTCCTTCACACTTGACAGGAGTCGCCTCCAGAGGCTGATGGCTTGTGTCCCTTTTCCAATTGCCTTGTCAATGCCACCTTCCCTGGCAAGCGATCCCAGCTGCTTGGCTTCCCTACCTTCTAATTCCAAGCTATTAGCCCCATTGTCCCAGCATCGGAGGAGCCAGGTGATAATATGCTCACCTATACGGCGGCCAAAATCTTTTCGCATATCCCGCAGCTCACTCAAGGATAGGGACCGGGTTATTACCTCTGGTTCTGCCTCTTCCTCCTGTTCCCGTGATGACCCTGGTTTGCCTTCATCCTTCGCTAAGCAAACTGGTTTTTTTGTATATTTCTTTTTCTGTATGGGGCAACTGATACTGGTGCAGGTTGGTCCGCTGGTTCAATTGCAGTACCGCTTGCCGGGTTTTGGATAACCGCAGTGCCTGTTGCCAGGGTTTGGGTAGCCATAGTGCTCGTCGCCAGGGCTGGAGGGGTCACAGTGCCCGTTGCCGAGGTTTGGGTAGCAGCAGTGCTTGTCGCCGGGGCTGGAGGGGTCGCAGTGCCCATCGCCAAGGTTTGGGTAGCTGCTGTGCTCGTTGCTGGGGCTGGAGAGGCTGCAGTGCCTGTCACTGAGGTTTGGGTAGCCACAGTGGTCATCGCCAGGGCTGGAGGGGTTGCGGTGCCTGTTGCCAATGTTTGGGTGACCGCAGTGCTCATCATTTTGTTGTTAGGTCCAGAGACCTTCTCTTCCCCTTGAGGGTACTGAGTGGTGTTGATCAGGGCTCGATAGGCATGGGCCAGGCCCCAGCATGTTGCAGTGATTTGTATCTCTCTGGAGCTGCCGGGGTGACAGCATACCTTTTCCAAATATTTTACTAGTTCTTCTGGATTCTGCACTTGTTCAGGGGTGAATTTCCAAAACATTGGAGGTGCCCACTGTTCTAGGTACTTGCCCATACTACCCCACACACCCTGCCACTCATAATTATCCAGCCTTGGGGCAGATCTCTGGGTGATCTTCTTAAATAGTTGTTTAACCTTAAACAAGACCTGAACCACATTCAGGACCATGCTAATTCCTAGCAGTAGGGCTAGGACCGTGCTGGTCTCAACATCCCAAGAGTATTCAAATTTTTCAAAATTCTCAAACACCATTGTAACTGGACTGAAGGAGAAAGGAGAGGGGAAGAAAGGTACCCCACCCATAGACTGGCTCTCCGAGGAGGAAAGGTAAATGGTGTAATTATTAATAGTTTCCCGCACATGGCTCCTGGAGTATAAAGGTGACAATGCTGAGTGCAAATACCGGATTAATCCCACAACCGATGACTTTATCACACCATAAACCAGTGTTACACAATATATCAAACCTTAATCCACCTCCCACGGATGATAAGCAGCAGAAGAGGGACTACATACAGCAAGCGAGGTGATACATAACAGAACTTTAAAAACCAGAGCAACAACTCTAAGAACACATAAATCAACATAGTGACCAGCGACTATTAGACCAATATAATGAATGCTTGTAACAAATTTGTTTTAACAAGCTCTGGTCAGGTTTGTCGTTATCTCAACCCTTCGTGCCCCACGTTGGGCGCCAAAAAGGACTGTCGTGGTTTAACCCCAGCCAGCAACTAAGCACCACGCAGCCACTCACTCACTCCCCCCCCACCCAGTGGGATGGGGGAGAAAATCGGGAAAAGAAGTAAAATTTGTGGGTTGAGATAAGAACGGTTTAATAGAACAGAAAAGAAGAAACTAGTAATGATAATGATAACACTAATAAAATGACAACAGCAATAATAAAAGGATTGGAATGTACAAATGCTGCGCAGTGCAGTTGCTCACCACCCGCCGACCAACACCCAGCTAGTCCCCGAGCGGCAATTCCCCCTGCCCCCACTCCCCCTATTTTATATACTAGACGTGATGTCACATGGTATGGAATACCCCGTTGGCCACTTTGGGTCAGGTGCCCTGGCTGTGTCCTGTGCCAACTTCTTGTGCCCCTCCAGCTTTCTCGCTGGCTGGGCATGAGAAGCTGAAAAATCCTTGACTTGAGACAGTTATCAACATTCTTCGCATACCTAACTCAAAACATAGCACTATACCAGCTACTAGGAAGACAATTAACTCTATCCCAGCTGAAACCAGGACATCTGCCCACTTGTGGATGTGCTAGCGCAGTAGGAAAACCTTGCAGATGTGCTACCATGTCACAATGAAGCATTTAAACTAGGGTTGTGTTCAACCATTGTTATAGAAAACATCCATGGAGTTTTCCTAGGGATGTTGCAGCTTCTTCTGACTTTGCTCCCTTTTTTATTTCCCCTTACAATCTTGATTTATAACACCGCCTGGGAGTTGGAGTCGATGATCCGTATGGGTCCCTTCCAACTTGAGATATTCTATTGTTCTATGATTCTATGAAATAAGTTTCACTGGTATCAAAACTGAAATTTAATGAAATAATGTAAGGTACCTCAGTTGTGCAAACAATGACTGAATAATTCATTAGTGCATTAATATCTCTTCAATAAAAGTTTTTTCCATCAGACATACCAGCAATGCAGTTTAGTTCTTCCTGTTTTCAAGGTGGGATCTGCACCACTATTCTGTTATCTTTATGCTGCGTAGGACAACCAGAGTAGCAAGAAAAGTTACTTAAGTCTTATTTGCAGTTGGGGCGGTCAGGGAGTTGAATTGAACTCTGCAAGGGTTCCCCTGCCCTCCGCCACATTGATTATAATGGAAGGTGGGAAAGACAAGCCTTCTAACTGAGGTCTCTGATATAAATGCCTACAGTGCATATGTACTGAGCAGTATGCAAATTATGCTGGATTTCTAAAAATCCTTGCCTGGAGCATGAAAGGCAAAGTTATCCCAGTCCCAGAAGAGGAGGAGATTGTGCCATGTGTTTTTACTTTCTTAGTGAAAAAAGCTTGATGGGACTTTACCAAGCTTTCAGCTCTCTCCAGATCTGTACAATGAATCAGTGAGTCACAGTACAAAATCTTTAATAATGCCATTATTCAGATGCTCACAAGTACTGTCCAATAAGGTGTTTGAAAGAAAAATTGATTATTTGTTCTTAATAAGTCAAGGGCCTATAAACAGTTTTTCCTTGAGTGTTGCCTCTGGAACATCATTTTGTACTACTTTTTCTACACTTCAGAATGCAAATTCAGTAAATGCATTAACACAAAATTCTATGGACCAGTTACAAACAATCAATTATAAATAAGGTTTATTTTCTTTAAAAATATCTCTAACTAAAATTGGAATGGATATGTTTTATAAATTAACAGTGTTCATGGTTAAGCAAATAGCTGCAACTCAGTTTCTTCTATCTACAATGTTATCCCTTCAGAAATCCCATCCTGCTGTTTTCCCATTTTTATGCTAATTGCTAAATAAGAGCACTGATCATCCTTAGCCAGGAGGCCTGACTGGGTCCGGTATTGATGTTATTCCCTTTGTGAGTCTGTGGCTGATGGTGAATATGGTAGATTCTTAAAATAACATATTGATCAACTGATGATAGGAACAGAGCAGAATATAAGAGAAGAGTAAAGCCTCTAGGTAAGCTAATTCCTGAGACAGCTTTCAAACAACAAATTTGCAAATTAGTCACTTTTTTCCTAGCAAGGTTTTGTCTGCGACGAGCGAGGGAAGTCAAGCAGTCGACTCAATGTGAGTGATAAAGCAAGCTTCAGCTTTACTGCAAAACCTTCACATACTTATAACACAAAGTTACCTCTTATACATACTTGTCTTACAATCATTGGCTTAGCTCTAAAAGTTACATTATCATACTCCTCCTACTTGCAGTTACTGCCTTCGTGCATACTTGCAGTTACTGGGCCCGCGTTCCATCCTGTTTTTCTCATACAGTACCTCCTTATCTACACAATACAAGGTCAGTATGACCTTCTTTTCTTCCTTGTCAGCATGACTTGGAATTTTCCATCGCGGCCTAGTCTGGTTTTATGTCCAGATTGGTAGAACAAAACTCCTCCATGGAGCCATGACCGCGGTCCCTCAGCCATTCTCCAACAATTCCCCCTTTTTCTTTTTGGACCATCAAGGCACTGTGGTTCATTTGTGCAACATTATTCAGAATACAGTGATATGCTATTTTTACTATGACTACGAGTGCTACTAAAATGCCAAGCCAGCGCAATCCTTCTTTAACCAACAACAACAGCCAAGGAGACAATCCTCCAAATATAGATTTGAGCCAATCATCAAAAGGATTGTCGCCTTCGGTAACCCTTTTTGTGTGGTCGCGCAGCCACTGTAGTTGCTTCTGAATAGAGTAACTGTGATCTGTGAGATTAAAGCAACACATACGTTCTACATCTTCACAGCCATGTCCATGTGCTAGCAATAGAAAATCAATAGCAGCTCCATTCTGCAACATTGCATGCCGTCTTGCACCGCAAACTCAGCCCAGCAATCGATAGGTGCCAGCTTTACATGGGCATCCCCATGGAGGCAACGATGGCCTTGCCGTACACCAGCCCGATGCTCTTTGGAAAATCCCGGTATTTATACATTTGCAGAGGATCGGATTTAAGCACACGTGGCCAGTGGGTGCCAAAATCCGCCTCGGTTGCAATATGGGGAGCCTATGACGCATACGCTCGCTGGCCAGGTGCGCTGCACGAGTCATAGCCATCCTGTCTACTGGTTCATGGGTTTTGTGATGCGGTTGCAATGCACAGAGAATCTTGACCTGTCATGTTGGTCAAGGTGACCTACAAGATCTATGAGCACAATTAATTAAACACAGTAAAAACAACATTATACCTAATAAAATACACAAGAATAAAAGAAACCCCGATTTTTAACAAAGATACAAACCAACTCCTAAGTCCCCATCCTGCAGCTAAATGCTGTAAGCCGAAATGACAGCTTTCTTAATTGCGTTAAAGCTCTTGCAGCTCCTTCTTGCCTCTGCAGTTCTGTTATCTTGTTTATTAATTGCTCCACTGTCCAAGTTCCTCATGTCCGTTGTTTTTCTGGTGGTTCAAAGTCCTTTCATGCTGCAGCTGTCACGTACTCTGGCCCACTCATGCTAACTGCGGCCTACTTATGCTAACTCCAAATAATCAGGCTCAAAGAAATGTCCCCCATTTTCCATGAAATCTCCCACAATTCCCCCCTTTTTTTTTTTTTTTATGTGCAAGCCAAGTTACATGAAATGCTTTTGCACTCATACGTTCAACTATTTTTATGATACGTGGTACAATCATTACAACTGCTAATATTACAATTAAAATAACTAAGCCATGTATAAGCAAATCTTTCAACCATCTTGTAATTCTTAAACTTGTTAGTCATCCACTTAACCCTGTGTTAGTTATCGTGAGTCTTTTACTGGGAATCATTGATATTGGGTGTTAGTAACGTAAGTTGTCCGAGGCTACATGGCCTCCCGTTAAGTTTCGATGGAATTCACCCTCACGCTCTATCCCCACAAATTAAAAACATCCCTGCAGGTAAAGCAGCTGGAATAGAAAAAAAAAAAAGCGTGATATTCTGGAATAGATATAGTTACACCTAGCTGTAGCATTTCTATATACAGGCAAAATAGCATTTACATTCTGACCCTTTCGAGTGGTGTTATAGGTGTAATTAAATATCACACAGGCATTCATGATGACCGATTCTAACAACTCTAACTCTTGAAGTTCTTGCATTACTTGAGGCAGGTGTGCATACACACCCTCCCAATTATTGACACAGGATTGCGGGTTAGTACAAAGGGAAAATTCAGGCATTGGATCTGGCCAGGTGTCTAGAGGTAACCCCACCAAAGAGGCAGAAAAAGGGTTTTCAGGGGTAGCGACAGAAAGATATATAGTTTCTTGATGCGTAATGTTCGTCAAAGTTACCCATACATTCTGTTTTGGTTGTTGGATCATCCATTCTTCACTTATGTGTGTCACCCATAACAGGCCAAATGCAGCAAGGAGGAGGAAAGCGGGGGGGGGGGAAGGGGGGTGCATCAAAGGATACGGTTGGTGGTTTTTCTCGCTTCACAGCAGCCTCCTGATTCTGTAGGGTTTCCTTTAAGCATACGGTTAGGGAGGGTTGGGAACTGTCAGATGGCTGATTAATATCGGCAGTCCCAGGGAGTGGAGCAGAAGTCAAGGGCACAGGAGCAGGCGGACAAGCTCCAAAAGTCTCTCTCGCTGCATTATGTTTTTCTCCCTGCGTTTCCCCTTCGCTTGTGGTGGGAGAGAGAGCAGCAAAAGCAGCCGCAGCCGCTTTACGATCTGCTTTCATTTCTTGCAGAGTTGTCTTAATTACTTTCCATAAAGTTGCAAGACCTTTAACTTCTTTAGACCCGTTACTAATTTCATCCCATAAGGAGGTTCCGATAGCTTCCCAGGTACTAAGCTCAAAAGCTGTACCCGCAATAATTAAAAGGTTTCTGTCCTTGCTCCATTGTAAAAGCCGCTTTAAACAAGCTTCATCATATTTTATGCCTCTCTTTGAGAGTATATGTTGGAGGAGCTTAACTACTGCTTCTTCTTCTTTGGAAAGAGTGGACTCCATCTCCTCCCCCGACCTCTCGCCATTCTTGCGGGCTTTGCAGAGGGTCGCTCAGCTGCGCGAACTCCAGGCTCCGACGCTTTACTTTTGGCTCGTGCCCACCTCTGCTTCTCACGTCCCCAGCCTCCCGGTATCACTGTTCTGCGATGCTTTGGAGGTTCCAGCAAGCTGTCGGTCCCAGCCATTTTCTTTTCAGCTTTATATTTTTTCATGCAGTTAATAACATCTCTCCAAGATTTCATCAATTTCTTTGCTGATTTATCATCATCAATTACTAAATCCCACAAACAATCACCGTAAGAACGCCACTCATCTACTTCAAACATACTTTCGGGGTCCTTAAAAAACCCTTTCACTTTCCCTAACGCGATTAATCCAGCCAGGTCTTTTAATTGGCTTACTCCCCGCTTTTCTAAAAAGCATTTTAAAAGTTCGAATGCTACCTCGTTTTCCATTGCGCTCTATGTCGACCTTCTTAATTATCCGGTCAAGTGCAGCCTTTTTTCCCCGGGTAGCCTTCTGTCGGACGGCGAACCCCTTCCTTTTTGTCCTGGGTTCAAGCACGGATCAGGCGCGCCGCGACAGCGTCCGCCGATCTTTTGCTCCCTGGTCGCTGCTACCAGTGCTTCTCCGACCTCGCTGTCCGGTGAAGAACAAGGATGGGGTCCCTGTTCGGGCGCCACTTGCGACGAGCGAGGGAAGTCAAGCAGTCGACTCAATGTGAGTGATAAAGCAAGCTTCAGCTTTACTGCAAAACCTTCACATACTTATAACACAAAGTTACCTCTTATACATACTTGTCTTACAATCATTGGCTTAGCTCTAAAAGTTACATTATCATACTCCTCCTACTTGCAGTTACTGCCTTCGTGCCTGGGCCCGCGTTCCATCCTGTTTTTCTCATACAGTACCTCCTTATCTACACAATACAAGGTCAGTATGACCTTCTTTTCTTCCTTGTCAGCATGACTTGGAATTTTCCATCACGGCCTAGTCTGGTTTTATGTCCAGATTGGTAGAACAAAACTCCTCCATGGAGCCATGACCGCGGTCCCTCAGCCATTCTCCAACATTTGTCTTGGCATTTTCCTGCTCCTTACCCTGCAATTCACCACCTATTTGCTGATCTTCATAGGCGGTCAAGCCAAACCCTTTGGATCACCTGTTCACCAAGTCATCTTTGAACAAATTCCCAAGAGTTTGTGGGAAGGTCTTTCACCCACATGGTATCATTTTGCTTTGTTATTTCTTTCCTGACAGTCCTGCTGGTTTGCCCTAATATAGTTATATATTTCAAGGTCACAATACGACATTAATAAATTTCAGACTATACGTACAAAGTTTAACTCATATCCACTCTCAGGCTAATAGGGTTGTATTCAGGCACAGCCACAAACACCCAAGCAGTATGGCTGTATTTCCTGGGAATATTTTACCTGCTTTTTGTAAGGTTTTGGGTTCCAGCCACAGCATCCCCAGCTCTCTCCAGCCCTGGGACCACAGTGCCAGATGGGGCCAGCCTTGCTGATCAGCCTGGTGACCCACGGATCTGCGCACACACTCCTCGATGAGGTGGGAGCCAGCAGCTTTGTGAAGAGATGGCTCCTGGCTGCAGCCTCAGCTTGTCACCTGCTCCTCATGGGCAGCATGTGCTGCTCTTGTCTTTCTCATTTACATTGCACATCTGTGTTGGTTCACATACTTCTCAGGAGACAGAAAGGAGACAAGGGATGAGTGGAGAAGGATGAAAGTTTTGGTAACTGATTAGCACAAAAGTTTTCAACATCTTGCAGTGCTGGTGGTGCAAAGGAAGCAAAATTCCACAGCATAAAGTGAGGGACCCGCTTCAGCCTCGTAGTAAGGTAAGAGAGCCAAACCTTCCCAGGGAATCTGGTTTCTTACCACTTTCCTATTTCCTTCCAAGTCACCAGGAGCTGCAGGTAGCCAGCCCTGCCATGGATTTGGCCAGTGAAGACAGATCCTTGCAAGCCACCAGACTCTGCCTAAGTGGCGGCGATTCCTCTGATAGGTGTTCAGACCTTGGGGATCCAGTTTACAAACAGGAAAGAGGCAAACACTGGAATATGTTGTTCAGAGCCAGAATTAAGACCTTTCGTGATTCAGAAAGGTCTAGAATTTATTGCCGTAAAAACTTTGTAGATGTACTGGAGTTCGTAATTGAAATGAACATATTGGTTAATATATTATCTGATGCTAAGATGGGCAATTAATATTTTTCTTGGAGATTAAAATGACATAAAAGAGGGTGCTATAGGGACTGTGAGTATTTACATGGATATAGAATGGCATGTATATCAAGTCTGACAATGGTGGGGTGATAAGTGCTCAGATATTTGGAGTGGATAGGGAAAATGTGGGCATATTAATGTTAGCATAGATCAATTTTCAGAGAAATGAGAATGAAGCACCATCTCATAGGTATGTTAATATATAGAAGTCAAGTGGAGGAAAAGAAGTTCTGATGTAGAATGCACAGAACTGTATCAGTGTAATTAAAACTTCAATTCAGACCTACTAATTCATAGAATCATAGAATCATAGAATGGTTTGGGTTGGAAGGGACCTTTAAAGGTCATCTAGTCCAACCCCCCTGCAGTGAGCAGAGACATCTTTGACTAGGTCAGGTTGCTCAAAGCCCCATCCAACCTGACCTTGAATGTTTCCAGGGATGGGGCATCTACTACCTCTCTGGGCAACCTGTTCCAGTGTTTCACCACGCTCATTGTAAAAAATTTCTTCCTTACATCTAGTCTGAATCTACCTTCCTTTAGTTAAAAACCATTGCCCCTTGTCCTATTGCAACAGGCCCTGCTAAAAAGTTTGTCCCCATCATTCTTATAAGCCCCCTTTAATTACTGAAAGGCTGCAATAAGGTGTCCCCGGAGCCTTCTCTTCTCCAGGCTGAACAACCCCAACTCTCTCAGCCTGTCCTCATAGGAGATGTGCTCCAGCCCTCTGATCATTTTTGTGGCCCTCCTCTGGACCCGCTCTAACAGGTCCATGTCTTTCTTGTACTGGGGACTCCAGAGCTGGATGCAGTACTCCAGGTGGGGTCTCACCAGAGCAGAGTAGAGGGGGAGAATCACCTCCCTTGACCTGCTGGCCACGCTTCTTTTGGTGCAGCCCAGGATACGGTTGGCCTTCTGGGCTGCTAGCACACTATGCTGGCTCATGTCCAGCTTTTCATCCACCAATACCCCCAAGTCCTTCTCCACAGGGCTGCTCTCAATCCATAATTGAGCATAATTGATTTTATGCTCATGAATACATCCTTCCCCAAACATAGTTTGCATACATAACTCATGTGGCTTAAAATATGACCCATACTCTGAAGATATAAATGATCCCTTAATATTTTTAAGGACTGTCTGGTGTGACATAGTTGAATGTTATAAAGTGTTTCTGAGAGTTTCATGCATTAAATGAAATATTACAAATGTCAACTGAATTCTCAGTATCCCATAGCAGATAATGAAAGCAATTTATAGCATTCAAGGGAGAGTGGCAGAGAACATTTTATAAATATATTAGAATAACAGCAAACAAACTGTGGTTTGATGATACATCTATAAAATATAAGTCCACATGCTTTGACGTGAGGGAACAGCAGAGATGTGTTTACAGTTGCATACAAAGATTTAATATTCACTAACAGCAAATAGATTAAATCTATATACAATGAGAGCTGTGCCAAGGAATTTGTGTTTTTAATTTTATAGCAACCAAGCCAAGGACAGTTTGTAAATAAAAGTGCCAATTTTCTTGGGATTCTTTGATTTTTTTTGTTATTCTTTGGCATATGAAAGAGAAAATATTTCCCTCAATTGTAACTATCATTATGAGGGTTTTACTGTTGAACATATGAAATATTATTGTCAGGGTTTAATATTCATACCAGACAATATCTGTGCTTAGAATTTGATTGCACTCTAGCCCGTATTTCGTTGTCTTCTAAATTAAAAACAGAAGCACATGTACTGTCTCACAATATTTGGGGAAAACAGGGCAAGGAAGACCTGTTGGAAATCCTGGTATCTTGCTGAGGCCTTCAAGTTGGGATGCTAGGGAGGGGGCCAGAGACATTGTTCTGAAATCTAAATCTGATTTATTCCTACACTGTTGGTCATTACTTAAAGCACTGGCACACGTGGCTCTGACCCACCAGGATTTTCCTGGAAGTGATGGGGAAGCAAGTTTACCAACCTCGGCAAATCTCTGATGCTTGCACACAGCTAAGCCCAGTGCCCATCATCACAGCCCTGAGAGGTTGGGTCCTAAAACTGGGATCTAATCTCCCTGTGGGTTCCTGGTGTGAACTGTCCAGAGGTTGGTGATAAGGCCCTCTCATGTCTGGGTGATATCTGCTCTCCTCGAGGGTGACCTTGGTTTGTTTCTAAAACCCTCAAGCCTAACAGATCAGTAAATGGGTCTTGTTCTGGTTCTCTCCTTTAACCACATGGATATGAGCAGCTTTAGGATAAGTGCTACTCGGTTGGTAGGGATAACTACAAATATATATGTTTTTCTTTTTATCTTTCTTAGCTATATGAAAAGAATAAATAACCTCTGTATGTAAAGATACAATTGCTTACCCCATGCCTACCAGCAGTCATATCCAGTTCGTTCTTAAGCATTCATAAAAAATGAATGAAATTTTTCCCAATGTCCTATTAAAAATTGAGTAGCAGCATATGGGATTTAGCCCACACTACTAGGCTTGTGTGGGAAACCAACAGCTCTTTTTATAATCACTGGGTATTTATTTTTTCCAGGAGCTTATAAAACACTCTCAAAGGCTATTTCAGTGTTGAGCTGTGCCAGTTCTGTTTCAAATGAGGAAAGGTACACATTTCTCAGGACTGGGTAAGGTTTTCATCAGTCTAGATTGGACTGTGTGGTAATGAGGAGTGTGGTATACTGAGCACATCCTGCATCACTGTGTGGGCTACAAGTTGAATAAAAGAGTCATTTTATGTATCAGCTGGAAAAAAAATCAAATAGCAAACTGGCTGTTCTTTGAAGAGGAGGTCTCCAGAAGTTACCTTTAGTTAAGAAATGCAAGTAATATAGAATGCTTTTTTTCTTATAAGAACAAAGTGAAATCTTGCCCTTTGTGCAAAGATGATGTTGCCTTGCTTTATGCCGCATGTACAGACCTAGTGCATACTGTTTGCTGTAAGGCAGATGTGGCTATAAGAGGCATATTTAGTCTGAATTTGTACAGCACTTGACTGTCTTAATGCTACTGAACTTTTGGACTTGACTTTCTTCATTTACTCTGTAGATATCCATTCTTAGACAACACACAGCATTACACCATTGTGTCTGAATCGGGAAAATGTTTTTCTTTTGATTTTTCCAGTGGTTTTCTTCAAACCATCTTGCAATGGGCCTCCTTTTGTGTGTGTGCCTGTCCAAGGACACACTATTAAAGTTTATGAATATCCTCAGGGAGTCTTGCCAAATGCTATAAAATTCCCATTTTTGCAGCTCTAGATTCTGCAGAACTTTTTTTGGGAAACCCTACAGGATTTTTTGAGACTAGCTAGATCAAAATGAAGATGTTGGTTATTGCTAAATGATTTATACTTACAAAATTTCAATAAAAATGTCCTTACTCTATCTACTGAATTTACCACACTCCCTTGTTCTCATCTATGTGAGAGCTGAGACTTTTTTTCCCCCTGTTATTTGGATTTTCTGCATATCACCTTCTTTTAAAAAACTCCCGAGTTCTCTGGCTCTCATATCCCCCAGTTGTTTTATATGGGGAAACACAGCATGAAGATAATTTCAGCAGTATGACCCTTGGGGCTACAGCTAAGAGCCTGCAGACTTGAGGACTCCTGGAGCATGTTTCCAGGGGCAATCAGTGCACAGAGATAATGGCAAAGCCTGGAGCCTGCTGGGGAGAGGAGCCAGAGACATGAAGGGACCACCTTTATAAATGAGAACATGGGATGGCTTTCTTTAAAAATCCAAACTGTTCTAGATCCCCTGATTTAAACAGAACCTTTACATCTCTAGGATCTACCCAGTATTGCTCAAGAGCTACCACTTTAGATAAATGTTACGGATGCACGACTAACCAAATCCAACAGGTGTTAAAACTCAGATTTATTCTTCAGCAAAAGTTAGTTAGAAGTCCGGTAACATTTTATAAAACCACAGGCTCAATGATGTAAAGAGAATTAATACTACACGGCCAACTTAAGAATTCCCAAGATTTAAAGTGATGGCTCAAAACGCGCGTATCACTCACCTAAAAGCTGAGGGCTCTCTCCCTCGAGGAGTTACCTCGGGCGGTGCCCCCGCCCGAGGGGGAGTCCCCGACTGCAGACCCACTGCTCCGAGGAGGACTGCCAACGTGTCCTCTGGCGGGACCCCGTTTATACCCCTGTCGAATCTGACCTGTGGTCATTTAATTCTATTGGCTAGGAGGGTCACCTTGGTGTACCTGGCGCATCTCGATTGGCCAGTTCAAATTTCAACCTGCAGCCTCCAGGGTTTCCTTCCCCTTCTCCCTTACTGGAGAAGTTTTGTTTCCTGCTGGCAGGATGGGGGTGGCGGGATGTACTGCCACAATAAATTGTCAGTGTGAATCGTTATGAAAACCACAGATGGAATATGGATACAACACATTTTTAAATCATACAAAATAAAAATACCGTACATTTCTTTCTTCAGTATTTCCGCTTTAATTGGAGCCCTCATTTCTCTATGTCCAGATCAACACATCAGCTCTTTTAATAATATTTATTTATGACAAAGAGGTTGCTCAGTGGGTGTGTGACTGTCTTTAATTATTGGAATACTACTTTGATTAGGAAACCAAACATTCCTTATCATCCTAGGATAACCAATTATTCCCAATATCTAAGATTTCATATTTCTGGGGGAACTACCCAATATCCCAACCAGTTGTTGCAGAGATAGCAGGTTTCTGGCAGCAGTCTTTGCTTTCCCATTTGATGCCTAATTGTTGCTGTAGTCAGGCATGGCTGTCTCTGAACTCTGCCACTTCTATTCTTTCATTGACCTGGGTCATTCACAATCCACATGGTGGATAAAGCTCAAATCCCGGAAGCATTGTCTACCACTATTTGTCAACACTGTAAATTCAGTGAGAGGACGACAAGCAAAGGATGTAAATCCAAACTGGCACAGCTGGAATTACGCTTTTCAAACAGGTGAGTGCAGATTTATGACCCTACTCCAAGAAATTATCTCCTGTAATTATAGGAAGGAAAAAAAAAAAGGAGTGTTTAGAGAGCAGGGCAATTTCATATCTGGGCAGAGAAGGAAGAGTGATGGCTGTTTACCAGAGGGCCATGCAATGTCCCTAGTCATGAGACCTGCCTTGTTCAATAGCATGGCTGTAGTCAGTATGGCTTTGAGAAGCCAACACCCCATCCCATCCCGAGTGTCTGACATGGGCTTTCACTAACAAATCATTTAAATTAAGTCACTGTCTCCCTCAGGAATCACCGTTCCAAACTTGAAATAAGAGGTTTCAGAGACAGCTAGAAGACTGCAGCACTCACCAACATGGAAATCTTCATATGCATCTGTGAGACACTGAAAGAGTTAATGTCTCAGACATTGTGGTGGGGCAAGTTCTGCCTAACGATGAACTCTGCATAACAATGAACCCTGCATAGCAAAGAACCACAGGTGAAAAGAAGCTGATCAGCACAGAACAGGAGGGGGAGGGTGTGTGGAGGATGTGCAGCTCAGTGTTCTGATATGCTGAGCAGGGCAGCTCACCATGCATGGCCAAAGATCAAACAATGGTCATGTCTGCAGGGAGGGAGAAGTTACTCCCCAAACGACTCCCAAACCCACCGACCCATTTCCCAAAGGTTCTGGAAGCAGAAACAGCGCATGACACCTAATTAGCCTAATGAGTTTGAGTGCCCAACTGAAGGAGGGGCAAGGAGATGATAAAAGGACAGAAACTGAAGCCCCATGCATACACACGCCCACTGGAACTGGACCTTTAGACTGGCTGGACCAACGCTGGACCCAGGACTGGTGAAATCTTTCTCTTTTCTTTTCCTCTGTCTCTCTCTCCCTCTCTCGCCTTTTCATAAACCCTACACCTCATCCCTTTAAGACATAAAACCGTTGACCAAGTCTGGGACTAAGAGTGGATCCAGAAGCCCCTAGGCTCTTCTCTGAGAAGGAGTCTAGAAAGCAAGGGGGTCCACTCTGAACCTCGTGACTCAACGGGAGGGCTTTCCTTATTGTCTTCCCTGAATTGATGTATATGGTTACCACGGGTTACAGGGTTCACTGAGCTAGTTCCATGCCAATTCCTGTTGTGAGAAACCCCGCCACTTGCTGTTATGCCTCCCAAGTTCAGGCTGCTTCTGCCATGAATAAAATGTTTAACTGATCGTGTGGTGTCCTTTCACCTTAATTTAGCCCGAGGGAATTCCCAACTCAACACGACTTCCTGGTCTGTCCAGCCCCGGTCGTGACAGCATCTTTATGTCTTATTCTTCAACTGTTTTGCCCTTAAAGCCTTTTTATATGAATTGCATGGTCTTTTCCATTATTTTCAAGATGATAGGTAGAACTTACTAATGCTCCATATAAACAAAACTTAGGATCTTCCTCCAAAATATTCACAGTTCGGAGTGGCTTCCTGAAATGCATATTTTAATCTTGTTTAGGAATATTTCCACATATTGGTTTTGTAGATTAGAATCCTAGAGACACTGTGATCTCTGAACAACTACTTTTAGAATGAATTTTATCTTTAAAACACATCTGATTGATAGGTGTGAAAGAATTTAAACCCCATAAAATAGAGATAAGCAAATGTCCTGGTTTCAGCTGGGATGGAGTTAATTGTCTTCCTAGTAGCTGGTACAGTGCTATGTTTTGAGTTCAGTATGCGAAGAATGTTGATAACGCTGATGTTTTCAGTTGTTGCTCAGTAGTGTTCAGACTAAAGTCAAGGATTTTTCAGCTTCTCATGCCCAGCCAGCGAGAAAGCTGGAGGGGCACAAGTGACGTGCGGAAAACAGACTCCACAATCGGTGAGATTGTAAAGTAGGTATGTTCATTCAGCGCTGGGCAGCACGGGGGGTAGTCCCACCAAAGTCGTGTGCGCCTGATTTTGGCAGTTCACTTTAAATTTATACAGTCAAGTGTTACATATACATAGAGTTTCGCAATACGCCTATACATAGGCATTACCTATCCCCGCTTCATATTATAATTAGCTCTAGGAAGTCATTTCCATAGTCTCCTCTCAACTGCGCTTGCGCAGTGCCTCCTTATGGTGGTCGTCTGGTGGTCGTGAAGATGAAGGCTGTATGTCTTCTTCACAGTGAACTCTTAACCTTCTGTCCCTGCGCAGACTCAGTTGTCCCTTGGCATTTGTCCAAATCACAAGGTCGGTCTTGGCTGGTTCTTGGAGTCACTGCTGATTCTTATCAGGGACTATCTCCTGTCCCAGTCAGCCTCAACAATGGAAACGTTAAACATCACTTCTCATCCCCTTGGGCCATGTCTACCTCTATTGAAACTTCTTTAATTTCATTATAAGCTAGATAATTATTAAACAATTCCTATCTACATTCATATATCTACTATATCTACTAAGGTTCCTTTGGTTCCCCGTCTCAGTCCCCCCTTTTCTAGAAAATAGTAAATTCTTTTACTATATCCAACTCTAGTATTTTAATGCATTATTTCCTTATTTAGCATTTTCTCAAAATATTTGTTGGACTCAAGTTTTCGTCGCAACTGATTCTTTTTCCATTCATTGTAAGAGTCCCCTGTATTCTTACAGCACCAAACGCCACATTGAACCATTATGCAAAGGACTACAGACAAGAGAATGATGATTTTTACAGTGACAAACAATTGTTTCAACCATGTGAAATTTGGTAACCAGGAGGTTAATTTTTCCCATATCTCAGTGAATCCCCATGAAGTGTCATCTTGTGACATTAAATGTAAAAGTTGGGGTTTTTTCCAAATTTGAGAGAGATCTGTTTCTATTCGTTTCTTTTGGTTAACATAGGTGCAGCAGCGTTCATTAATCACAGTGCACAGGCTCCCTTGTTGAGCAAAGAGCATGTCTAGACCTAGTCGATTCTGGAGCACCATTTTTCCTAGGGAAGTGGTTTCTTCCTGGAGGGCCTTTATAGCATCGATTGTGACATTATTAATAATTTCCATAGTGGCAGAAAGATTTACCAGAGCTTTTTCTAACTCACTAACTCCCAATGATGGAATGAGCCATCGTACAAAACTATGAAAGCTAGTTGGTCTTTCCACTAGAGGATTGCTGGTGCGTTTTTGCCTTACTACTGGTTTCATATAAGTTCGTAAAAAGTTTTGGGAATCGTGATCCGTTAAATTTTTAATCGTAATGGTATTAGGAGCTATGGTTCCTACGGCACATTGGCCAGTCCAACCTAGAGGCAGTACTTTATATCCTGTCTGTCCACAAATCCAATACCATCCTAATCCTACTGGGGTGGGCCATCCCCTGGGTGTAATATAATTATGCCCCCGGGTTCTTGCAACCCGGGTTTGATTGGAGTTCCACATGTTTGCGCCACCATACTTAATATATTCAGTACAATTAGGGTAACTTCCAACAAACAACTTAACTGATCCACATTTAGGGTCTGTGTTATTACCTCCAGAATTCTTAGTTGTGTTTTTCAGATGGCACCTTTGAACACATGGAACCTTTCGGGTTTCATTCCACAATTCGCTCAAATCTGTTTGCCATTGAAGGTTCTCAGGGGGTATTTCAGTGTACCTTGTGAGGGACATGTTATTAAAAGCTGCTACTATCACAGAGATGTTAGAAAAGACTGTAGCAATTACAGGGTAGCCCCGTCCGAGACCCTTAGGAAAACGTGAACATATCCAGCAATCAGTTTGATTTACTATTTTTGCAATACTCTCGTGGAGTTGAACAAACGTGTTCCCATCCCATGTTACGCTCCTTGTTACCAAGGTTGCCCATGTTACCGCGTAAAAACTAAGTGTCCATCGGGTTTTGTGGTGACTTTCCATGGAGTTTTGGGTGTCTATTCACTCTGGTGTGATGAATCCAAGCGTTCTGTTCCTTGATTCTGATTGCAGTAAAGGAGGTGAGTAGTACTTGGAATGGTCCTTCCCACTGCGGTTCCAGGGTTTTTTCTGTAAGAGACTTTACATATACGTAATCCCCAGGTTGTATATTATGTACAGGTCCATCTAAACCTCTCCCTCGAGTCCCAGCTACATGTTTCCTGATTTTATTGAGCTGTTTACTTAATGCTATCATGTAAGAGGTCACAATTTCATCCCCAGCTTGTACAGACACCCCTTTTTGTATTTCATAGGGTCTCCCATATAACATTTCAAAGGGACTCAGTCCTTCCCTTGTCCTTGGTCTTGTTCGTATACGCAAAAGGGCTAAAGGGAGAGACTGAGGCCATGTTAGATTTGCTTCTTGTCCCAATTTTACAATTTGCTGTTTGATTAAGTGGTTCATTTTTTCTACTTGACCACTTGACTGGGGGTGATATGGAGTATGAAGTTGCCAATCTATACCCAAATGGCGGCTAATTTGTTGTACTATTCTTGAGACAAAATGTGGTCCTCTGTCAGAGGACATGGTTGCTGGAACCCCGAAACGTGGTATTATTTCTTGCACTAATATTTTAGTTACCTCCCGGGCTTTAGCCGTTCTTGTTGGGAATGCTTCTGGCCAACCTGAAAAGGTATCAGTTAATACTAGTAAATATCGATACCCCCCCTTTTCTTGGAAGTTCTGTGAAGTCAATTTGCCATTGCTGTCCAGGCCCATTGCCTTTCCCAATATGACCCATTTTTAGTTTGGGGGTATTCTTAGGATTAGTCTGAAGGCAAAGATCGCATTGTTGAGTCACTTGTCTCACTGTGGTATATAAATTTCTAGCCACAATTTCTCTTACTAAATGTTTATACAGAGCCTCTGTCCCCCAATGTCTTTTTCTATGCTCCTCCCGTATCAAATGCCACAGTAAGCAAGAGGGAATGATTAGCTTTCCCTGTGGGGTATGAGCCCACCCTTCTTCATTATATGACCCTTCTAAATCTGTAATAAGTTTCTGATCTTCCTTGGTATATTCTGGCTTACCTTTTAGGGAGATTTGTCTATCAGGAATTAAAGCCCCTTCTGTTTTTACCTTTGTTCTGGCCACTTGTTTTGCCTCTCTGTCCGCCAGTTCATTCCCTCTTTCCAAATCTGAGCTCACTGTCTGGTGTGCCTTAATATGCATAATTGCTACTTTCTTAGGGAGCTGGACAGCTTCCAGTAACTTCAGAATTTCTTCTGCGTGTTTGATATTTTTCCCTTGGGAACTCAATAGTCCTCTCTCCTTCCAAATTGCTCCATGTGCGTGTACAACTCCAAAGGCATATTTTGAGTCCGTATAAATGTTCACAACTTTGCCCTGGGCCAATTCCAGGGCGCGGGTCAGAGCAATTATTTCTGCCTTCTGTGCGGAGGTGTTCATGGGCAAAGCCCCTGATTCTATTACCTCTTGACTGGTGGTGATGGCATATCCCGCATGTCGATTACCATTTAGGACGTAACTGCTTCCGTCTGTGAACCAGGTTTCTCCGCTTTCCATGGGGCTGTCTTTCAGGTCTGGGCGACTTGCATATGTTGCCTTGTGGCAACACCGTCCAAGTGAGCTGGGTCTTTCGACCACTCTTGGGGTTTTCCCATTCAAATGCAAATAATTTTTGGCTGGCTTCATGGAGAGGGAGGCAAAAGAAAGCATCCTTTAAATCTAAAACAGTAAACCAAGTCAATTCAGGTGTTAATACAGTTAACAGGGTATATGGGTTCGCCACTACCGGGTAAAGATCTTCAGTTATCTTATTCACTGCCCGTAAGTCTTGGACCACCCGATATGACCCATCGGGCTTCTGAACCGGTAGTATAGGGGTATTGAATTCAGACTCACACTCTTTTAGTAATCCCAACTGCAAAAATTTTTCTATCATCACTGGCCAAATTCCTTCTCTGTCTTCCTTCTTCAGGGGATATTGTTTAATCCTTACCGGCTTTCGGCCTTCCTTGATCCTAACTTCAACGGGGGGGCACTTTTCGCTCTTCCAGGTGCATCAGTAGCCCATACCCCCAGGTACACTTGGTTTAAACTGTCCTCGTTAATGTTTCCTTCTAGGGGGAGACTGGTTAAGGTTAGGCTCAGTATTTGAATATATTCTTGATCTTTTACCTCCAGAGTAATTTCCCCTTTTTCGAATACAATTTTTGCTCCCAACTGTTCCAACAAGTCCCTTCCCAAAAGTGCCTTTGGGGAGTTGGGCATATATAAAAATTTATGAATGCCCCACTGTTTTCCTAATTTATATTCTAAAGGTTTACAAAAATATGCCTTTTCACTTTGACCAGTTGCTCCTTTCACCATGACATAATCATCTCCCAGGGGCATCAAAGCTTGGTTCAGAACCGAGTATGTTGCCCCTGTATCTACCAAAAATTCTACCTCTTGTTGTGTTTTCCCTAGCTTAATTATAACCAGTGGATTCGCTAGGGTAGATTCCCCAGGTTCCTGTCAATCTCCCTTCACATGGGCTACTGTTCTTCCTGTTTGAGCCCCCTGATCCTCCTTCTTGTTCCTTGGGCATTCCTTTTTCCAATGACCAAATTTCTTACACAAAGCACATTGATCTTTGCCCAGTCGGGGCAAGTCTCGCCTAGGCCCTCTTCCTCTTTCTTCCTGGATAACAGCCATTAATTTTCTTTGCCCCTGACTATATCCTTCCTCTCTGATACTAAATACTCTCCATGCCTCATCCAATAATATTTCTAAATTCCTACCCTCTGTAGGGCGTAATTTTTGAAGTTTGCGCCTTATATCCCCTGTACATTGACCCAAAAATAGGGAGACCAATTGTTGTATTCCTACCTCTGACCCAGGATCCAGCGGTGTGTTGCGGCGCATTGCAGCCCTCAGTCGATCCAGGAATTCAGATGGAGACTCGGAAGGACTCTGTTTGACTGCATATAAAGCTGACCAATTTATAGTTTTGGGGATTGCCCTCTCCATTCCTTTTGTAATCCAATCCTGATACCCCTGCAATCTTTCCATATGTGCAGATCTATTAACATCCCACTTTGGGTCTTGGAGAGGGAAATATTCTTTAACGTCCCCTCCTGTGATCTTATAATGATCTTCAGCTAGGTTCCCTGCTGTTTTTAAAATCAGCTGTTTCTCTGTCTCAGTCATCTATTCCAATAATAACTGTATATCCTTCCAATCAGGGTTATGCTGTTTTACAATAAATTGGAAATGCTTAGTTACACTTACCGGATCACTCCTATAATCTTTAGCAACCTTTTTCCATTCCCCTAGGTCAGCAGTAGAAAAGGGTACTTTGATTAACATTGTCCCACCATCCGGCCTCACCGCCTCTCGGAGAGGTGCTTGTAAAGCTGTTGAGGTAGTTTTCTTCCTAGTACGAGAAGATACAGGGCTATCCGGCGGGGTTGGAGTTCTATCCGAGTCTGCATCCTGTTCCTGTGGTCGAGGGGGAGGCTTAAACTAATCAGTTAGATCTTGTTCTGGTACCTGATGAATTTTATTTTTCTTTGTACATCTTTGTCCAATGCTACATGCCGAACAACACCGTCTCAGTTTACCTCTAAGCTCCTTGTTGTTTTCTCGCTCAACTGCGAGCACCATGGGGTCCTGTGGGGGTACTATTCCACAGTCCCTTTGCCACTCCGGGTGGTTTCGGAGGGTGAAAAACATGTCTGCATATGAAACTTCATCCCATTTTCTTTCTCTCCTTAAAAACAGCATTAGTTGTAATAGAGTATTATAATCTGTTGACCCATTAAGTGGCCACTTAGCATCACCTTCTAACTTATATAACGGCCACCATTGATTGCAATACTTAATAAGGTTCTTTTTATTTTCCGTACCTCCGGCCCCAACAATATCTTTCCAGTGGGTAATAACACAACCCAGAGGACTCTTCCTCAATATTCCCCCTTGATTGTTTCCCATTTTATTACTTCTCCTCTTAATATGATTCCATGCAAATTGTTTCTTACACCTCTTTATAGAATTCTCCTGGTTTTTCTCTCACATGTCCTGAATTCCGGGATTAAATTTTCCTTTTCACACACCAATTTCACTATTTTGGCTATCTTTCCAACCACAAACAATCCCAACTGTGTACGTAGCTCGTTCCCTCTTATCCCAAGGAGTCCAAACCCCACACTCAGGGCATTCAATATCCCCGCCACAATCTATTTGCAACCTCTGTTTACACCACACACATTCCAGGACATATGAGGGCATACACTCATTTCCTGGATGTAAAAGACACCATTCTAATACCCACATTTATGCGATGCACCATACAGGGACTTTCTTATACCAACACCACAAAATGATTAAGATAATCAAACTCAAACTTACAATTACAATGCTAACATATAAATTCAAGTTTCAAATCATCAGTGAGTCACACTTCTTTTGTCTCCAGCCGTACCCCTTGTGAAGTTACGAAACTGTGGAGCAGAACTCCACACGCTCTGCAGCTGAGCTGTGTCTCTTTTACTCAAACATTCAATCCACAGTTTTAGATATTTACACATTAACAAACATATATACACATATGAATCTCAACATAACATTTTCACATTCTCACACAAAATCTTTAACATTAAATTTCCAAACATTCATACCATACAATCATCGCTCCAGGTGATAACTTTTCAGCAGCTGCAAAAATGTATCAAGCGCAATTGTGAGGGGGTCCACTTACCCCATAAACCAAGCGCAATTGCGAGGGGGTGCGCTTACCCTTCTCCTGCCTCTTATATACCAGTCATCGACAGGTCCGTCCTGGCTCCCGATACTGGGATGCAGCAGTCACCCCGGATTTGCTCGATCTACCCTCAAGATCGCTAGCGGCCGCTCTATCAGTCAGCAAATCCCCCCCTTGTTACCGTCCAGGGTACCCTCCTCCCATACGGGGACTACGCTGCACGCCAGACGTCTCTGCACGATTTACCAGCTGCCCCGGCCTGTACTTTTACAGGCTCCCCTTGTAGAACATACCGTTTGGACCGCGGCTTCAGGAGGTTGTTGTCTGCTCCCGCAGTGAGCGGCTGGCAGCGGAGGCTCCTCTGAGGAAAGTGCTCGGGGCGCGCCTAGGGGCGTCCGCTCCGCAGTCGGTCCCGCAGCCAAGCAGACAGTCTCCTGGCTGGCTCGCCAAACTGACGTGCGGAAAACAGACTCCACAATCGGTGAGATTGTAAAGTAGGTATGTTCATTCAGCGCTGGGCAGCACGGGGGGTAGTCCCACCAAAGTCGTGTGCGCCTGATTTTGGCAGTTCACTTTAAATTTATACAGTCAAGTGTTACATATACATAGAGTTTCGCAATATGCCTATACATAGGCATTACCTATCCCCGCTTCATATTATAATTAGCTCTAGGAAGTCATTTCCATAGTCTCCTCTCAACTGCGCTTGCGCAGTGCCTCCTTATGGTGGTCGTCTGGTGGTCGTGAAGATGAAGGCTGTATGTCTTCTTCACAGTGAACTCTTAACCTTCTGTCCCTGCGCAGACTCAGTTGTCCCTTGGCATTTGTCCAAATCACAAGGTCGGTCTTGGCTGGTTCTTGGAGTCACTGCTGATTCTTATCAGGGACTATCTCCTGTCCCAGTCAGCCTCAACAATGGAAACGTTAAACATCACTTCTCATCCCCTTGGGCCATGTCTGCCTCTATTGAAACTTCTTTAATTTCATTATAAGCTAGATAATTATTAAACAATTCCTATCTACATTCATATATCTACTATATCTACTAAGGTTCCTTTGGTTCCCCGTCTCACAAGAAGTTGGCACAGGACACAGCCAGGGCAGCTGACCCAAAGTGGCCAACAGGGTATTCCATACCATGTGACGTCACGTCTAGTATAGAAACTGGGGGGAGTGGGGGCGGGGGATCGCTACTCAGGGACTAGCTGGGTGTCGGTTGGCGGGTGGTGAGCAATTGCACTGTGCAGCATTTGTACATTCCAATCCTTTTATTATTGCTGTTGTCATTTTATTAGTGTTATCATTATCATTATTAGTTTCTTCTTTTCTGTTCTATTAACCCATTCTTATCTCAACCCATGGGTTTTACTTCTTTTCCTGATTTTCTCCCCCATCCCACTGGGTGGGGGGGAAGTGAGTGAGCGGCTGCGTGGTGTTTAGTTGCTGGCTGGGGTTAAACCACGACAAGCTGTAAAAAAAAAAAAAAAAAAAAAGCACAGAAAAAAAGCCTGAATTTCAAAGCAAGTAGTTATGTGAGAAAAAAAAATAAGGTTTAGCAAACAAACAACGGGGGAAACAGGGACTTCCAATAAAACAAAAATGGGTGTTGTAAATAACCAGAAGACTGTAGCAGTTACCAGAACTAAGGACCTGGTCACACAACATACCTGGGAAACGTTAGAGCTGAGTGTCCCATTGTAGTTAAGGCAACACAGGGAAGCTGAATTTTTGCACTGTCCATATATAAACCCATCAGCTCTTAAGAGCAAAGACTGCTTGCATGTAAACATGTGTGCTGATTTTGGCTGGGATAGAGTTAATTTTCTTCATAGTAGCTTGTATGGGGTTATGTTTTGGATTTGTGCTGAAAACAGTGCTGATAATACAGGGATGTTTTAGTTACTACTGAGCAGTGCTTACACAGAGTCAAGGCCTTTTCTGCTTCTCACCCCACCCCACCAGCAAGTAGGCTGGGGTGCACAAGAAGTTGGGAGGGGGGACAGCTGGGACAGCTGAGCCCAACTGACCAAAGGGATATTCCAGACCATATGACATCATGCTCAGCATATAAAGCTGGGGGAAGAAGAAGGAAGGGGGGGACGTTCGGAGTGATGGTGTTTGTCTTCCCAAGTAACCGTTATGCATGATGGAGCCCTGCTTTCCTGGAGATGGCTGAACACCTGCCTGCCGATGGGAAGTGGTGAATGAATTCCTTGTTTTGCTTTGCTTGCGTGCGCGGCTTTTGCTTTACCTATTAAACTGTCTTTATCTCCACTCACGAGTTTTCTCACTTTTACCCTTCCAATTGTGGTGGTGCATTTCTTTCCGCCTCTCTGGGCTGATCTACGAACTGGGGAAGTCTCGCTAGGCCTTAGCATAAGTGTAATGAGTCGGGTGGTTAAGCGTCCCTTGACCGTACCAGGAACTCTCACATGGCTAAGACAGGGAGTCATGCAGACCGTCTCAAGGACTCCTACAGTCTGGCGAAAACAAAAAAATGAAAGTAGAGATAACTAGTTCTCTCCTAACAACCTTGAGACATCCCAGTCCTCCCCTGAGAAACTCGGAGCATCCCATATCTGAAACTTAAGTCATTTTCCGACAGCCCCGAAGTCTTCCTTATCTGAATCGTAACTCATGTGAAACGGTAGCAGCGCTACTGGAATCCCAGTAATTTGCTGATGACTAAAGCCAATCATCTCACGAACTTATAAGCAGCGGTACTAAGTGAGACCCTTTGAGCTCTCCTGGACCGCAGCAGGCTGCAACCAGCATCTCCCTCTGAGTGGGACGCCTCTCAGCTCACAAACTTTTCTGTTTGCGAAAACTGGAGGTCTGTCACTGAAAGCCAAGAAGACTTGGGCTGATACTCTCCGCTCACAAACTTTTCTGTTTGCGAAAACTGGAGGTCTGTCACTGAAAGCCAAGAAGACTTGGGCTGATACTCTCCGCTCACAAACTTTTCTGTTTGCGAAAACTGGAGGTCTGTCACTGAAAGCCAAGAAGACTTGGGCTGATACTCTCCGCTCCTTGAGGCTTGACCCTTCGTCTGTTGAGAAGGATGCTGAAGAATTTGACGTGAATATTTTCACTGAACTCGAGGGAAATTTTTAACAGGTATACCTCTTTTCCTTGCTTATATGTATAGCTCTTAGTGCCTTTATGTATTGTATTGGGTTTGTGTGGCAAGGTTTTGGTAGTGGGGGGGGTTACAGGAGTGGCTTCTGTGAGAAGCTGATAGAAGATTCCCCTATGTCTGACAGAGCCAATGCCAGCAAACTCAAAGACGGACCCGCCGCTGGCCAAGGCCAAGCCAATCAGCAACAGCGGTATCGCCTCTGTGATAACATATTTAAGAAGGGAAAAAAGTTGCTGCGGGACAGAAACTGAATCCTGAGAGAGGAGTGAGAACATGTAAGAGAAACAACCCTGCAGACACCAAGGTCAGTGAAGAAGGAGGGGGAGGAGGTGCTCCAGGTGCCGGAGCAGAGATTCCCCTGCAGCCCATGGGGAAGACCATGGTGAGGCAGGTTGTCCCCCTGCAGCCCATGGAGGTCCACAGTGGAGCAGATATCCACCTGCAGCCCATGGAGGACCCCACGCCGGAGCAAGTGGATGCCCGAAGGAGGCTGTGACCCCGTGGGAAGCACACGCTGGAGCAGGCTCCTGGCAGCACCTGTGGACCTGTGGAGAGAGGAGCCCATGTTGGAGCAGGTTTTCTGGCAGGACTTGTGACCCCGTGGGGGACCCACAGTGGAGCAGTCTGTGCCTGAAGGACTGCACCCTGTGGAAGAGAGCCATGCTGGAGCAGTTTGTGAAGAACTGCAGCCTATGGGAAGGACCCACGTTGGAGAAGTTCATGGAGGACTGTCTCCCATGGGAGGGACCCCACGCTGGAGCAGGGGAAGAGTGTGATGAGTCCTCCCACTGAGGTGGAAGGAGGGGCAGAGACAACATGTGATGAACTGACCGCAACCCCCATTCCCCATCCCCCTGTGCCACTGGTGGGGAGGAGGTAGAGAATTCAGGAGTGAAGCTGTGCCTGGGAAGAAGGGAGGGGTGGAGGGAAGGTGTTTTAAGATTTGGTTTTATTTCTTATTACCCTACTCTGGTCCACTAGTAATAAATTAAGTTAATTTTCCCCAAGTCAAGTCTTTTTTGCCCGTGATGGTAATTAGTGAGTGATCTCTCCCTGTCCTTATCTCGACTCATGAGCCTTTTGTTATATTTTCTCTCCACTGTCTAGCTGAGGTGGGAGAAGTGATAGAATGGGCTTGGTGGGCACCATGCATGTGTGTGTATACTAACCTGAATATTCTAGAGCAAGTATATTACAAGTTATTGCTTTTCAAATCTATACTTAAATTACTGTCATGAACTTTATTAAACTGTGAATGCATCTCAGGCTGGTATTATACTCATAATCCCTTTAGATATAAACTGTTGACCAAGTCCGACAGGAGTTTAGAAAGCAAGGGGGTCTTTTCTGAACATCGTGACTCAACGGGAGGGTCTCCCTTTACCCTTTTTACATTCCCAATCTCTGTATAAATCACAAGAAATCAATTCTAACTCGATTTTTCTTTGTATACTTCTCTTTTTTAACCTATTGCATTTTCAGTCTCTCTATACCTAATTTTAGTCTTATTCCAACTTAATTTTTGTATGTGCATTTCATCCATGTATTAAGTAATAGAGTAAACCTTGCCATTGAATTCTGTGAAGTTGCACTTTTATATAAATTCCTATTAAATAATTTAACTTTACTAATACCATTGGAGGTGTTGTGGTTTAACCCCAGCGAGCAACTAAGCACCACGCAGCCACTCACTCACCTCCCTCACAGTGGGGTGGGGGAGAGAATCGGAAGGGTAAAAGTGAGAAAACTCGTGGGTTGAGATGAAGACAGTTTAATAAATAAAGCAAAAGCCACACACACAAGCAAAGCAAAACAAGGAATTCATTCACCACTTCCCATCGGCAGGCAGGTGTTCAGCCATCTCCAGGAAAGCAGGGCTCCATCATGCATAACGGTTACTTGGGAAGACAAACACCATCACTCCGAACGTCCCCCCCTTCCTTCTTCTTCCCCCAGCTTTATATGCTGAGCATGATGTCATATGGTCTGGAATATCCCTTTGGTCAGTTGGGCTCAGCTGTCCCAGCTGTCCCCCCTCCCAACTTCTTGTGCACCCCAGCCTACTTGCTGGTGGGGTGGGGTGAGAAGCAGAAAAGGCCTTGACTCTGTGTAAGCACTGCTCAGCAGTAATGAAAACATCCCTGCGTTATCATCAACACTGTTTTCAGCACAAATCCAAAACATAGCCCCATACAAGCTACTATGAAGAAAATTTAACTCTGTCCCAGCCAAAATCAGTACACCCAAGTAAAGCTGTGTGAAAGAGCTGTGCTCCTCCAAGCATTGCCAAGCAAAACAGATTCCCTACACAGGGACGCAGCTCCTGTCTCTCTCATCATGCTGTCAGTAGCAGTGTGCCCGTCCAACAGATATTCATGATGCTAATTAGCCCATAGCATGATTAGCTGGGTCAGACAGATCAGCATATTGTAAATTGAGTTCTAGAGGCTGTTAAACCCTTATATTTGAGTTAACCTTTAATTAAAATCTTTGCAAGCATGAAACATCCTCTTTATACAAACTGCACCAGACAAGACACAGAAAACTAATTTGCCTAGTAAAAGTTAAGGATTAAAAAAAGTGATAAAAAAAAGAAAGGGAAGCAGATGCTGTTTTTATAGTAGCCTGCCCTTAGTTTATAGTCAGGAGACATCAAGAGGAATGCTGCAGTTTCTCCAGAAGTAGGTCACTTTTGCTGTAAAAGGTGAAAACAGTAACTACAGTTCAGCCAATAGGTCAAGAGAAAAACAAATATATTTGAATGGGTAAGTGAAAAGAGTAAAATGGCACATTTCTAAAAGTACTACCAACATTAACAGGAAGACATGAGCTAGCAGTTTAGCAATAGACAGGGGAGTCAGCAGCTCCTGATTTCCAGCCCCAGTATCCTTTGCGGGCTTCAGCAAGCCAAGCTTGGTATTGATCTGAGGCATTTATAAGACTCTGCCATTTCAGTGCTTTCCACATAAATCAACATGTATTAGCAAAGTCCCTCATGCACTTTCAGGAGGTTTTGGCACATCTTCATTTTGTGTAAAAATAGCAGGCTCTTTTGATGGGCATTTTGGGGATTTGTATCATTTCAGGTTTTGTAATGAGGAACATTGTTAGTTCCTTGGCAGGTTGTGGGGGTTTTTTTGTGTTATGTTTTTGGGGTTATTTAAAAAAATCATGAAAGAAATAAAACTAAGCTCATTATTTGGGGAGTGTCTCATGCTCAAGAGAGAACACTGCTCATTACCTTGCCAGATGCATGCTTATGAAAATTTGTACATGTTTCTAAACCGCAGCAGAGATGACAAATACATTTCAGGTTGTAACTAGTTGATTTATTTCACCTCTGCTGTAGAGGAGATGTCACAAGGCAGGGGACAAGCAGTGCTCTTGTGCATCTCCTAGACTTTCCTGTAGGTTTTGCAAGGATGGGTGGATGCTGTGTTAAAGGGTAAAGAAGTTTGGCAGAAAATTAAACCCCCTTGCATTCCAGCTTATCCTCAGATGTCAGAGGGGCTGGGGGCAGCTAGGTTTAATTTCTGAGTGATGTCCAATTCAAGGTTATAAGTCCAGTCACGTTCAATATGCTGAACTATCACGATGATGGATGCAGTAATAGCTTACTGCACTCTCAGCTTAGCTGCGTTCAATGCACTAGGATTAGCAGACTTAGGGAGTTTGGTTGCGGTAACGTACTATCATGGCTAGATTAATGAGCAGCACAGTTTATTAAAGCAACAGTACAGGTTCTTTTGGATTGCTGGTGATAAATACACCATCTGCAAAGCATGTGCAAATGATAATAGACGACTACAAGCACACTAAATTATGGAAAAACTCTAGAGATTTCTAAGTTTCCCGGGGAAGCACTCGGTATAACCAAGTGTTCGAATCTTACCCAATAGGCGTCCCTATGGGGGGGGGAGAGAGGCTCAGCCTGTCGACTGATCCCAGAAGTCAGCAATGTACTCCCAATTTGTCTATGATGATGTCTTCCCTAATAGTCTTCCTCTTTTGGGGTCTTTTTATCCTATTTTTCCTTTTAGGTGGAGCTTGAGTGACTCTAGTCATATATACCTTTACTTTGATTGCTATAAAGTTCTCTTGTTTTGCTTTTAAAGGTATATGTTAGAAAAAATTCAGAGCGCATGCTCAGTGGAGGGGTGGTTGCACTTTGGAGGTGGGTAACTTTTGGGATGGAGGTGTGTTTTGGCATTGTAATGAGTAAAGTTCACCCAAAGGACATGGTGTTGCATGTCAGTACCCCAGAACTGGGCATGTGTGATATAAATCAGAAGTAGGGCATTAGGTCAACAGAACCCCCATTATTTTACCTCCTTGCTTCAGTGTATTCAATGCAGGGACCAACTGTTCTTGTTCCTATCATTCCAGTTCATATGGTCTGGAATATCCCTTTGGTCAGTTGGGCTCAGCTGTCCCAGCTGTCACAGGCAATCACAGAGCCTGGCCACGGCATCTCCACTCCGCTCCACTCTCCATGTTACTTTTCAGAATTAGCACACCAAGCTCCCCTGGTGTTGCTAACATCTAAAGTTGCAAGTTATGATGTTGCTTAGGGAACTACCATGGAACCGATTCTTTACGTGTCCACTGCATTCCACCCTGGAGGTTCACCTTCCCTTGATGGGGATGTGTGTCATATCGATAAGTCACCTCCAGCAATCACTCCACAGTGGACCATGGATCTGAACACTCTTGGCCTGGTGGAGTTAACCCTCACCAGTTCACCAGCTGGGCTGACATGATGGATCTCAGTTTGCCTCCACCTTCATGCCATCTTTGACTGTAAGCCTGTAGCTGTGTTTTATTCAAAAGACTCAGGCCAGATACCCAGACAAACAATTTGAAGCAAAGAGCTGAACATGCGGCTTATCAGTGGTTATCCATCATCCAGCTGCACATTCTTACCTCTCGCTCTAAGTGCAAGGTGGCTTACATCTACCACAGGGCAAGCATATTACATGTGTCTGCAACTGCTAAAATCTCTTTGAGGTTTATATTGATTTCTCAAAGCATCTATTTATAGTTAAAAAATAATCTCCACATTTTTAAAGGCACATTTGTCAGGTCCTTTTAATGACAGCAGTCAGAGCTAAAATAGCCATGCACTTAAAAGGCAGGGAGTTTTTTCCTTACCTCTCAACTGAGGCAGTATTCTTTGCATATATTGAAATTCCATCTTGAAAGTAGACACTATGCAGAAACTGCAGGTGTCTCATTTCAATCACATCCCTGCAAAAACAATGTGCCAATTCCTGCTCTGAAGGTAGCTGTGGACAAGAAGTGTAATCAAAAGCTGGAGATAAAATTGTCTGATGAGTAAAAAGTAACTTAGGGTAAAAATAAGGTTAAATCTGAGGTGTCCTCATGGTCACATCTGGGATACGTCTTACTTTGCAATGTGATATTGCAGTAAATTTTGTAGCAAAAGCCTGATGCTGTGAATCCACGTGTCAGCTCGTGAAAGGTGATGGGATAATTTTTCCGAGAAAGGTGCGAGTTCTAAGCAGAAGTCTAAAATTTTCTAACACTTTGTGTCAGAGCTAATAACAAGGATCAAAAAGGAAAGAGAAATGGCTGAGATCAAGCATGAGAAAAGGATTTTTTTCTTTCTTCTGGAGTTTCCTGCAGAATTGGCTAAAATTTGTGATGATGGTTAGGTGCTTAAATGCAGATAGAGCTGCAAAAGTTCACATGCATTATGCATAGAAAAAAATCTTTGCAAGGTTTTAATCATGATGGGTTATTGCTACCTTCCATTGTGAGGTACTGTAGGTTTTAAAGTTAAGTCCTAGAGAAAAAATACTGGATTTGAATTTACTTCCACTGGAAAGGATGGAAGTCAATAGATTACTTGGCTCTAATTTGAAACATTTCTATTTATTAACAATTATCAAGAAAAAAAATTATGATAAAGAGGAGATAGACTGGAAACACTGGCAAACAAGAAGGACAGCAACCAACCACATCGGTTTAGGAGGTAACTGAAAAGCAGCATCAAAAATAGAAGCTAAGATGGAAGATCCTCTTCACTAGTACACATGAAAGATTCGATCCTGCTTGAGGAATTCAGGCCTGTTGCCCTTGTCTCACAGCCACATGAACTCTCAGACTGAAAAAGCGAAAGTAAAACCTTGAATTCTGCTGCCAAGACATCCCATCAAGGCACTGCAGATACATTATTACTCTGAAGCAAAAATTGTACCTACTTTGTATCCGTGATTTGTATTCAGCTGCATTCTAAGTGTTAAAATCCAACTCCACAACTACCACCTGGCAGATCAGAGAGAGGGTGAGCTTTGCAGGAACAGCAAACCTCACCCCTAGGAAGCCTCTCTATCACAGACATCTATTTGAGCACACAGTCCTGGGGAGGGGCAGAAGGATCAGTCAGCCATACACCTCCTGCACTGAGGACTGTAGAGCAACAAGCAGAAAACACATGTGTGTTAGCTTTTAAATAAGGAGGGGAAATATTTTGTGTATTTAAGGTCTGAAGCTCAGTGACATGACTCATAGGTTCAAATATCAGAGAATCACAGAAGTGTTGGCTGGGATGGCACCCTGGAGATCTCTCCTCTGACCTCCCGCTCGAAGCAGGATCTTCTCCAGCTCTTCAACAGGTTGCTGGGTCTTTGCCTAGCCAAGCCTTGAAACCTCCAAGGATGGAGACTGCTCTGTGGGCCACCCATGCCAGTGCTGTGCCACCCCCTAGCAAAGAGGGTGCCCAGTCTGAGCCTCCCAAGCTGCAATGCTGCAGCCTCGTCTCACTGGCTGCTGCTACCCAGACAATCTCAGCCCCACCACCTTGGCAGTCACCCCTTGCACGGCTGCAGGCAACTCTTAGACTGTACATTAGCCTCCTCCTTACAAACTGGGCAAGCCTGGCTCCCTCAGCCTCTCCGTGTGCCTTAGGACCTGAACATTTCAGAGGGTCTCTGCTGAACCTTTGCCAGGTTCTGCACATCCCTCTTGAACAGGAGGCTAAATCCCCTGCACAGCACCTCAGGTGCGGCCTCACCCGGGGACACGGACAGGGAGGTAATAACTTCCTGTGGTGTGCTGGCCATGCTCCTCCTTACGTGGCCCAGTATGTGGTGTGACTTTGTTGTGGGGAGGACGCATTGAGTGTTTAGTGCCCACTGGAAAGCATAGTAGGAAAAACCTGAGAGAAAGGAAGATATTTATGAGGAAGAAGAGTTATTTTCATGTAAGCAGTATTTGCTGCCAAGCATGGTTTCTGATGCTGTTACCTATCTTCTCCTCAAAGTTCACCAGACACAGGACAAAGACAACAAACTGCATTTAAGAAAGTGATTAGGAGTGTGGAAATGTACACAGGTCTCTAAGACTTGTGAGAATCACAGATAAAACCATTCACAGCTACCTTTCTATCATATTTTTAAATCATCGTGGAGTATTCATTGACATGACTTCTAAAAAACTGAATCGTTCAGCCAGACAGTGCTCAGGGGACTCCAAATTACAAGAGCATGGGAGCCCCAATCCACAGCTGAAGCAAAAATACCACCTACAGTTGTTTTTAAAGATTTGGTATGGAAAAATTATTTATATATTTCCCTAATGAACGATCCCTAACTGGAAGCTTTGGAGGAGAATACAGGGAGCTTGGAAAGCACTCTTTGAAATGCTTAGTCCCAGGGTTGCTGAACGTGCAGGAGGCTGCCGTACTCAAAGGCAGAGCTAGGCTATCTATCTCATGCATGCATTGGCATTGGACATGCTTACAACTTTGCAAAATCTCAGCATCTCTCCAAATAATATGGTACATGTGGTAGGAAAAGATCATGGTATTTCATTATCTCTGGCAAGAGCTCATGAAGATTTCTATGATAATTGTGCAATTTCCATGCATTGCTGATTGACCTTTGTGGTTGCTTGATAGAAACAGCAGCCCTGATTGATGTACAAATGCTATTCAAATGAGATTTAATCACAATATTTGTCTTTATGGAATACCTCAGCACTGACAGCAATTTATAAGACATTCAATAGTATTTTTCAGGTTTACACTTGTGCTAGGTGTTATGAGCTGTGCGCACACCCCTGTGAGAGACTGAAAGAGTTAATGTCTCAAACACTGTGTGGGGCAAGTTCTGCTTACACAAACTGAAGCCCCATGGGTGCACAAGCCCACTGGAACTGGACCCCTCGGCTGACTGGACCCCTTGGCTGACTGAACCAATGCTGGACCCAGGACCCGTGAAATCTTTCTCTCTTCCTTTTTTTCTCTCTGTCCTGTTTCTCCCTTTCTTTTTCCTTTTCCGTAATCCCTACACCTCATCCCTTTAGACATAAACCATTGATCAAGTCTGGGACTAGGAGTGGATCCAGCCACCCCTGGGCTCTTCTCTGAGAAGGAGTCTAGAAAGCAAGGGGGTCCACTCTGAACCTCGTGACTCAATGGGAGGGCTCTCCTTATTGTCTTCCCTGAACTGATCCCCAAAAAAGCAAGGCCTGTAGTATATGTTTGGTGATGTATGGTTAGCACATGTTACACAGTTTACTGACATAGTTTCATGCCAATTTTTGTTGTGAGCATACCAATTCTTGTGGTGAGCATGCCAATTCTTGTGGTGAGCGAATAAAAGTTGAGTTTTGTGAGTTAAAGGATCCCTGGTGTTGTTTCACCTTAATCCTGACCTGGGAATCAGCAAACCTGAGTCATCATCCTGAGAAATTGGGACGTGACAACCCCCACTGGAGAAAAACCTCCTCATCAAAAAGCAATTCATAAAGACAGAAAAAAATCACTTCCTTCATTCCTCATTCCAACAGAATGTGAGCATGTCCCAATTGAATACTCTGTATTCAATTTGATATTACCTGTCTGAAATGAAAGGCTGTTAGGTAATTCTTTGAGCAAGTGGTGGGTGGGTGTGTGTGGGTGTGTGTGTGTGGGGGTGTGTGTGTGTGTGTGTGTTTTATGTGTGTGTGCACGTGCATATGTGAACATAAACTAGATACATGCATGTGTCAAGTTTACCAGTCCACCAGAAATGTTTTCAGGGCAGGAAGAAAGGTGTTTCCACTTGAAACTCTCATCTCCAAGTGTTTGCAACTTTCTGAATTAAATGTAACATTCAGGATGAATGTTTCACATTCAGAGTCTCATCTCAGTGGTTTCATTTTTCCCCCGACATGTCAGTAAGATTTCACACAGTTCGGAAAATGAGTTTGCACCATTTAAGCAGGTTCTTCAGATTTTTTTTCCCGTTGACCTCAGCTAAATTTAGACTGTAACTTCCTTTCTAAAAGACCAACGTACCTTGGACAGTGAGGATGAGTTAGGGCTTATCAATGCTTCTGTAAGTCAGGGCTTCAGCCCCTTTGAGAAGGCTACAACAGATTCCCTAAAAATCAGTGCTTATTAAAGAAATCTATTTGTTCCTAAGGAAAGGACACTAAGAAACATGAGAGAAAAGAAAATTGGGGCAGCAATGAAGAAGGGATACCCACAAGTCATGGCCAGCGCTCAGGGGCTTCCACTGTTGCCTATTATGGGAAACGGGAACATCTGATGCCTGCATGGGCTTGCTTCACTGTGTGGCACACCAAGAGCTGCTTGCAAAAGGTGGCAAGCCCAGCAGGCTGAATACCCCTAGGCTCTTCTCTGAGAAGGAGTCTAGAAAGCAAGGGGGTCTGCTCTGAACCTCCTGACTCAAAGGGAGGGATCTCCTTATTTTCTTCCCTGAATTGATTTATATGGTTATCCTGGGTTACAGGGTTTATTGAGGTAGTTTCATGCCAATTCCTGTTGAGAGAAACCCCACCACCTATTGTTAACGCCTTCCCAGTGATGTTCGGAAAACAGACTCCACAATCAGTGAGATTGTAAAGTAGGTATGTTCATTCAGCGCTGGGCAGCACGGGGGGTAGTCCCACCAAAGTCGTGCGCGCCTGACTTGGCAGTTTGCTTCAAATTTATACAATCAAGTGTTACATATTCACAATACGCCTATACAGATGCATGACCTACCCCGCTTCATATTAAAATGAGTTCTGAGAGGTCATTTCCATAGTCTCCTCTCAACTGCGCTTGCGCAGTGCCTCTTTATGGTGGTCGTCTGGTGGTCGCAGAGATGAAGATAGATGACTCCGTCACTGCTAGTAACCTCTTTTCTTGCGCAGGCTCAGTGGTTTCTTGGTATTCACCCAAGCCGCAAGACCAGTCTTGGCTGGCTCTCGGGGCCAGCTCCTGCTTCTTATCAGGAACTGTCTCTGCCTCATTGGCTGGTTCTTGGGGCCAGCTCTTCTTATCAAGGACTGTCTCTGCCTCAGCTAATTTCAACAAT
The DNA here is from genome assembly GCF_026419915.1 of Harpia harpyja. Lineage (NCBI taxonomy): Eukaryota > Metazoa > Chordata > Aves > Accipitriformes > Accipitridae > Harpia > Harpia harpyja. The sequence continues at coordinate 12,465,352 of NC_068968.1, forward strand.
GTAAGCGCTAAACATCATCTTTCATCCCCCTTTATTATATCTACTGAGATTCTTTTGACTCCCCTTGTCTCAGTCCCCCCTTTTCTAGAAAATAGTAAATTCTTTTACTATATCTAATCCTAGTACTTGTAATACATTGTTTCCCTATCTAGCATTCTCTCAAAATATTTGTTGGCACAAACAGTTGTTTTAGCCGTGTTAAATTTGGCAACCAGAAAGTTAGTTTTTCCCATACCTCAGAAAATCCCCATTAAGTATCATCTTGTGAGTTGAACAAACACGTTCCCATCCCACGCTACACTCCTTGTCCCCACGGTTGCCCATATTACCACGTAAAAACTAAGTGTCCATCGGATTTTGTGGTGACTTTCCATGGAGTTTTGGGTGTCTTTTTCACTCTGGTGTGATGAATCCAGGCGTTCTGTTCCTTGATTCTGATTGCAGTAAAGGAGGTGAGTAGTACTTGGAATGGTCCTTCCCACTGTGGCTCCAGAGTTTTTTCTGTAAGAGACTTTATATACACATAATCTCCTGGTTGTATATTATGTACAGGCCCATCTAAACCTCTCCCTCGAGTCCCTACCACATGCTTCCTGATTTTATTGAGTTGCTTACCTAATGCTACCATGTAAGAAGTCATAATTTCATCCCCCGCTTGTACAGACACCCCTCTCTGTATCCCATAGGGTTGTCCATACAGGATTTCAAAGGGGCTCAGTCCTTCTTTCGCCCTTGGTCTTGTTTGTATACGCAGAAGGGCTAAAGGGAGAGACTGAGGCCATGTCAAATTTGCTGCTTGTCCTAATTTCACAATTTGCTGTTTGATTAAGTGGTTCATTTTTTTCCACTTGACCACTCGACTGGGGGTGATATGGAGTATGAAACTGCCAATCTATACCCAAATGGCGGCTAATTTGTTGTACAATTTTTGAAACAAAATGTGGTCCTCTGTCAGAGGATACGGTTGCTGGAACCCCAAAACGTGGTATTATCTCTTGCACCAGTATTTTAGTTACCTCCCGAGCTTTAGCCGTTCTTGTTGGGAATGCTTCTGGCCAACCTGAGAAGGTATCAGTTAATACCAATAAATATCAATACCCCCCTTTTCTTGGAAGTTCTGTAAAATCAATTTGCCATTGTTGTCCAGGCTTACTGCTTTTTCCAATCTGGCCCATTTCCGGCTTTGGGGTATTCTTAGGATTAGTCTGGAGGCAAAGATCACACTGTTGAGTCACCTGTCTCACCGTGGTGTATAAATTTCTAGCCACAATTTCTCTTATCAAATGATTATACAGAGCCTCTGTTCCCCAATGTCTTTTCCTATGTTCCTCCCGTATCAAATGCCATAATAAGCAAGAGGGAACGATTAGCTTTCCCTGTGGGGTATGAGCCCACCCCTCTTCATTATATGACCCTTCTAAATCTGTAATGAGCTTCTGATCTTCCCTGGTATATTCTGGCTTACCTTCTAGGGAGATCTGCCTATCAGGAATTAAGGCCCCTTCTATTTTTACCTTTGTTTTGGCCACTTGTCTTGCCTCTCTGTCCGCCAGCTCATTCCCTCTTTCCAAATCTGAGCTCACTTTCTGGTGTGCCTTAATATGCATAATTGCTACTTTCTTAGGGAGCTGGACAGCTTCCAGTAACTTCAGAATTTCTTCTGCGTGTTTGATATTTTTCCCTTGGGAACTCAATAGTCCTCTCTCCTTCCAAATTGCTCCATGTGCGTGTACAACTCCAAAGGCATATTTTGAGTCCGTATAAATGTTCACAACTTTGCCCTGGGCCAATTCCAGGGCGCGGGTTAGAGCAATTATTTCTGCCTTCTGTGCGGAAGTGTTCATAGGCAAAGCCCCTGATTCTACTACCTCTTGGCTGGTGGTGACGGCGTATCCCACATGTCGATTACCATTTAGGACGTAACTGCTTCCGTCTGTGAACCAAGTTTCCCCATTTTCCATCGGGCTGTCTTTCAGGTCTGGGCAGCTGGCGTATGTTGACTGTGTTAGACACCAAAACAGTCATTTTCTGGCCCAGAGTAAACTTTCGGGCTTCCTGTATGTTCAGTATCACAGCCGCAACCGCCCGCAGGCATCCAGGCCAACCTTTTGCAGTCATGTCTAACTGCTTAGAGAGGTAGGCAACTGCCCATCGATATGGACCCAGGTTTTGTACTAATATTCTCAGGGAAATGCCCTGCTTCTCGTGGGAGTAAAGAAGAAACGGCTTACTCACATCTGGGAGTCCTAAGGCCGGGGCCGACATGAAAGCCTTTTTCAGTAGCTCTGTGATGGGTTAACCCTGGCTGGAAAGCCAGGTGCCCACCAGAGCTGTTCTATCACTCCCCCTCCTTCTCAGCTGGACAGGGGAGAGAAAATATAACAAAGAGCTTGTGGGTCGAGATAAGGACAAGAGAGATCACTCACCAATTACCGTCATGGGAAAAACAGACTCAGCTTGGGGAAAATTAACTCAATTTATTACAAATCAACCAGAGTAGGGTAATGAGAAATAAAACCAAATCTCAGAACACCTTCCCTCCACCCCTCCCTTCTTCCCAGGCACAACTTCACTCCCGGATTCTCTACCAACCCCCCAGCGGCACAGGGGGACCGGGAATGGGGTTTACGGTCAGTTCATCACACGTTATTTTCTGCCGCTTCATCCTCCTCAGGGGCAGGACTCATCACACTCTTCCCCTGCTCCAGCGTGGGGTCCCACCCACGGGAGACAGTCCTCCACGAACTTCTCCAACGTGGGTCCTTCCCACGGGCTGCAGTTCTTCACGAACTGCTCCAGCATGGGTCCTTTCCACTGTGTGCAGTCCTTCAGGCACAGACTGCTCCAGCGTGGGTCCCCCACGGGGTCACAAGTCCTGCCAGAAAACCTGCTCCGTGGGCTCCTCTCTCCACACATCCGCAGGTCCTGCCAGGAGCCTGCTCCAGCGCGGGGTTCCCATGGGGTCACAGCCCCCTTCGGGAACCCACCTGCTCCGGCGTGGGGTCCTCCACAGGCTGCAGGTGGATATCTGCTCCACTGTGGACCTCCATGGACTGCAGGGGGACAGCCTGCCTCACCATGGTCTTTACCACGGGCTGCAGGGGAATCTCTGCTCTGGCGCCTGGAGCATCTCCTCCCCCTCCTTCTTCACTGACCTTGGTGTCCGCAGGGTTTCTCTTACATGTTCTCACTCCTCTCTCCAGCTGCCATCTTCTGTCTGTCCCAACTTTTTTTCCTTCTTAAAAATGTTATCACAGAGGCATTACCACTACCGCTGATTGGCTTGGCCTTGGCCGGCAGCGGGTCCGTCTTAGAGCCGGCTGGTATGGGCTCTCTCGAACACAGGGGAAGCTTCCAGCAGCTTCTTACAGAAGCCACCCCTGTAACCCCCCCGCTACCAAAACCTTGCCACACAAAGCCAATACAAGCTCAAAGGCTCGTTCGGTCTCCTTGTTCCACTCAAGGTGTTTCTGTTCAGTGGCGTCCATGTCATACAATCTTTCTCTGTTTTGGTGGTGATCAGGATATCATCCACATACTGCAACAGCTTCCCCTCCTCGGACGGGGTTTCCCAGGATTCTAAGTCTTTCGCAAGGTGATCGCCGAAAATGGTAGGACTGTTCTTAAATCCTTGTGGCAACACCGTCCAAGTGAGCTGGGTCTTTCGACCACTCTTGGGGTTTTCCCATTCAAATGCAAATAATTTTTGGCTGGTCTCATGGAGAGGGAGGCAAAATAAAGCATCCTTCAAATCTAAAACAGTAAACCAAGTCAATTCAGGTGTTAATACGGTCAACAGGGTATATGGGTTCGCCACTACCGGGTAAAGATCTTCAGTTATCTTATTCACTGCCCGTAAGTCTTGGACCACCCGATATGACCCATCGGGCTTCCGAACAAGTAATATAGGGGTATTGAATTCAGACTCACACTCTTTTAATAATCCCAACTGCAAAAATTTTTCTATCACCGGCCGGATTCCTTCTCTGTCTTCCTTCTTCAGGGGATATTGTTTAATCCTTACCGGCTTTCGGCCTTCCTTGATCCTGACTTCAACAGGTGGAGCACTTTTTGCTCTTCCAGGTGCATCGGTAGCCCATACCCCCAGGTACACTTGGTTTAAACTGTCCTCGTTAATGTTTCCTTCTAGGGGGAGACTGGTTAAGGTTAAGCTCAATATTTGAATATATTCTTGATCTTTTACCTCCAGAGTAATTTCTCCCTTTTCGAATACAATTTTTGCTCCCAATTGTTCCAACAAGTCCCTTCCCAAAAGTGCCTTTGGGGAGTTGGGCATATATAAAAATTTATGAATGCCCCACTGTTTTCCTAATTTATATTCTAAAGGTTTACAAAAATATGCCTTTTCACTTTGGCCAGTCGCTCCTTTCACCATGACATAATCATCTCCCAGGGGCATCAAAGCTTGATTCAGAACCGAGTATGTTGCTCCTGTATCTACCAAAAATTCTACCTCTTGTTGTGTTTTCCCTAGCTTAATTATAACCAGTGGATTCGCTAGGGTAGATTCCCCAGGTTCCTGTCAATCTCCCTTCACATGGGCTACCGTTCTTCCTGTTTGAGCCCTCTGATCCTCCTTCTTGTTCCTTGGGCATTCCTTTTTCCAATGACCAAATTTCTTACACAAAGCGCATTGGTCCTTGCCCAGTCGGGGCAAGTCTCGTCTAGGCCCTCTTCCTCTTTCTTCCTGGATAACAGCCATTAATTTCCTTTGCCCCTGACTATATCCTTCCTCTCTGATACTAAATACTCTCCATGCTTCATCCAACAATATTTCTAAATTCCTACCCTCTGTAGGGCGTAATTTCTGAAGTTTGCGCCTTATATCCCCTGTAGGTTGACCCAAAAACAGGGAGACTAACTGTTGTACTCCTACCTCTGACCCAGGATCCAGCGGTGTGCTGCGGCGCATCACATCCCTCAGTCGATCCAGGAATTCGGATGGAGACTCGGAAGGACTCTGTTTGACTGCATATAAAGCTGACCAATTTACAGTTTTGGGGATTGCCCTCTCCATTCCTTTTGTAATCCACTCCTGATACCCCTGCAATCTTTCCATATGTGCAGATCTATTAACATCCCACTTTGGGTCTTGGAGAGGGAAATATTCCTTAATGTCCCCTCCTGTGATCTTATCATGATCTTCAGCAAGGTTCCCTGCTGTTTTTAAAATCAGCTGTTTCTCTGTCTCAGTCATCTATTCCAATAATAACTGTATATCCTTCCAATCAGGGTTATGCTGTTTTACAATAAATTGGAAATGCTTAGTTACACTTATCGGATCACTCCTATAATCTTTTGCAACCTTTTTCCATTCCCCTAGGTCAGCAGTAGAAAAGGGTACTTTGCTGTCCGGGGGGGTCGGAGTTCTATCCGAGTCTGCATCCTGTTCCTGTGGTCGAGGGGAAGGCTTAAACAAATTAGTTAAATCTTCTTCTGGTGCCTGATGAATTTTATTTGCCTTGGTACGTCTTTGTCCAATACTACATGCCGAACAACACCGCCTCAGTTTACCTCTAAGCTCCTTGTTGTTCTCTCGCTCAAGTGCAAGCACCATGGGGTCCTGTGGGGGTACCATTCCACAGTCCCTTTACCACTCCGGATGGTTTCGGAGGGTGAAAAACATGTCTGCATACAAAACCTCATCTCGTTTTCCTTCTCTCCTTAAAAACAGCATTAGTTGTAATAGAATATTATAAACTATTGACCCATTAAGTGGCCACCACTGATTGCAATATTTAATAAGGTTCTTTTTACTTTCTGTACCTCTGGTCCCAACAATATCTTTCCAGTGGGCAATTACACAACCCAGAGGACTCTTCCTCAATACTCCTCCTTGATTGTTTCCCATTTAATAACTTCTCCTTTTAATAAGCTTCCATGCAAATCGTTTCTTACACTTCTTCATAGTCTTCTCCCAGTTTTCCTCCCACACGTCCCAAATTTCTGGAATTAAATTTTCCCTTCCACACACCAATCTCACTATTTCAGATTCTTGGTGAACTCTTTCCCAATCATAAAAGTGTGGAATTTGGGGAAAACACTCAAGGCAGTCTGGTTTCCGTCTGCTAGATGTACAGTACCACCTTCTCCCACAAGATTTACACTTCAACAAAACCCAAGCCGGATGCCAATTATTATATAGTCCAGTTGCAAGCCCACATACAAAGCAGGGAATCACCCCTATTAATACGTAAAGACATTCACACATTAACAAACATACATACACCTATAAATTTCAACATATCATTTCCATACACCCACACAAAATCTTTAACATTAAATTTCCAAACATTCACATCATACAATCATCGCTCCAGTTGACAATCTTTCAGCAGCTGCAAAAACGTACCAAGCGCAATTGCGAGGGGGTGCGCTTACCCTTCTCCTGCCTCTTATATACCAGTCATTGACAGGTCCGTCCTGGCTCCTGATACCGGGATATAGCTGTCACCCCGGATTTGCTTGATCTATCCCCAAGATCGCTAGCGGCCGCTCTATCGGTCAGCAAATCCCCCCCTTGTTACCATACAGGGTACCCTCCTCCCATACAGGGACTACGCTGCACGCCAGACGTCTCTGCACGATTTACCAGCTGCCCCGGCTCGTACGATTTACAGGCTCCCTCTGTGAAACATACCGTTTGGACCGCGGCTTCAGGAGGTTGTTGTCTGCTCCCGCAGTGAGCGGCTGGCAGCGGAGGCTCCTCTGAGGAAAGTGCTCGGGGCGCGCCTAGGGGCGTCCGCTCCGCAGTCGGTCCCGCAGCCAAGCAGACAGTCTCCTGGCTGGCTCGCCAAACTGACGTGCGGAAACAGACTCCACAATCAGTGAGATTGTAAAGTAGGTAGGTTCATTCAGCGCTGGGCAGCACGGGGGGTAGTCCCACCAAAGTCGTGCGCGCCTGACTTGGCAGTTTGCTTCAAATTTATACAATCAAGTGTTACATATTCACAATACACCTATACAGATGCATGACCTATCCCCGCTTCATATTAAAATGAGTTCTGAGAGGTCATTTCCATAGTCTCCTCTCAACTGCGCTTGCGCAGTGCCTCTTTATGGTGGTCGTCTGGTGGTCGCAGAGATGAAGATAGATGACTCCGTCACTGCTAGTAACCTCTTTTCTTGCGCAGGCTCAGTGGTTTCTTGGTATTCACCCAAGCCGCAAGACCAGTCTTGGCTGGCTCTCGGGGCCAGCTCCTGCTTCTTATCAGGAACTGTCTCTGCCTCATTGGCTGGTTCTTGGGGCCAGCTCTTCTTATCAAGGACTGTCTCTGCCTCAGCTAATTTCAACAATGTAAGCGCTAAACATCATCTTTCATCCCCCTTTATTATATCTACTGAGATTCTTTTGACTCCCCTTGTCTCACCAGTTCAGTTTGCTTCTGCCATGAATAAAATGTTTAACTGATTGTTTGGTGTCATTTCATCTTAATTTAGCCCGAGGGAATTCTGAATTCACCAGGACCCCTCCCTGGTCTGTCCAGCATGGGTCATGACATTTTTTGGCATAGTCAGCAGGATTCCCTCGGTATTCCTAAAGTGATCATTGGGACCAGGTCCTTCCTGTAGCCCCTCTCTAAGAGGAGTCATACACAAGGGGAGATAGTCCTCAGAGGACTTAATAAAGAGGATGTGATCTCATTACGGCCTCCCTGGGAGGTCCGACTGTAGAGATAGTCCTCAGAGGACTAATAAAGGGAGCTGATCCCTGTAATTGTGTGTTCATTATGGCCTCCCTGGGAGGTCAGTCTGTAGACTGTACCCCTCTCCTGGAGAGATTAGAGGGCTACAATGCCTGGCCCTCTCCCCCTGGTATGACTTGGGCCCATAACAATTGGCATGATCCGCAAGCTGTAGTGGACAGAATTTTTGTTTTGGCTAAAGAACGAAGGCTGAAGCAAGGAAAAAGGAAGGCGTTGGTTTGTGAGGTTTTAGGAGCCGTTTTGGTGGCAGCGCAACAGGACAAATGCGTGGCCTAACAAGCAGAAGGGAAGACAATAAAATCCCTTCAAGACTTGGTGAAGGCTTTGCAGGAGCAATTGAAAAATGAGATAAGGAGCCTCTCCGACCAACTCACCACCGGGCGAGTGACTAACCAGAGACTACATACTGCTTTGACGGAGGCTCTGGAGCGGGAAAGGGTATTAAGGGAGCAATTAGATGAAACCCGCTCCCAGATCACTGTAGAAAATGTGGGTGCAGACTCTGATGTGGAAAAGGAATCAAAATCATACCCTTTTGAAGACCTAGGACTTATAAGGGAAATATTTTCTCCAGAGACAGGGGAAGCCATGAGGAGGCCCTTGATTAAGACTGAGACTGTGGATGGTGGTCAAGGAGGAGCCCAACAAGTTACCACCTGCATTGTCCCCTATTCCCCCACCTATTTGGCCAAAATTCAGGAAAAATATTCCCAGGGACCCCGAGAAACAGAAACTGAGTATGTGTGGAGAGTACCCTTACCAGGAGCGACTGTATCCTCCTAAGTGAGGACGAGGCAAGGCGATATTGGGGTCCAGGGGTTTTCCTAACTACAAATGACAATAGAGAGCCATGGTCCCTGACCCAAAGAGTAGCATATTGGGCAGGTGGATTGGACCCTGTGGAGAGGGGAGAACCCTTCTTGATTAAAACGCCTACAGTGGGTCACATTTTAGAGAGTGTACAAAAAGCTGCATGTCTCCAGCTAATACACGATCGATTCCTGGTTCCGCAACAGCCCTCCCCCGTGCAATATGTGGCAGACCCTGAAAGGTTGCATCCTCTTATAAGGGGACTGCCTGATGCCTTGAAATTGTATGCGGTGCAATTACAAGATCGCTTGAGAGCACCCCAACCCCGAAGAAGGGGAGGCCCCCCAGAGATGACATGGGGAGAAGTAGCACAGGAATTGATTAATTATGGGAGATGGATGGGGTTCACCACTCAGGGAGAGACAAAATCCAAAGCAGACCTTAGGAGGGTGGAAGGGAATGGGGAAATAAAAGCTAAGCCCTCGTATAATTCTCCCCCCCCCCCCGATGAGGCCGACACGACCTCCTGACAATAAAAGATATACACTGTCGACAGAAGGTATCTCAAAGGGATTCCTGTTATGGATGCACGCACATTCAAATCCAACAGGTGCTAAAGCTCAAATTTATTCTTCAGTAAAAAGTTAGAACTCCAGTAACAGTAGTGAACTACAGGCTCAATGGTGTAAGGGGAATTAGTACTACACAGGCGACTTAAGAATCCTTGAGATTTAAAAGTGATGACTCAAAATGCGCATATCACTCACCTAAAATATGAGGACTCTCCCTTGAGGAATTACCTCGGGCGATGCCCTGACCCAAGGGGGAGTCCCCGACTGCAGACCCGCTGCTCCGAGGAGGACTGATTCCAACATGGCTTCCGGCGGGACCCCGTTTATACCCTTGTCGAATCTGATCTGTGGTCATTTAATCCCTATTGGCCAAGAAGGTCACCTCAGTGTACCTGGCACGTCTCGATTGGCCAGTTCAATTTTCAACCTGCGGCCTCCAGGGTAAGTTTTGTTGGTTTTTTTTCCTCTTCTCCCTGCCTGGAGAAGTTTTGTTTCTGGCTGGGTTGGGCGGGGGGGGAGTGTACTGCCACAATTCCTCAGGGAGGTGATGGACAGGTTGCCCACTCCCAACCTGGAAGGTCTGGTGATAGGCTGGGATAAAATAAAAGGGGCCCTATCTCCCTCAAACTTTAAAGACCTTTCTTTCTCCCCCATCCTGGGAACCCAGGGACATGGCCCTGTCTGCTCCTCGGGAGGCTGAATTGATTGATTTGGACGTCCCCAAGTCGGGACACCCCCTCCACTGTCCCCAACAAGTGAGCCAGAGGACAGCCAGTGGGTCCATTTGAGAAGGCTCACAGAAAGTGATAAAGGGGACCTGTTAATTACCTTTCCCCTAGGCCCCTTTAAGACCCCAGTCACATTTTTGGTAGATACAGGTGCTCAGGTGTCGGCACTCCAAATGGATGTTGCCAACCATAATGGCCTAGTTGCTGACAAGAAACAAATTTGGGTAACAGATGTTTTTGGAAACTCTCAGCCCCAGGCAACTGCCCAGGTCAAGTGCTGGTTTCCAGGAGATGAGACTGCGACAGAAACTATAATGATCTTGGGACCGCTACCAACAAACATTTTGAGGCTTGACTTATTGAAAGGGAGAGCATGGATAGACTCCAAGGGGAGGGAATGGAAGTTCTGACTCCCTATGGCTTCGATGAGGCTTTTGCAGTCAGCACCTGCACTCCCACCTTTAAAAATAGTCAATGTGAAACCCTATGCCTTGCCGTTAGGGGCGAGAGAGGGGGTTGCCCCTGTAATAACTGAGCTACGGGAACAGGGAATAATTGTCCCAACCCACTCGCCTTACAATTCTCCAGTGTGGCCAGTCTGCAAACCAAACGGAAAATGGCGGTTAACAATCAACTATCGGTGCTTGAATGCTAATACAGGTCCCTTAACAGCTGCAGTGCCTAACATGGCCGAGCTGATCACAACAATACAAGAACAAGCCCACCAGATCCTAGCCACCATCGATGTAAAAGATATGTTCTTTATGGTCCCTTTGCAGGAAACGGATAGGGACCGCTTTGCTTTTACTTGGGAAGGGATACAATTCACTTTTACACGTCTCCCCCAGGGATATCGGCACTCGCCGACATTTGCTCATTATGCATTGGCTCAAGGGCTCACCAAAATCATTCCTGCAGAAGGGGTTAAAGTATACCAGTATATTAATTTTGTATTAATTGGCGGCCCTGATACCAAGGTAGTGGGACAGACCCAAGGAGAGATAATCGCTCACCTAGAAAAATTAGGACTCCAAATTCCAAACGAAAAGATACAACACCCATCTTCCGAAGTGAAGTTCTTGGGTATCTGGTGGAGGGGTGGGACGGTGTGCATTCCCCCCGAAACCTTGACCACCCTTGAACTAGTGAAAATGCCTGCAAATAAGAAAGACCTCCAACATGCCTTAGGCCTGTTGGTGTTTTGGAGGAAACACATCCCCGACTTCTCTATCATAGCCCGACCCCTGTACGATCTAACACACAAAAGGGTCTCTTGGGATTGGACCCCGGTCCATGAAGAAGCCTTAAAATTGCTGATTTTCGAAGCTGGGGTATATCAGGCCTTGGGGCCAATTCATCCAACAGATCCACTCTGCACTGAATGGGGTTTTGCCATCCATGGGCTATCAATATATATGTGGCAGCATGGACCCAAAGGCCCAACTCAGCCTATCAGATTCTATTCACGTAGCTTTAAAGATGCAGAGAAACAATACTCACTTTGGGAAAAGGGTCTCTTTGTGGTCAACCTAGCTTTGCAAGAGGCAGAAAAAATTATACGGCAACAACCAGTTATCCTGAGAGGGCCCTTTAAGGTTTTAAAACCAATTTTGACGGGAACCCTACCCCCTGTAGGAGTTGCACAGCGAGAAACCATAAGGAAATGGCATGCACAGCTAGATCATTATTGTCACACACAACAAATAGAAGAGGGAGCGCCTAAACCACTCCAAGTGCAAGAACTGCCTGACACCCAATTAACTGAAGAACTTCCTCCCTCGTATATAAAACCTGCCCCTCCATTTGAATCTCATCTAAAAAATGTGTGGTTCACCGACGCATCTTCTAAAAGAGAGGGGAAGATCTGGAAGTACCGAGTGGTAGCCCTGCATGTTAACTCAGGGGACTGAATTTTAACAGTAGGTGAGGGAAGTGCCCAGGTAGAGGAACTGATAGCGGTTTGGAGTGTGATAAAAAGAGAAGCTGAAAATGGAGAACCAGTACTCATTTACACGGATTCATATGCAGTGTTTAAAGGGTGCACTGAGTGGCTCCCCTTCTGGGAACAGAATCAGTGGGAGCTTAACCAGGTACCTGTGTGGCAAAGAGAAAAATGGGAGGAGATTTTGAATATCACCAAATGGGGAACTTTCTTGGTGGGATGGGTAGCTGCACACCAAGGGGGGAATCACCCAGCACACATCTGGAATAATCGGGTAGACTCTCTAACTCGTTTAGCTGCGACGGCGGCAGGTGCCGAAGAAGAAAAGTGGGGACACCTGTTAGAGTGGTTACATGTGAAGCATGGTCATTCAGGGGTTAAAGATCTTTTCAAAGAAGCCCGTGGCAGAGGTTGGCCTGTTACCTGGGAATTGTGTAATACGATCATTTCTGCTTGTAGTCAGTGCTGTACCCGGCTAGAAAGACATCCCTTACAAGAACCCCCTCTCCACCTACAGCACAGGAAGGGACTCTGGGAGACTTGGCAAACTGATTATATAGGACCCTTCAAGAAGTCAGACGTGAAGCAATATGTTCTTGTTGCAGTGGAAGTGGTGTTGGGACTTACCCAAGCGGCAGCAGTTGCAAGAGCAACTGGGGACAACACGGTGCAAGGATTAAAGCTATGGTTCAATTATCTGCCTAAACCCCAGTCAATCCAATCAGATAGTGGTAGCCACTTTACTGCCTGGATAGTGCAGGAATGGGTGTCCTGGTTTCAGCTGGGATAGAGTTAATTGTCGTCTTAGTAGCTGGTACGGTGCTATGGTTTGAGTTCAGTATGCGAAGAATGTTGATAACACACTGATGTTTTCAGTTGTTGCTAAGTAGTGTTTAGTTTCAAGTCAAGGATTTTTCAGCTTCTCATGCCCAGCCAGCAAGAAGTCTGGAGGGGCACAAGAAGTTGGCACAGGACACAGCCAGGGCACCTGACCCAAAGTGGCCAAAGGGGTATTCCATACCATGTGACGTCACGTCTAGTATAGGAACTAGGGGGAGTGGGGGCAGGGGGATCGCCGCTCAGGGACTAGCTGGGTGTCGATTGGCAGGTGGTGAGCAATTGCACTGCACATCATTTGTACATTCCAATCCTTTTCTTATTGCTGTTGTCATTTTATTAGTGTTATCATTATCATTATTAGTTTCTTCTTTTCTGTTCTATTAAACCGTTCTTATCTCAACCCACCAATTTTACTTCTTTTCCCAATTTTCTCCCCCATCCCACTGGGTGGGGGGGAGTGAGTGAGCGGCTGCGCGGTGTTTAGTTGCTGGCTGGGGTTAAACCATGACAATGGGCAAAGGGTGAAGGAATACAGTGGGTATTTCACACCCCCTACTATCCTCAAGCTAATGGGATAGTGGAGAGGACAAATGGGTTGCTAAAGCGTATCCTTAGGCCCCACAATTCCGGATGGCCTGCATGGCTCCCCGATGCCATAGCGAAGGTGAACAGTTGCTGGGGAGTAAATGGATGTCCCAAGCTCACTGCATTTTGCCCCAAACCCCCCTCCCTACTCCTGGGGAAAAGGGAAACAAAAGATCCGTGTCTGGATTGTCCAGCTCATAGTTCACAAAGGAGTTTCACCATGTCTAGTGCACACAGGCGACTCATGGGGGGTTACAAAAGGGACCCAGCCTTGCATTGCCTTGAGGCCCTGTCTCTCTGCAGAGACAGGTCACGGGGAGCTGTGTAGACAGCTTAGCCCTGGGTTGTCTGATAAACCCTAAACTAAACAGGGCGGTGGCTGTGCCATTCAAAGAACCAAAACCTGAACTGAGCCTTGAAATCCCTTAACAAATAGTATGCCCTGAGTCTCAATCCAACCACTATTCAGTTGCCTGAGGAAGCAAGGTAAAAAAAACCCAAAACCTGGAGGGTTTCAGCTTCAGTTTCAAACCACAACCTTGTGTATTCAAACAATCACAGACCAGCAAAAGAAAGATAAGGGGAAACTCCACTCAGATACACATAATCCATTTAGGCATATATCATAATCTACTCAGGCATAGTCATACACACCATTCCACAAGTCAGGGGATAAAACCCCTAAGATTCAGGTTGGAAATGGGGGAGTCACTTCTCCAACTATACAGTTGGCTTGTGAAGGACCCTTCCCCCCATTTGATGGGAACACCGGTCGAGGTAACTTCCCTGGGATTGAGACCCCTTACCTGGAGGGGTAAGTGAATATTGTTTATGCTTTAAGTTTGTAAACGTGTGTGTGCTTATGGTTGTCTGTGAATCACTTGTGGTTGTAAGAATGTACTACTCTTGCCTTAAAAAATTGCAATAGTGCATTCCTCCATTGTATCTGTAGAATCTGCAGTAGTGGCGTGTTAAGTCTGTAAGTGAAGTTCAAATAAATCATTTGCTTGAACCTTGCAGTTAAGTCTTTTTCCGCCACATTAACCTGGTAAAACCCTTATACTACCCAGGACAACCTGTTCTGGTGGACCTCCCAACAGTGGGAGAGGTGCCTCTGACCCTTAAAACCCCCTTGAACTTTTATGTGTGGATAGCAACCGATGCACATGGAAAGACCACCAAATCCACACGCGATGGATAATACCCTCGTTTTAATCTATGTATGCTTTATATTTGCACTTTGTAGAAAAGAGAAACGGAGAGAGATGGCAAGGAATCCATGTTAGTCCTAACTATATTAACTGTTATTTGTGTTATCAGTTTATTGTTACATGTAATTTCTGTCTGTTATTATAGGGAAAGATGCTTTGGGGAACCTTCTCCCTCATCCTGATCCTTTCCACTGGAGGAGAGGGAAAAGCTTCTCCAGATTTAGCTTAGAATTTGATTCAAGGTTTTATTCACCTCTGGAATGACACTGTGGTCGGTTGACCCTGGCTGGATGCCAGGTGCCCACCAAAGCTGCTCAGTGACTCCCCCTCCTCAGCTGGACAGGGGAGAGAATATATAACAAAGGGCTCACGGGTCGAGATAAGGACAGGGAGAGATCACTCAACCAATTACCATCACGGGCAAAACAGACTCAACTTAGGGAAAATTAACTTAATTTATTGCCAGTCAAACCAGAGTAGGATAATGTTGCAAATATTCTGGTAAAGAAATCAAAATTTAATCACATAAAAGAGTTTGGTTTGATTAAGAAGTAGAAAATTGTGAAGCATAGGTATGGGAGTGTTAAGTTTGAAATGTAGTCATAGGAACTCAGGAACTTTAGAAAATGTACTATGTGTAACCATAAGAATTCAAGTATTGTCTAAAATCAGTTAACCACAGAAACTTTGACAAAGATTTGTTGATTTGTAGTGTTTTGTTTTAGGAAACTAAGGAAACCGTTATGGACACCAGTTTGCTGCTTGGAAACCCCTTACCCTTCTCACCTCAATCTAATTATCGAGGATTCCAATCAGTAGAGTTAAGTGAGATTAACCAATGATTGTTTTAACATAAGAATATTAATAAGATGGTGTGACTGAAGGACCAATTATTAGAAAGGTTACATTTAAGAATAGACATAGTATGCATTTTTATGTAAATTAATATAGATGATGGTGAGAATCGTACTGCGCAGAATCACCTAAGAGAGGTCAAGAAGCGGACAAGTGAGGAAGACTATGGAAGACCACCAGAGGGCTTCTGAAGACCACCAGAGACCTTCACTGCGCCTGCGTGAAGAGACATTTACATATGCTAATGATTTATCGGAAAATTAATGATTATGTATAACATTTTCTAGAAATTTAGTGAATATGTATAACAGGTGTGTATTTAACCTGCACAGTGTCGTGGTTTAACCCCAGCCAGCAACTAAACACCACGCAGCCGCTCACTCACTCCCCCCCACCCAGTGGGATGGGGGAGAAAATCGGGAAAAGCAGCAAAACCCGTGGGTTGAGATAAGAACGGTTTAATAGAACAGAAAAGAAGAAACTAATAATGATAATGATAACACTAATAAAATGACAACAGCAATAATGAAAGGATTGGAATGTACAAATGATGTGCAGTGCAATTGCTCACCACCCGCCGACCGACACCCAGCCAGTCCCCGAGCGACGATTCCCCGCCCCCACTTCCCAGTTCCTATACTAGATGGGACGTCACATGGTATGGAATAGCCCTTTGGCCACTTTGGGTCAGGTGCCCTGGCTGTGTCCTGTGCCAACTTCTTGTGCCCCTCCAGCTTTCTCGCTGGCTGGGCATGAGAAGCTGAAAAATCCTTGACTTGAGACTAAACACTATTGAACAACAACTGAAAACATCAGTGTGTTATCAACATTCTTCGCATACTGAACTCAAAACATAGCACAGTATCAGCTACTAGGAAGACAATTAACTCTATCCCAGCTGAAACCAGGACAACAGTTAGACTAGACAGGTGCACACGATAGGTGGAGCGATCCCCTGTGTGCCCAGCGCTGCAATAAAGGAGTGCCTGCTTCTTAACTTCTCATTGCTGTTAAGGAGTTTTATTCCAGATTTCGGTAACAGTTTTGGCGACCCAGATGGGACCTTGCAAGTGAGACTGGACGAGATCGAGTGTTGATCGAACTCTAGCCGGCACCGAGGTATTCTCGGGGAGAACCATCACTCCTGACTCACAAAGCTCCTCGCAACGTTCCCTGGAAAAAAGGTAAGGCACTTCTTCTTTGGAATTTGTTTGGATAGCCTGCCCGTAAGGCGCGGCGAAAGCTTCGCAGGGTTGGGGCTCAGAGGGTACCCGTTTGCATTGGAAGCCTAGGCGTCTGCCCGTAAGTCATAAGCGAAAGCTATTGCTGGGTTGGACATTTGTGTATTTGGGACAATTGTCATTTGCATTTGTTTGGTATTTGATATTTGGTATTTGATATTTGGTATTTGATATTTGGTATTTGGTATTTAAATGTATATAAGTATAATGGCATTAGCAAAATTGTTTAAGAATAAGAGTGTAGGAAATATAACTGCTGATGAAAAGATACCAAAACCATCACCATTGGGATGTTTATTGGCACATTGGGGTGAATTGCAGGAAAAATGGTAAACAAACAGTACTTTGAGTTATAATACTATATTGCAATTAATGTTGTTTTGTAGGAGAGAGAGTAAATGGAATAAAGTGCCATATGTAGATTTGTTTTTTCTTTTAAGTGAAAGTATCTGACGAGGACCGGAGGGGAGTCTCCCAGTAGAACCTCTGGTTACAGCTAAACTGAGAGAACAGAAAATTGAATTTGAATTGACACTAGAGTCACCTTTTCAGTTTTAAACACCTTAGAGAGAGAGTTAAGTTTTGAAGAAATTGGTGGTGTTGGTGCAACAGGTGAACGAGAAACTAGACCCTTTTTTTTAAATCTTTAACAATGAAATTAGGAAAGCAATGGGTCACTCAGCAGTTTTTGTATGTGCCAAATTCTCTTAAACTCCTGCTAAGGAGAGAGATTTATTTGAGAACTTAGAGGCAGAAATTAAATTTTAAAAATGGAGAGATTAAAATTTTAATTCCAGAAACTAAACATATCAAAGCAGTGGCTTTGTTGTTACAGGACGGTTACCGAAAGCAGAAGATTATACCAGTCAAAGTAAATAATGCTGTAATTCCAATTGTCTGGACTGGGAAGTTCCTGGTAAATCCAAAAAGCAGAACATGTGAGAATTGATTTAAAGCCAGGATCGAATCCGGTAAGAATTAAACAATATCCCCTAAAACTAGAAAGTCGGAAAGGGTTAGTATCGATAATATAAAAATTTCTAAGATATAAATTGGTAATAGAATGTGAATCCAAATATAACACCCCAATCTTGCCTGTTAAAAAGGCTAATGAAAAAGATTATAGATTAGTTCAAGACCTCAGAACAATAAATCAAATAGTACAAGATATTAATCCGGTAATAGCAAATCTTTATACTTTGTTAACAACCCTAACAGAGAAACAAGAATGGTTCACAGTGTTAGACTTAAAAGATGCCTTTTTCTGTATTCCCTTGGATCCCAATAGTCAAGAGCTTTTTGCTTTTGAATGGGAAAATCCTGAGACTGGGAGAAAAACACAATATACATGGACAGTCTTGCCTCAAGGCTTTAAGAACAGCCCTACCATTTTTGGAAATCAATTGGCACGAGAATTAGAGATTTGGAAGAAAGAAAATAATCAAGAAATTTTGTTGAAATATATGGATGATCTGTTAATTGTAGCTGAGATGGAAGAACAATACACAAAGTTAACTATTAACTTTTTGAAGTTTTGGGGAATCAGTGGATATCGAGTGTCAAAAGAGAAAACCCAAATAACCCAGAAAGAAGAAACTTATTTGAGTTTTGAAATCCTAAAAGGACAGAGACAATTAGGAACTGAGAGAAAAGAGACAATTTGTCATCTCCCCGAACCTAAGACTCAAAAAAATTAATTACGAGCATTTCTGGGAATGGTTGAGTGGTGTCACCTGTAAATAATAAATTGTGGCTTGCTGGTCTGACCTTTATACGAGCAGCTCAAAACCTCAAACAATGGATTAGACTAATGCCAAGAAAGCTACTTTCAAAGAATTGAAACGGGCTGTAATAGGGGCACCAGCCCTAGCCCTGCCAGATCTCACAAAAGTATTTGAACCTTATACTCGTGAAAGAAGAGGTATAGCTCTGGGTGTCCTGACCCAATATTTAGGACCAAGTTGGTGAGCTGTAGCCTACTGCTCGAAGCAATTAGATAATGTGAGTCTGAGATGGCCTGGTTGTCTGAGATCTGTCGCTGGAACTGTGCTACTGATCCAGAAAGCTCGTAAGTTCACCTGAGGACAAAGAATTACTGTGTATGTTCCTGATATGATAACTATTGTGTTAAAACAGAAAGGGGGCATTGGTTATCCCCTAGTAAAATGCTGAAATACCAGATGGTGTTACTAGAACAATATGATATTTACTTAAAAACTAGTACCATCGTTAACCCTGCTGTGTTTTCAACAACTGATCAAGTTAAAGGAGAACTGGAACATGACTGCTTGTAGACAATCAAAGGAGTTTACTCCAGCCGACCGGATCTCTGAGATGCGCCACTGAAAGAAACAGATTGGGAACTATATACTGATGGAAGCAGTTTCATCCATGAAGGAAAGCATTTATCAAGATATGCAATAACTACTACTGAGGAGGTAACTGAATCATGAGCTTTGCCTTCAAATATCTGCCCAAAAGACTGAAGTGATAGCTCTTGCTCGAGCACTGGAACTAAGTCAAGAAAAACAAGTCAACATTTGAACAGACTCAAAGTGGTTTTGGAGTAATACATGCACATGGAGCAATATGGAGAGGAAGAGGACTGTTATCTGCACAAGGAACCACCATTCAACATGCAGAACAAATATTGAAATTGTTAGAAGCCATCCAAAAACCAGTAACAGTCACGATAATGTACTGTAAAACACATCAGTTAAGTAAGACTGTTCCTGAAAGAGGTAACCGATTGGCTAATAAAGCTGCTAAAGAGGCTGCAGAAAAAGGCATCCTAACACTAGTTCCAGAGAAAAGTATAAAATTGTCTAAAGAAACTCCAAATTATAATGGAAAAGATGAAGAACTGATTATTAAATTGCAGGCTAACAAAATGAAACAGGATAGAGTGTAACACCAATAGGTCAAATAACAGTCCCACCCGCAATAATGAGAGAAATTGCCCGAGTTGAACATAAAAAAGTATATTGGCGAATAGAAAGTAAAATATGACAAAGATTGTTTAAACAATTATAAGCGGATGTGAAATTTATATATAAAATTATCCCCAAATGAGTAATAAGATTATCTTTGGAATTATTAAATAAGGAAATTTTTTTAAGAGAATATTAGCAAATTGATTTTATAGAATTGCCTTGAAAAAAAGGATATATCCTAATTTTAGTTGATATTTTTATTGGGTGACCTGAGGCTTTCCCTTGTTGCACCAACAAAGCAAGAGAAGTAGTTAAAGTCTTGCTCAAAGAGATAATACTAAAATTTAGGGTGCCTGTAAGAATGTCATCTGACAATGGCCCTCATTTTATAGCAAAGATTATGAGACAAGTTGAGCAAAGTATTACCTATAGATTGAGACTATCACACTCCATATAGACCACAAGCAAGTGAAGAAAAAAAAAAAAAAAAAATGAACGAACTATACCCTTAAGCAACAGTTGAGCAAAATTTGTCAGGAAACCTCACTCACATGGGTTAAAGCATTACCCATGGCTCTATTTAAGAATCAGACTATAACCAGAAGAGAAAGAAAATTTAAGTCATTTTGAAATGTTATATGAAAGACCATATCAAGCGTCCTATGTTCTGAGTAGTTTAAGTGCCTTTGGAGATACGTTTTTAAAAGGTGTTATGATTTTTTTAAGAAATTCTTTTTAAGAACTTTGTCAGTATGTCTCCACAGCTGGGCCCTTAGAATTGGACATAGCAGTGCATCCCTTCTGACCAGGAGATTGAATATATATAAAATCACTGAGAAGTGGAAAGGACCGTATCAAGTCATTTTAACAACACTTATAACAATAAAGGTCTGGGAAAAGAACCTTGACTTCATTATTCAAGAATAAAGAAAGTACCAACAGGAAATTAGAAGTCTAAAGAAACTGGTCCTTTGAAATTGAAAATCTATGAATAAGTTTCATGTTATCTATTTGGGAAAACAGTTGTGTAAAGTTTATAATATTGGGGTTGCTATTAGGAATATTGTTAAGGGCAGTAATCTTTTTGTGTGTTACAGGGTTTAAATATTTTTTTTGAGGGGTTCTAAACATAAGATAAACAAAATGAAACAATTATTGTTAGAGCTATTAATTTTGATATTAACCATTTTTGTAATTTTGATTAAAAAAAAAAAAAGCTAGTTTTAAAATTGATACAAAGTTTTGTAAAGACACAAAATTTAACCTCAATAACAGCCTGTCTTCTGATTCCAAAGTCAGATGAAAATCTAGTTCCATGGAGAATATTGACATTGAATTTAACCAAAACTTGAGAAAAGATGTAGAACAATGAGAATCATTTTAACAAATTAAATTGGATGGATTTAAAAGGCAATTTTTTTTAAATTTGAAAGAAGGAATTATAGCATTTTGAATTATAACACTACCAAACTATCCACCTCATGGACAAAAGAATTAATTTATCGCCCTTCGGGAGAAACTTGTACAAATATCCCTTGGGGCTGCTAATTGCCAAAACCATAGAGACAAGTGCAAAAAGGAACTTGGGATCATATTTAAAATATAAAATGATGTTTAGAATTTACTGGAGTTCCAAGATCCTTGTTAGATCCACCCAGAGTCAGGACCATCTATGGAAATTTAGATTGATTTAAACAAACAGAAAAAATCACACATCCTAAATAGAACTGTATGAAAGTTTATACTTGTAACTCTTCTGTAACCCAAAAATCCAAAGACTTTATTTAGTAGCTAAAGCTCTAAGATGAGGATGTATTTGTAGAAATTATAATAATATTTTAAATGATATTTGGCCCCTTTTTAATAATGGAAAAATTTAACTTGGAATTGACTGTATTAAAGGACAGGTGAAAAGTTTAAAATTAACTTTTTGGGTGAATAGTGATAATATATGATCCACTCACCTTTTTATGAAGGACAAAAACAAATAATGGACTTTAGACTTAATAACTCTATCCTCTCTCTGGAAGAAATCTCCCTTGTGGCCTCGATGGTGGAATTGGGTAAATCGAAAAGATGATACCTGGCAATTGCCAAGTATTAGAACTAAAATAAGATGGGTATTAAAGTCTATATTTTTACCATAGTTAACAACTCTTCAAAATAAGATGACTCTTCACAATCTTTTATTCCAAGTAGAAACATTAGCTAATGTTATTTAAAGTGGGTTAAATAAACTCAATGTATAAATATAAGCTATTAGTAAAATGACATTGTAAAATTGATTAACTTTAGACTTATTATTATTATTAAAAAACCATGGACTATGTAGATACATTAGACTTTTAAATTATTTATGTTATATCTACATACCAAATGTGACAGATGATCTAAATCATCAGATAGACAGAATAAAACATGTAGCTCAAAACAGTAGAGAATTAAGATCAAACATAGAAAATTTTTAACTAAACAAAATATTTTAAAACTTTAGATTTTCTATGACTGGATGGTTGACTGAGCTTTTATAAAATATAATTTTGATTGATAGTTATTATCATTGTTATAATCTGTGTCACTTTCGGCTGTTTTAAACGAACTGTGACATAATCCCTATTCAAGTGAGACTACTAAAAATTAGTAGCCTCAAACAGAAAAGATGAAAGTATTGAAATGAGTTTCAAAACTTTCAAAGAGGGGAAATGTTGCAAATATTCTGGTAAAGAAATCAAAATTTAATCACATAAAAGAGTTTGGTTTGATTAAGAAGTAGAAAATTGTGAAGCATAGGTATGGGAGTGTTAAGTTTGAAATGTAGTCATAGGAACTTAGGAACTTTAGAAAATGTACTATGTGTAACCATAAGAATTCAAGTATTGTCTAAAATCAGTTAACCACAGAAACTTTGACAAAGATTTGTTGATTTGTAGTGTTTTGTTTTAGGAAACTAAGGAAACCGTTATGGACACCAGTTTGCTGCTTGGAAACCCCTTACCCTTCCCACCTCAATCTAATTATCAAGGATTCCAATCAGTAGAGTTAAGTGAGATTAACCAATGATTGTTTTAACATAAGAATATTAATAAGATGGTGTGACTGAAGGACCAATTATTAGAAAGGTTACATTTAAGAATAGACATAGTATGCATTTTTATGTAAATTAATATAGATGATGGTGAGAATCGTACTGCGCAGAATCACCTAAGAGAGGTCAAGAAGCGGACAAGTGAGGAAGACTATGGAAGACCACCAGAGGGCTTCTGAAGACCACCAGAGACCTTCACTGCGCCTGCGTGAAGAGACATTTACATATGCTAATGATTTATCGGAAAATTAATGATTATGTATAACATTTTCTAGAAATTTAGTGAATATGTATAACAGGTATGTATTTAACCTGCACAGTTAGACTAGACAGGTGCACACGATAGGTGGAGCGATCCCCTGTGTGCCCAGCGCTGCAATAAAGGAGTGCCTGCTTCTTAACTTCTCATTGCTGTTAAGGAGTTTTATTCCGGATTTCGGTAACAATAATGAGAAATAAAACCAAATCTTAAAACACCTTCCCCCCACCCCTCCCTTCTTCCCGGGCACAGCTTCACTCCCAGATTCTCTACCTACCCCCCACAGCGGCGCAAGGGTATGGGGAAGCGGGGTTACGATCAGTTCATCACATGTTGTCTCTGCCGCTCTTTCCACCTCAGGGGCAGGACTCATCACACTCTTCCCCTGCTCCAGCATGGGGTCCCTCCCATGGGAGACAGTCCTCCATGAACTTCTCCAATGTGGGTCCTTCCCACGGGCTGCAGTTCTTCACAAACTGCTCCAGCATAGGTCCCTTCCACAGGGTGCAGTCCTTCAGGAGCAGACTGCTCCAGCATTGGTCCCCCATGGGGTCACAAGTCCTGCCAGCAAACCTGCTTCTGCATGGGCTCCTCTCTCCATGGGGCCACAGGTGCTGCCAGGAGCCTGCTCCAGCATGGGCTTCCCACAGGGTCACAGCCTCCTTCGGGCATCCGCCTGCTCCGGCGTGGGGTCCTCCATGGGCTGCAGGTGGATATCTGCTCCACCGTGGACCTCCATGGGCTGCAGGGGGACAACCTGCCTCACCATGGTCTTCCCCATGGGCTGCAGGGGAATCTCTGCTCCGGCACCTGGAGCACCTCCTCCCCCTCCTTCTTCACTGTCCTTGGTGTCTGCAGGTTTGTTTCTCTTACATGTTCTCACTCCTCTCTCAGGATTCAGTTTCTGTCCCACAGCAACTTTTTTCCCTTCTTAAATATGTTATCACAGAGGCGATACTGCTGCCGCTGATTGGCTTGGCCTTGGCCAGCGGCACGTCCGTCTTGGAGCTGCCTGGCATTGGCTCTGTCGGACGTAGGGGAATCTTCTAGCAGCTTCTCACAGAAGCCACCCCTGTAACCCCCCCCCACTACCAAAACCTTGCCACACCAACCCAATACAGACACCAATCAAGGTGTTTGTACAAAGGAATTAAATTCATAACACATAACATCATAACAGAATTAAATTAATCTAAACATCACCAATCTTGTGATATGTCCATACATTCTGTATGGTATGTCTAAATATTTTGATGGTTTTAATAATTTGTACCAGCGGTGGAAACTGATTTGCTGCTAGATATCTGTAAAGGTGAGATTTGGTAAATAATTATTAGAAATCTTATACTAACACTATGATTGAAACAATAGACAAAAGTGTAGCCAAGCAATTAACTAGTAGAGGCAGTTACTCATAAGTTTTGCAGTTCTTTGCTCTTATGACTGGATGTTCCTGTACATTAGATAAGAATAATATTGAAACTGACCATATGTGACTGAAACTATGTTAAGCTCCAAGATGGAAGAACAGGGATGAAGAACAAAGACTTGAAGGTCAGCCAACAGAATTTCAAATGGGTCGGTGGTCGCAAAAGCAGCCCTTCAATTCAAATGAAGGACCATTGCGCATGACCAGATGTAGGCAGTACTATGATAATCAGTTACAATATTTTTTATGGATATGTATACTAATCTGATTAATATGTAATTAGTTATTCTATATAACCTGTTTGTACTGAAGCTGTGGCATGCATGTTAGGTGGAATTATCCCCCGTGCATCCAGCGCTGCAATAAAGAATGCCTGCTTTCTAAAACTCCAAAATGAGTCTTAGAGAGTATTCCTTTACAGGCCGTGAATTTCGGTATTCAAGCTGGTAAACCAAATTGCTCCTGGAACAATGCTTCTGGGAGACCTTTCATTGCTCTAAAAAAAAGTCCCTCTGACTATTCAAAGATTTTTCTTCTTCCCTGAGGAGGAAAGTTTGAATCTTGTGATGTTGTTGTTAAAAGAACATGGGGTATTGTGATGGGTTAACCCTGGCTGGACGCCAGGTGCCCACCAGAGCTGTTCTATCACTCCCCCTCCTTCTCAGCTGGACAGGGGAGAGAAAATATAACAAAGAGCTTGTGGGTCGAGATAAGGATAGGAGAGATCACTCACCAATTACCGTCACGGGCAAAACAGACTCAGTTTGGGGAAAAATTAACTTGATTTATTACAAATCAACCAGAGTAGGGTAATGAGAAATAAAACCAAATCTCAGAACACCTTCCCTCCACCCCTCCCTTCTTCCCGGGCACAACTTCACTCCCGGATTCTCTACCACCCCCCCAGCGGCACAGGGGGACGGGGATGGGGTTTACGGTCAGTTCATCACACGTTATTTTCTGCCGCTTCATCCTCCTCAGGGGCAGGACTCATCACACTCTTCCCCTGCTCCAGCATGGGGTCCCACCCACGGGAGACAGTCCTCCACGAACTTCTCCAACGTGGGTCCTTCCCACAGGCTGCAGTTCTTCACGAACTGCTCCAGCATGGGTCCTTTCCACGGTGTGCAGTCCTTCAGGCACAGACTGCTCCAGCGTGAGCCCCCCACGGGGTCACAAGTCCTGCCAGAAAACCTGCTCCGTGGGCTTCTCTCTCCACAGATCCGCAGGTCCTGCCAGGAGCCTGCTCCAGCGCGGGGTTCCCACGGGGTCACAGCCTCCTTCGGGAACCCACCTGCTCCGGCGTGGGGTCCTCCACGGGCTGCAGGTGGATATCTGCTCCACCGTGGACCTCCATGGACTGCAGGGGGACAGCCTGCCTCACCATGGTCTTCACCACGGGCTGCAGGGGAATCTCTGCTCCGGCGCCTGGAGCATCTCCTCCCCCTCCTTCTTCACTGACCTTGGTGTCTGCAGGGTTGTTTCTCTTACATGTTCTCACTCCTCTCTCCGGCTGCCGAATACCACCGTCCCAACTTTTTTTTCCTTCTTAAAAATGTTATCACAGAGGCGTTACCACTATCGCTGATTGGCTCGGCCTTGGCCGGCGGCGGGTCTGTCTTAGAGCCGGCTGGTATGGGCTCTGTCGAACACAGGGGAAGCTTCCAGCAGCTTCTTACAGAAGCCACCCCTGTAACCCCCCCCGCTACCAAAACCTTGCCACACAAAACCAATACAGGTATATGGGATGTTAAATCTCACCGACAGAGAATGCTGTCTCACCATACACAACACAACTACCTCCTTAGAAGAAGCACGAAAGAAGATGAAAGAAGTTACAGACAAGACTGGAGAATTTTTCCAAACGATGCAACTGTTGTCCTAAAAGCGGATTCGTTACCCGGTGTGCAACAGACCAATCTCACACACTCAGGAGACATATTGCTTTATTCTGCGCAGGGTGCTTGGTGGACTTTCCACAAATCAAGCACACCAGAGTCGTCAGGTGTGTTCCTTTTATACAGTAACAATTGCATCTAATTTATTAAACTACTCCTACCTAGTACATATTCAAACTATCTAATGCGTATGCATAGGATTACATAGCCATGACACATCAGATGCCTTCTCCGCATGCGCCGGGGTCTCGGGTGGTCTTCGGTGGTCATTTGAGGAGGCATCCCCTCCTCACTTTGACCACTAAGTCCCTCTGTATCAGGTCAATGGTTCATTTTCCTGCCAAGAGGGACATGCCATCAATCAGGAAGAATAGAAAGGATCAGAATTGGTGCTCCAGGTGAGGCACCATTAAACAGGAAGAATAGAAAAGATCAGAATGATCTTGTCTAACTAACTTAATTTAAAACAGGACTTTCTAATCTACCACAGGATTTTCTATATCTGACATGACAACCAAGAGACCGGTTTAATGGAGGATCATTGCTGATCTCTCTCCTAACATCCTTGGGACTCACAGGGTGGGGAAAATGGTTTGTTAGCATTGGACTCATGCTGTTATGTAGATTTTTGTTCTTAATGCTTGGCCTTGCAGTTGTTCACTGTATGATTACCTATGCCATCTCTTCCCTATCTTCTCTCCCTCTTCTTGCACATGTTCTCTCTCTCTCTCATTTTCTCTCTCTCCCCTTTCTTTACATCTAAATCACCAGCCTGGGAGAAGACTATGGAGAATCCATGAAGATTATATAGACAATGTTTGAGCCACAGGGTGGTGTGAGAGACTGAAAGAGTTAATGTCTCAAACATTGTGATGGGGCAAGTTCTGCTTAACAATGAACTCTGCATAACAACGAACCCTGCATAGCAACAAACCGCTGATCAGCACAGGACATCAGCAACAGAGCCAGGAGGGCCTGCTGGAGGTTGGGCAGCTCAGTGTTCTGATATGCTGAGCAGGGCAGCTCACCATGTATGGCCAAAGATCAAACAATGGCCACATCTGCAGGGAAGGGGAAGTTACTCCCCAAAGGACCCCCAAGCCCACTGACCCATTTCCCGAAGGTTCTGAAAGCACAAACCATGCATGACACCTAATTAGCCTAATGAGTTTGAGTGCCTTCAGGCTGCAGTTCTTCACAAACTGCTCTAACATGGTTCCTTTCCATGGGGTGCAGTCCTTCAGGAACGGACTGCTCCAGTGTGGATCCCCCATGGGGTCACAAGTCCTGCCAGCAAACCTGCTTCTGCATGGGCTCCTCTCCAACAGACCGCAGTTCGTGCCAGGAGCCTGCTCCAGCGTGAGCTCTCCATGGGGTCACAGCTTCCTTGAGGCACATCCACCTGCTCTGGCGTGGGGTCCTCCATGGGCTGCAGGTGGATATCTGCTCCACCATGGACCTCTATGGGCTGCAGGGGGACAACCTGCTTCACCATGGTCTTCACCACGGTGTTGCCTCAAGCCTTCAAAAGACTGATTAACAAATAAGAAGGTGGTGATAGTTTAAAGAACAAAACCCCCTAAAACAGGAGAAGTGTGGTATGTTTGCTATTCAAGGACTGTTTAGATTATGTGTACTCAAGGTAAAGCTTATCTAGTTTAAGATTCTGCTTACAATAGAGGATGCTTAAAGAGTCACAGACTTGCTAATTAAGGACATACATCCTCCTTCAGCATTGAGAAACAAGGGGTTGGCAAGAGAAACAAAGACCCTGGTGTCCTCAGATGATGCATGACCATAAAAGGACAAAAGGAGTAGGGGTATTCTTCCCCAAATGACCCTCAAAGACCACCAGAGACCCCCACGCAGGTGTAGAAGACTCTGGGATGATTGCTCGTGAGAACAACACATCATGCTTGCTCAACATAATGAATATGCAATAGTTAGGTGGAACATATGTATTTGATAGGCGTGGTGTTTTAGCTGTAGTGTATAAGTATGGACTGAAAACCTCAGTAGGTGTGCTCGATTCGTGGAAATCTTCCACCTTGCACCCTGCTCAGAATAAAGCAATGTCTCCTCTCTAAACATACTTTGTGTGTTTTGGGAGTAACAACGGGCTGCAGGGGAATCTCTGTTACGGTGCCTGGAGCACCTCCTCCCCCTCCTTCTTCACTGACCTTGGTGTCTGCAGGGTTGTTTCTCTCACATATTCTAGCTTGTCTCTCCGGCTGCTGTTGCGCAGCAGTTTCTACCCCTTCTTAAATATATTATCACAGATGCACTACCACCATTGCCGATTGGCTCAGCCTTGGCCAGTGGCGGGTTCGTCTTGGAGCTGGATGGAAATGGCTCTGTCCCACATGGGGGCAGCTTCTGGTGTCTTCTCACAGAAGCCACCCTTGCAGCCCACCCCCCACCTCCACCCCCCCTTTCTAAAACCTTGCCACTAAAACCTTGCCATGTAAACCAAATACATACGTTCATCCTGAATTCATAAGATTTTCATATTAGAGGATACAATGTGCTAGTACAAAGGAAGTTGTTGGTCTGTCGTCAGTGACATTTATGTATCAGGTGTGGACTCTATACCACACTGGTTACCTCTCAGAAAACATGGTTTTACAAATATATATGGATAATCATGGTCTTTTAGCTTCTATGACAGTGTTATGACCCATGCTGGACAGACCAGGGAGGGGTTGTGGTGAGTTCGGAATTCCCTCGGGCTAAATTAAGGTGAAACTACACCACACGATCAGTTAAACATTTTATTCATGACAGAAGAAAACAGAACTTGGGAGGTGTAACAGTAGGTGGCGTGGTTTCTCTCAACAGGAATTGGCATGAAACTACCTCAGTAAACCATGTAACCCATGTGTCATGGTTTCAGCCCAGCCGGTAACAAAGGACCACGCAGCCGCTTGCTCACTCCTCCCCGCCCCCCTCCGGTGGGATGGGGAGGAGAATCAGAAAGGAGAAAAGAAAAAAAAAAACCGGAACCTCGAGGGTTGAGATAAGGACAATTTACTGGGACAACACAAAAAGAGAAGTTACAACAACACAAAAAGAGAAGCTACAACAACAACAACGGTACTAATAAAAGAATATACAAAAAGAGTGATGCACAGTGCAACTGCTCACCACCCGGAACCCGATGCTCTGCCACTTCCCCCACCGAAAGCTGAGACAGACCCCCCAGCCCGCTCCCCATTTATATACTGAGCATGATGTCACATGGTATGGAATAGCTCCTTGGCTAGTTCAGGTCAGCTGTCCTGGCTGTGCCCCCTCCCAGGTTCCTGTGAAAATTAACTCTATCCCAGCTGAACCCAGGACACCATGGTAACCATATACATCAATTCAGGGAAGAAAATAAGGAGAGCCCTCCAGCTGAGTCACGAGGATCAGCGTGGACCCCCTTGCTTTCTGAACTCCTTCTCAGAGAAGAGCCTAGGGGTGGCTGGATCCACTCCTAGTCCCAGACTTGGTCAACAGTTTTATGTCTAAAGGGATAAGGTGTAGGGATTATGAAAAAGGAGAGAGAGAGTGAGACAGAGAGAAAAAGAGAAAGATTTCACGGGTCCTCGGTCCAGCATTGGTCCAGCCAGTCTAGAGGTCCAGTTCTGGTGGGCTTGTGCACGGGGTTCCTCATGTCAGCCCAGTTCCCACCTTTTCTCATGTCATTCACACCCCTCTTGGTCTTTTGCATACACCCCCCCCCCCCCCCAAGGACTTATGTAACTCTCAATCTTGTGAGCGGGCGCCATTGGGGGGGTGGTGGTCGCAAAGGGTCCCTTGGGTGGCCATGAGCCCCTTCCTCAAATAAACGTTGTATGACCTCTGGCCATATATGGTGAGCTGCCCCACTCAGCGTATCAGAACACGGAACTGTGCACCCTCCAGCATGCCCTCTGTGCCTTCTCACCTGCAGTCCTTGTTATGCAGGGTTCGTTGTTATGCAGAACTTGCCCAGCCACAATGTTTGAGACATTAACTCTTTCAGTCTCTCACAGACAGGCATCATGTTGTCAGGCCAGGGAGCAACTTGCTGATGGACTCGTGAAAGACCATTGATGCATAGTGTCTCATACAGACATAGTGTCCAGCCCCTCCATGCATTGCCAAGCATTAATTAATAGCACTTACAATGTCTTTATACGCATGGATGATTAGGAGTGAAGCAAAGATGGAGGGAAATCCCTGATAAGCACCCAAGATTTCTATTGCATAGATAGATTTATTAGAGGGATTTGCAGCCATATCTCAAATGCTTATTCTAAAGTTATGTATGATTGGACAAAAGAAGAGTCAAACTGTCCAGAATTGACAGTATCATTCAGAAAGTGAAATGTTGCTATGTACTCTAAATTTGCAAGTTAAGCTGATGGAACGTAGGCTTGAAACAGTTAAATAAGAGACTGTCAAACACATTTTAAATTTAAGCTGGAATTGTGATTTACATTTGTCGTGATTTAACCCCTGCCAGCAACTAAGCACTATGCAGCCTCTCACTCACTCCCCCCCCCCCAAGTGGGATGGGGGAAAGAATTGGAAAAAAAAAGGTAAAACTCATGGGTTGAAATAAGAACAGTTTAATAGAACAGAAAGGAAGAAACTAATAATGATAATAATAAGAATAGTAAAATGACAATAATAATAATAAAAGGACTGGAATATAAAAAACAAGTGATGCAAAATGCAATTGCTCACCACCCGTCGACCAGTGCCCAGTTAGTTCCTGAACCACCCCTCCCAGGACAACTCCCCCCAGTTTATATACTAGGCATGACATCACATGGTATAGAATATCCCTTTGGCCACTTTGGGTCAGCTGCCCTGGCTGTGTCCTGTGCCAACTTCTTGTGCCCCTCCAGACTTCTTGCTGGCTGGGCATGAGAAGCTGAAAAATCCTTGACTTAGCATAAACACTACTTGGCAATAACTGAAAACATCAGTGTGTTATCAACATTCTTCTCATACTGAACCCAAAACATAGCACTATGCCAGCTACTAGAAAGAAAAATAACTCTATCCTAGCTGAAACCAGGACAACATTTTATTTTACTAGTACTCTTTTATTGCTAGACTTAAAACTAGAAGCTTGAATCTTTGTTTTATCAAACAAAATAGAATAGAATAGAATATTTTCAGTTGGAAGGGACCTACAATGATCATCTAGTCCAACTGCCTGAATACTTCAGGGCTGATCAAAAGTTAAAGCATATTATTAAGGGCATTGTCCAAAGGCCTCTTAAACACTGACAGGCTTGGGGCATCGACCACCTCTCCAGGAAGCCTGTTCCAGTGTTTGACCACCCTCTCGGTAAAGAAATGTTTCCTAATGTCCAGTCTGAACCTCCCCTGGCACAGCTTTGAACCATTCCCACGCGTCCTGTCACTGGATACCAGGGAGAAGAGATCAGCACCTCCCTCTCCACTTCCCCTCCTCAGGAAGCTGTAGAGTGCAATGAGGTCGCCCCTCAGCCTCCTTTTCTCCAAACTAGAAAAACCCAGAGGTGTCAGCTGCTCCTCATAGGACATGCCTTCCAGCCCTGTCACCAGCTTTGTTGCCCCTCTCTGGATGCATTCAAGTCCCTTAACACCCTTCTTAAATTGTGGGGCCCAGAACTGCACACAATACTAAAGGTGAAGCTGCACCAACACTAAATACAGCGGCATAGTCACCTCTTTTGACTGGCAAAGAACCACCACTCCCATCTGGGGTTCCTGGAGAAAGGTGTTCCAAGGTGCAAGGGGCACATTTAGAGTACACTGCCTCCATGAGGACAGTGAAGCCACATGATCCCTGAAATACTTTTAGTGGATGCAAGGGCTGGGGGCTGAGACCTGGCAAGGAGCAAAGGACTGGAGTGGGAATACCTGCAGGTGCTGACTTTCAGGCAGATTTTTCCCTGGACAAGCATCCACCTTTCTAGAAGCAAATGGCCAAGAGACACACCATGACTCCAGGAAAGAACTGAAACATCACATCTGGGCTTTGATTCCTGTATAATGAATAAAAGGTTCTCTCTGGTCTAGTCTAAACATATGCATATCAGTAAAACACAGATTATTAAAGTGGGTGTAATCTCCTTAACACAAATCCCCTATGCCCTTCTCTGTGCAAAGCCAAACATCGCTGGTATGCTGCAGTTATGTAGGGTTTACCTCAAAGTGTAGGGAGCGCACGTGCAAGAGCTATCAGTGAAAAATAATCAGACATTTTTTCAGAGTCCAAGAAATCATAGCCCAATTTAATAGAATGAAGTACACTTAACAAGATGCCAGAAGAATACTTAAAAATAAAAAGCCAAATAAATAGTACCATGTTTCATAAGGACAAAGATAGCATAAACCTTATTTTCTTTTTATAATAAAGGATATTTCTGAAAAACACCCTGTTAGCTGCCTGCTATACCTATGCACACTCAAACCAGTGATGATGAAGCTATTTTCCCAGCAGATGACTTTTCAGTAAGTCATCCTTGTATGAAATCTCACTTGTAAATGAGGAAGTGGATCTATATGACCAGAAATTTGATGGGAGACAAATTGCTGGTGGTGTTATTCCAGTGGTTGCTCTCTCTACACAGCCCCGGTATGAGACAAAGCATGACACATCACTTACAGATTCAGTGTAATAAAGTGTAAATAATTGAAAACTTTCTGATATTATCCTGTCTTTTTTTAGCATGTGTCTTCAATAATGAATTCATTTGTATCTCTAATAGTGTCTTGCTCCATATCATCAGTCATTTCCATAGTTTTGGTTATTAACCTTGAGAGATCATGATCTGTTTTGTATATACTTTTTCCCTGTGGTGTTATTGTATTTATGCTCTGGGAGTTTTCCTCTCTCATACTCATCATTTTCCATATCACATTTGGAAATCACCATGTCTACTGCCTCCAGTAACCATAGTTAGCAATAATAGTGTCGTGGTTTAAGCCCAGCTGGTAACAAAGCACCGCAAAACCGCTCACTCATTCCTCCCCCCCGGCCCCGGTGGGATGAGGAGGAGAAAATATAACGAAAAGCTTGTGGGTCAAGACAAGGACAAGGAGGGATCACTCACCACTTATGGTCACGGGCAAAAGACAGGCTCAACTTGGGGAAGAAACAAAATCAATTTAATTTACTACAAATCAAATCAAAACAAGGATACTGAGAAGTTAAACCAAACCTTAGAACACCTTCCCCCCACCCCTCCCTCCTTCCCAGCTCAACTCCACCCCCGGTTTTCTCTACCTCCTCGCCCCGGCAGTGCAGGGGGACAGGGAATGGGGGTTGGGGTCAGTTTGCCACACATTGTCTCTGCCACTCCTTCTTCCTCAGTGGGAGGACTGCTCACCCTCTTCCCCTGCTCCAGCATGGGGTCCCTCCCACAGGAGACAGTCCTTCACGAACTTCTCCAACATGAGGAGTCCTTCCCACAGGCTGCAGTCCTTCCTGAACTTCCCTGGCATGGGTCCTTTCCACAGGCCAATCTTCAGTCACAGATTGCTCCAGCGCAGGCTTTCCCATGGAGTCATGGCCATCTTTGGGGGCATCCAACTTGTCTGGCATGGGGTCCTCCACAGGCTGCAAGTGGGCATCTGCTCCACCATTCACCTCCATGGGCTGCAGGGGGACAGCCTGCCATCTCACCAGGGGCTGCAGGGGCATCATCTCCTCTGGTGCACCTCCTCCCCCTCCTTCTTCACTGACCTTGGTGTCTGCATAGGTGTTTCTCTCACATTCCAATCTCCTCCCCCACTGTAGGTTCCCCTTCTTAAATATGTTCTCCCAGAGGCGCTACCACCGTCGCTGATTGGCTTGGCCTTGGTCAGAGGCGGGTCCGACTTGGAGCCAGGGGAGCTTCTAGCAGCTTCTCACAGGAGCCACCCCTGCAGCCCCCTCCCCTGCTACCAAAAACCCCGCCACACAAACCCAAAACAAATAGCTAACATGATTGTAGTGTTCAGTGTTTTAATTAGGATTTGGATTCAAGAACTGCAGTTTTTTCCTTCTTCTTACTGAGTGTGCACTTGCCGTCCCTGAAGAATTCAACACGCCCCTCTGGGTGCCGCAGAGCATCACAGCCCTGATGCCCAGGTGACATCTGACATCATAGGTAATATTCTTCATGACACCAGACTGGGCCCTGATTCATTAACCTCACTTTATATTCTATGGCCTATTAAAAAAAAAAATTCTAAAAGGTTTATTAGTCTGCTTACAAAATGTTTTGACTTTTATAAAAACTTATAGGTTTTGTGGGAGAGCTTTTCCAGGCTAGAAAATTCATTTCAGGCTAAAAATTTGTCACCTATGATCTGTAGACATAGATATTTCCTTCATTCATCATTGTGATTTGATTTACTGGGATTGTTCCTGCTCCTATTTTAGTCACCAAAATCTTCTGCCTAACTGAATAAGGATGGGCTCAATCCCTGAAAGTTTATTTCAAAGCTTTTTCTTTTCTAGTCTTTGTCATTCTTTTCATCCCCCATTGATTGATTCAGTTGTGTGTTTCTTTAAACAGAAATGTTACACTGTTTTAGTACTTCACCAATACCCTTTCTCTGATTGGGTTTATTTTGCTGAAACTTTTCTAGTTTTTAAAGACCGTTTCCAAAAAACATGAAGGAACAATATTGAAGAGAGTAAATTGTGGAGACAGTGGATAGGAGGCTCAGACTAAAATTGGCTATGCCAATGAGTATGTGTTGTTCAGCACACACAGGCATTTCTATATGGCTGAACACATTCATTAAATGTGCCAGCTCAAACACTACGTATATGATCTGCTAAGTGAGAGTATCTATCTCATGCAGACTGACTATAAACTATAATTTCTCATTGGATGGGTAGTTTCTAATTGAGCTTTACTCATAGTGCAGCCAGACACCACAGGCCCCT
Organism: Harpia harpyja; assembly: GCF_026419915.1. Taxonomy (NCBI): domain Eukaryota; kingdom Metazoa; phylum Chordata; class Aves; order Accipitriformes; family Accipitridae; genus Harpia; species Harpia harpyja. The sequence continues at coordinate 12,500,372 of NC_068968.1, forward strand.
TTCTCTTTGAATGACCTGAGTGGGCAAACCTCCCTGGATGGGAGGAGAGTTCTGGCATCTCGAAGCCAATCCCTGCAGGCTGATGGACTGGCACTGGAGAAATGTGACTGCATCAGAGGCAACCTCACTGTAAGGTTTTCCCCAGCTCTCTCTGCCCTGCCAGCTCTCCTCTGCTCAGCTTTGAAGTCTCTGCCTACTCCACTTCATTTTTTTCCTCTCACTATGCTGGCTGCCAGCTTCTTAGTTAATCAGCTTTGTACCTTCTGCCATACAAACTCCTCTTGTGTAGAAACTCCTTCCCTGCTTATAGTGCCATCCCTTGCAAGGGATATCTTCCTGCTGGGCTACCTGTGTGCGTTGGAACCTCTGCCTGGTGTCATGGACTCGACTTTCTTCCCTTAACTGGGCAGCTTTTCTAGATCAGAGGTGGCCCCTGTTAGATATATGGAAATGCTACTGTTTCTGGAATACAACTATAAACGAATATTACTAATGCCACTAAGTAAAACACCCCCTGACATACATCAGTGCAAAAAAAAAATCAGGTATGCCAAAGCAGTAATAGTGAATCAATGAGGGTGAACAAAATCAGTACATGTCAACATTGAAATAGGACCCGAGACATGGACACTTTTGTAAAAGATAGCTTCATCTTGGATCCAAAGGCGCTTGCTCACACATCATATAGTCCTCTACAGAGCCAAGATGAACTGCAACAAGGGCTTTGAAGTGCTCCTTTTTTTTGCACTTATCAGCTGAAAGATTTGTATTGGTCTTACAGCCACCATGATCCTGAATCAAAAATGGAAGCAACATCCACACCAGATGGAGTCAGATAATTGGAATTGTTTTAGCAATATTAATGATATGCACCACAGACTCCCTTTGCCATCTAAGTCACTTGTGTGGTACTGCATTTTACCATCTTTGAGAAGTTGCACCCCATGTAGTCAAAACGCAACATCAAGAGAACATTTTGCAGTCATCTTAGAATGATTAACACTCCTACTGCATCAAAAGATCATCATGGACATCATCCATGCAGCAGCAAAGACACAAGGGTTACTGATGTATTAGAAACCACAGAAGCACCTGAGAATGGCCATGTAGGAATTAGGGCTTCTCCCTCCAAAAAGGTGGTGGGATCAATAGCCCAAATGAAGTACATCTACACCAATGCACGCAGCATGGGCAACAAACAGGAGGAGTTGGAAGCCATTGTTCAGCAGGAAAACTATGACATAGTTGCCATCACAGAAACATGGTGGGATGACCCGCACAACTGGAGTGGTGCAATGGATGGCTATAAACCCTTCAGAAGGGATAGGCAAGGAAGGAGAGGTGGTGGGGTAGCCCTGTATCTTAGGGAGTGTTTTAACTATCTAAACCTTAATGATGGTAATGAAAGGGTTCAGTGTTTATGGGTAAGAATCAGGGGAAAGGCCAACAAGGCAGATATCATGGTGGGAGTCTGTTATAGACCACCCAACCAGGATGAAGAGGCAGATGAAATATTCTACAAATGGCTGGGAGAAGTCTCACAATTGCTAGCCCTTGTTCTCATGGGGGACTTCAACTTAGCAAATGTCTGCTGGAAATACAGTACAGAGGAGAGGAAACAGACTAGGAGGTTCCTGGAGTGTGTGGACGATAACTTCCTGACACAGCTGGTGAATGAGCCAACTAGGGAAAGCGCCTCACTGGACCTGCTATTTGCGAACAGAAAAGGACTTGTGGGTGATGTGATGGCTGGAGAAGTAAGGAGGGGGGTCAGCAGAACTGCCACCTTGGACTTCCGGAGGGCAGACTTTGGCCTGTTTAGGGGCCTGGTTGACCAAGTCCCTTGGGAGGCAGTCCTGAAGGGCAAAGGAGTCCAGGAAGGCTGGACATCCTTCAAAAAGGAAATCTTAAAGGCACAGGAGAAGGCTGTCCCCATGATCCAAAAGACGAGCTGGCAGGGAAGAAGACGACCGACGTGGCTGAACGGAGAGCTTTGGCTGGAACTCAGGAAAAAAAAAGAGAGTTTATGACCTTTGGAAGAAGGGGCAGGCAACTCAGGAGGACTACAAAGATGTTGTGAGATTATGCAGGGAGAAAATTAGAAGGGCCAAAGCCCAACTAGAACTTAATCTGGCTACTGCTGTAACACACTGTCCTGGGTTCAGCTGGGATAGAGTTAATTTTCACAGGAACCTGGGAGGTGGGGGGGCATAGCCAGGACAGCTGACCTGAACTAGCCAAGGAGCTATTCCATACCATGTGACATCATGCTCAGTATATAAATGGGGAGCGGGCTGGGGGGAGCTCTCTTGACTTTTGGTGGGGGAAGTGGCGGAGCGTCGGGTTCCGGGTGGTGAGCAGTTGCACTGTGCATCACTCTTTCTGTATATTCTTTCATTAGTACCGTTGCTGTAACTTCTTTTTTTTTTTTTTTTGTGTTGTCCCAGTAAACTGCCCTTATCTCAACCCTCGAGGTTCCAGGTTTTTTTTTCTTTTTTCCTTTTCTCTCCTCTGTCTCCTCCGTCTCCTCTGTATCCCACCGGAGGGGGGCGGGAGGAGTGAGCGAGCGGCTGCGTGGTCCTTTGTTACCGGCTGGGCTGAAACCACGACAGTCCTTTTTGGCGCCCAACGTGGGGCAAGAAGGGTTGAGATAACGACAGATCTGGCCAGAGTGTGTTGAAACAAATTTGTCATACGCATTTCTTATATTAGATAAATAGTTGCTAGTCACAATGTTGGTTCATTTGTTTACATGGTGGCGTTGTGTAAGTTCTTATGTGCTCTATGTATTCCCTGTGGTTACGTTTCTCACCTCTGGGAGAGTGATTGGGATTATCATTTTGCTGTACTGGGCAATGTCGACTTGTGAAATGATTACATCACTGGTCATGAGGTTAAGCTGGTATCTGTATGAGGCAGTGATATCATTTCCATACTTTGGGCACCTTCTATCGGATTTTATTGGTAATCACACCCAATCCATGGGGAAGTTAGGGGGGGATACTTCCCCCCATCCGTTCACCTCCCTTCTCTCCTTCCGACTAATTACAACAGCTTTTGGGAATTTTGAATATCCTTGGGATGCGCAAGCCAGTGTGCTGTTAGTGCTATGCCTCCTGAATATGTTTCAGGTCTTGTTTAGGGCTATAAAAAAGGTTTTTTTTAAGAGTACCACCCAGAGATCTGCCCCAAAGCTGGATATTCATGGGTGGCACGGCATGTGGGAGGATATGGGCAGGTATCTAGAGAACTTCTCACCTCCAGTGGCTTGGAAGTTCACTCCCGAACAACTACAGAACCCTCATGAAGTTGTAGAATATTTGAAAGAAAAATGCTGTGGCTATTCCAAAGACGTACAAGTCACTGCACTGTGCTGGGCCCTGGCCAGTATCTACCAAACACTGCTTGATATTAGGCAGCACCCTCAGGGGGAAAAGGGGGAAAAGATAGAAAACAGGGCAACAGGCACCGTGGCTACCCCAACCCCGACAACAGACACCGTGGCTACCCCAACCCCGGTGACAGATACTGCAGCTAAACCAGAGAACCAACCTGTGCCAGTATCAGTCGCCCCTGTACAGAAAAAGAAACACACAAAGAAATCAGTTCGCTTAGTGAGAGATGAAGATGAACCAGGGTCATCACGAGAACAGGAGGAAGAGGCAGAACCTGAAATAATTACCCGATCTCTATCCCTGAGTGAGTTGCGTGACATGCGAAAAGATTTTAGCCGCCACCCAGGTGAGCACATTGTTACCTGGCTGCTCCGATGCTGGGATAATGGGGCCAGTAGTGTGGAATTAGAGGGTAAGGAAGCCAAACAGTTGGGATCCCTGTCTAGGGAAGGGGGCATCGACAAGGCGATTGGGAGAAAAACACAAGTCCTCAGCCTCTGGAGGCAACTTCTGTTAGGTGTAAAGGAAAGATACCCCTTCAAGGATGAAGTTACATGTCACCAAGGCAAGTGGACCACCATGGAGAGAGGTATCCAGTACGTGAGGGAATTAGCCGTGCTGGAGGTGATTTATAATGATCCAGAAAATGCGCAGTCACCCACAGATCCAGAAGAAGTCCACTGTACACAACCGATGTGGCGGAAGTTTCTACGAAGTGCACCACCAACCTATGCCAACTCATTGGCAGTAATGCACTGGAAAGAAGGCAATGGACAAACGGTGGATGAATTGGCTGTCCAACTCCGGCAATACGAAGGAAGTCTCTCTTCCTCCCTATGGGCCTGTGTCTCGGCTGTAGAGGAATTGTCCCGAGAGTTCCAGCAATTCAAAGTGGATATGTCCTCCTCCCCACCTGTACAGGCCCGCATCGCAGCTATTGGGAGTAAGCACTCCTCTGCCCAAGAGAGAGGAGAGAGAAAGTACACACGACGGGCTAATCTGTGGTTTTACCTGCGGTTTTACCTGCGTGACCATGGAGAGGATATGAGGAAGTGGGATGGAAAACCTACCTCAGTCCTGGATGCACAGGTATGGGAGTTGCGAGAAAAAGCAATCAGAAAAGAGGATTCTTCTTGGAAAAATGCTGCTCCAGTTTCCCGTGAGCAGTCCCCCAGACGCAGTAGATGGGCTGATCTCATTTCTGATCCTCTTGAAGGGACTTCTGATTCACGTGTGCAAAAAGTGAGTAACGGATATTCTAACCAGGATTAGAGGGGCCCTGCCTCCAGCCGGGTGGAGGAGAGGGACAACCGAGTCTACTGGACAGTGTGGATTCGATGGCCTGGCACATCAGACCCACAGGAATATAAGGCTCTAGTAGACACTGGTGCACAATGCACCCTAATGCCATCAAGTTATGAAGGGGCAGAACCCATCTGTATCTCTGGTGTGACAGGGGGATCCCAAGAGCAAACCGTACTGGAAGCTGAAATGAGTCTAACCGGGAATGAGTGGCATAAACACCCCATTGCAACTGGCCCAGAGGCCCCATGCATCCTTGGTATAGATTATCTCAGGAGGGGGTATTTCAAGGACCCAAAAGGGTACCGTTGGGCCTTTGGTATAGCTGCATTGGAGACGGAGGAGATTGAACAGCTGTCTACCCTGCCTGGTCTCTCTCAAGACCCTTCGATTGTGGGGTTGCTGAAGGTTGAAGAACAACAGGTGCCAATTGCTACCACGACGGTGCACTGGCGGCAATATCGCACCAACCGAGACTCCCTGATCCCCATCCATAAGCTGATTTGCCAATTGGAGAGCCAAGGAGTGATCAGCAAGACTCACTCACCCTTTAATAGTCCCATATGGCCCGTGCGGAAATCTAATGGGGAGTGGAGACTAACAGTAGATTATCGTGGGCTGAATGAAGTCACGCCACCGCTGAGCGCTGCTGTGCCAGATATGTTAGAGCTTCAATATGAACTGGAATCAAAGGCAGCTAAGTGGTATGCCACAATTGACATTGCTAATGCATTTTTCTCCATTCCTTTGGCAGCAGAGTGCAGGCCACAATTTGCTTTCACTTGGAGGGGCGTCCAGTATACCTGGAATCGACTGCCCCAGGGGTGGAAATGCAGCCCCACCATTTGCCATGGACTAATCCAGGCTGCACTGGAAAAAGGTGAAGCTCCAGAGCACCTGCAATACATTGATGACATCATCGTATGGGGCAACATGGCAGAAGAAGTCTTTGAGAAAGGGAAGAAAATAATCCAAATCCTTTTGAAGGCTGGTTTTGCCATCAAAGAAAGTAAGGTCAAGGGACCTGCACAGGAGATCCAGTTTTTAGGAGTAAAATGGCAAGATGGACGTCGTCAGATCCCTATGGATGTGATCAACAAAATAGCAGCTATGTCCCCACCGACTAATAAAAAGGAAACACAGGCCTTCTTAGGTGTTGTGGGCTTTTGGAGAATGCATATTCCAAAATACAGTCAAATTGTAAGTCCTCTCTACCAAGTGACCTGGAAGAAGAATGATTTTAAATGGGGGCCTGAGCAACGACAAGCCTTTGAACAAATTAAGCAGGAGATTGTTCATGCAGTAGCTCTTGGGCCAGTCCGGGCAGGACAAGATGTTAAAAATGTGCTCTATACTGCAGCCAGGGAGAATGGCCCTACCTGGAGCCTCTGGCAGAAAGCACCTGGGGAGACCGGAGGCCGACCCCTGGGGTTTTGGAGTCGGGGATACAGAGGATCCGAGGCTCGCTATACTCCAACTGAAAAAGAGATATTGGCAGCATATGAAGGAGTTCGAGCTGCCTCAGAAGTGGTTGGTACTGAAACACAGCTCCTCTTAGCACCCCTACTGCCACTGCTGGGCTGGATGTTTGTTGACGCGGAAGTCACGGACACTGCACACAATCAATATGATCAAGCAGATGCCACTTTATTGCCAAGATAGCTCGGTTTATATGTTCATTCTAGTTACTGTTCACGCATAAGCAAATTAGAGATTGGTTAGCATGAGCTGTCCACGCGCCTAGTTACACCTAGTGATTGGTTATAACAACACTGTACACGCGCATAAACATAAGGCATAATTGGTTGTATTAACTAAAACATGCGAAACTTGTCTCAGTCTAATTGGTCAAGATAAGCTGTGGAATTGAGGTTCTTTGCCAAGTTCCCTTTATCGTGGAATGCGCACCTGTGTTCTTCTAATTGGCATCTTTCTTTTTTTGTCTTCTTGTTTATTCTGTTCAAGGCCTTCTAAAGGCGTCTGGAATGCTCTTACTACCGTTAGCTAAATATGTGTCCACAAGCAAAGCGTCCTTGAAGTCTGCTGCTTACAAAACATCCTTCGCTCACAAATTGATCAATTCTATTGAGTCTGGATTGATCACTGTGTGCCCATTACTTTCCAAGTATCCCACAGATGTTCAAAGGGAAAGTCTCCTCTACACATCATGCAACTGATGCCATGTGGAATAAGTGGGCCGCACTGATCACACAACGGGCTCGCGTAGGAAACCCCAGTCACCCAGGAATTTTGGAAGTGATCACGGACTGGCCAGAAGGCAAAGATTTTGGAATGTCTCCAGAGGAGGAGGTGACATGGGCTGAAGAGGCCCCACTGTATAATAAACTGTCAGAAAATGAGAGGCAATATGCCCTGTTCACTGATGGGTCCTGTCACATTGTGGGAAAGCATCGGAGGTGGAAGGCTGCTGTATGGAGTCCTATAAGACAAGTCGCAGAAACTACTGAAAGAGAAGGAGAATCGAGTCAGTTTGCAGAGGTGAAAGCCATCCAGCTAGCGTTAGACATTGCTGAAAGAGAAAAGTGGCCAGTGCTCTATCTCTATACTGACTCATGGATGGTGGCAAATGCCCTGTGGGGGTGGCTACAGCAATGGAAGCAGAGCAACTGGCAGCGCAGAGGTAAACCCATTTGGGCTGCCGCACTGTGGCAAGATATTGCATCCCGGCTAGAGAATCTGGTTGTAAAAGTACATCACGTAGATGCTCATGTACCCAAGAGTCTGGCCACTGAAGAACATCAAAACAACCAACAGGTAGATCAGGCTGCCAAGATTGAAGTGTCTCAGGTGGACCTGGACTGGCAACGTAGGGGTGAGCTATTTATGACTCAGTGGGCCCATGATACCTCAGGCCATCAGGGAAGAGATGCAACATATAGATGGGCTTGCGATCGAGGGGTGGACTTGACCATGGACACTACCGCACATGTTATCCATGAATGTGAAACATGTGCTGCAATTAAGCAAGCCAAGCAGCTAAAACCCCTGTCGTATGGAGGGCGATGGCTGAAATATAAACAGGGGGAGGCCTGGCAGATTGACTATATCACACTCCCACGAACCCGCCAAGGCAAGTGCCATGTGCTTACAATGGTGGAAGCAACCACTGGATGGCTGAAAACATATCCTGTGTCCCACACCACTGCCCAGAACACTATCCTGGGCCTTGAAGAGAAAGTTTTATGGCGACACGGCACCCCAGAAAGAATCGAGTCAGACAACGGGACTGATTTCCGAAATAACCTCATAGACACCTGGGCCAAAGAGCATGGCATTGAGTGGGTATATCACATCCCTTATCACGCACCGGCCTCTGGAAAAATCAAACGATACAATGGACTGCTGAAAACTACATTGAGAGCAATGGGGGGTGGAACTTTCAAACATTGGGATACACATTTAACAAAAGCCACCTGGTTAGTTAATACTAGAGGATCTGCCAATCGGGCTGGCCCTGCCCAACCAAGACTTCCACATACTGTAGGAGGGGATAAAGTCCCTGTAGTGCGCATGAAGAGTATGTTAGGGAAGACAGTCTGGGTTAGTCCTCCCTCAAGCAGAGACAAACCCATCCAAGGGGTTGTTTTTGCTCAAGGACCTGGGTATACCTGGTGGGTGATGCAGAAGGATGGGGAAGTTCGATGTGTACCTCAGGGAGATTTGGTTTTGGGAGAGAATAGCCAGTGAATTAGGCTGTATGATATTTAACTGCTAAATAACCTGCCAATGTATGTCATTGTATCTATAGTGTCTATATGCCATATCAAGGGTATTACTGTAAGAATTACCCAAATGACTGAAGGATGGACTTTTGAAACTGAGCCAAGTACAACAGTGATAGAACTTGAACTGGCACCCAGCAATTTCCTCAAGATCAACATCTTCGACCTGCAGACCAAGGGCGTGGGTTGCACCAAATGTACCAGCCGCAAGCTCCAGAGGCAGCATGCAACAACCCAACACCTCACACCATCTCTCTTATCCTGAAGAACTGTTACAACAGATAGAGCACCAAAGTCATGGACTAAATAAAACTGATGGACACATTAGAGGGATAGCCCATCGACTAAGGGAATACTATTTGTGTGTGTGTGTGTGGGGGGGGTGTCTATGTACATATATATATAAGACAAGGAAAGTGGTAGTGGTTGATTGGAAAATGTAACATCTGGGCATGATGTAGATGGTATAGAATAAGGGGTGGATAATGTCCTGGGTTCAGCTGGGATAGAGTTAATTTTTACAGGAACCTGGGAGGCGGGGGGGCATAGCCGGGGCAGCTGACCTGAACTAGCCAAGGAGCTATTCCATACCATGTGACATCATGCTCAGTATATAAATGGGGAGCGGGCTGGGGGGAGCTCTCTTGACTTTTGGTGGGGGAAGTGGCGGAGCGTCGGGTTCCGGGTGGTGAGCAGTTGCACTGTGCATCACTCTTTTTGTATATTCTTTCATTAGTACCGTTGTTGTTGTTGTAACTTCTTTTTTTTTTTTTTTTTTGTGTTGTCCCAGTAAACTGCCCTTATCTCAACCCTCGAGGTTCCAGTTTTTTTTTTCTTTTTTCCTTTTCTCTCCTCTGTCTCCTCCGTCTCCTCTGTATCCCACCGGAGGGGGGCGGGAGGAGTGAGCGAGCGGCTCCGTGGTCCTTTGTTACCGGCTGGGCTGAAACCACGACAGACACAATAAAAAAATGTTTCTATAAATACATTCACAGCAAAAGGAAGGCTAAGGAGAATCTTCATCCTTTATTGGATGCAGGGGGGAAACATAGTGACAAAGGCTGAGGAAAAGGCTGAGGTACTTAATGCTGCCTTTGCCTCAGTCTTTATTAGTAAGACCAGTTGTTCTCGGGGTACCCAGCCCCCTGAGCTGGAAGACAGGGACAGGGAGCAGAATGAAGCCCCCATAATCCAAGGGGAAATGTTAGTGACAGGCTACACCACTTAGACACACACAAGTCTATGGGGCCAGATGGGATCCACCCAAAGGTACTGAGGGAGCTGGTGGAAGTGCTCACCAAGCTATTTTCAATCATTTATCAGCAGTCCTGTCTAACTGGGGAGGTCCCAGTTGACCTATAGCAATGCTATAGGCTTGGGGAAGAGTGGCTGGAAAGATGCCCTGTGCAAAAGGACCTGGAGTGTTGGTCGACAGCCGGCTGAATATGAGCCAGCAGTGTGCCCAGGTGGCCAAGAAGGCCAATAACATCCTGGCTTGTATCAGAAATAGTGGGGCCAGCAGCACTAGGGAAGTGATTGTCCCCCTGTACTTGGCACTGGTGAGGCCGCATCTCAAATACTGTGTTCGGTGTTGGTCCCCTCACTACAGGAAAGACATCGAGGTGCTGGAACGTGTCCAGAGAAGGGCAACGAAGCTGGTGAAGGGTTTAGAGAACAAGTCTTATGAGGTGCAGCTGAGGGAACTGGGGTTGTTTAGTCTGGAGGAAAGGAGGCTGAGGGGAGACCTTACCACTCTCTACAACTACCTGAAAGGAGGTTGTAGTGAGGTAGGTGTCGGTCTCTTTTCCCAGGTAACACGTGATAGGATGAGAGGAAATGGCATCAAGTTGCGCCAGGGGAGGTTTAGCTTGGATATTAGGAAAAATGTCTTCACCGAAAGGGTTGTCAAGCATTGGAACAGGCTACCCAGGGAAGTGGTGGAGTCACCATCCCTGGAGGTATTTAAAAGAGGTGTAGACATGGCGCTTAGGGACATGGTTTAGTGGTGGACTTGGCAGTATTAGGTTAATGCTTGGACTTGATGATCTTAAAGGTCTTTTCCAACCTAAATGATTCTATGATATGCAAGCGCTTTAGAGTCTCACATGGAATTGAGCTCCTATATCTTAATTTAAAAGTGCCTCATTTTTCAGACCATTACAAGTAAAAGGCTATTCTCTAACTAGGTTTAATGCTGATAAATACAACAATCCCTAGCACAGTGTGGTGGTGTCCTCCCCCCACCACCAACCTCACCTGTATTTTCCATAATCCTGCTCAAGGGATAACTACCTCTGCAATCTTAACGGATGTCTCTGGTCGTGATGGCTGCATCTGGCTCAAAGTGGATGCGGGTAAGACAGATAACAACACAATAGCCAAGGGCTAATTTGAACAATGCACCCACCTAACCACAGTGCTGGTCAATGTCTGACTCAAGCCAAATTTGGAAGAAACTAACACCTGTAGTCAGTATGCAAATATAACTATGAGTCAATTATCTTACTCCATAAGCAGTAGACAGCCCAGGGCCCATTGAGTTCTCCTGCATGGCAGTGGGCTGCATGCCAGGATCTCCCCTTGAGTAGGGACGCCTCTCAAGGTTACTCCTCGAGGTTGAGAGATTCCTTATCGCGTCAGATACTCGGTAAGTGAATTGGGAATAAGTGTGCTGAAACTTTGAAATCTTAGCTAAGTGATATAAAGGATTGATTGTACACATATAAACCTTTAGGCATAAACCGTCGACCAAGTCTGGGACTAAGCCTGGCTCCAGCCGCACGTAAAGTCCCCTCTGAGAAGGAGTTTAGAACGCAAGGGGGTCCATTTTGAACCTCATGACTCAACGGGAGGGTCTCCCTGACAGTTTTGTCTGACCCTGTCCTCTATGCAGTAAATATCAAGTGAACCTTGCCATCGAATCTTGTTAAACCACTGTTGCATTTACTATCAAACTTTGTTAAATCACTGTTTTATATCAATAAACCTCACATTGTGCCATAGATGTTTTGATAGCAGGAGCCTCACATCAGGATCAGCTGCTGCTCTTTTGTCTTTGCCCCCCAGCAGCCTCCACTCCTGCCAAGCAGCTGATGTCCCAGAGTGTGATGGGGCCAGGGCTGCTCCCCACCTGACATCCCCACCGAGCATCTGGGTGCCTTGGCCTACAGCCTAGCAGCAGTGCTGGCACGCAGCCGCTAGGAGGATCTGGCAGAAGAAAAATTCCAGATCTTCAAAGAGTAGATGAGGAACAATGCAGTTGTCCACTCCTCAGCCGCCCCTTCCAGGCTGGGATAGGCCGGTGAACCAGGAGCGCAACAGGTGACAGGAGTGTGCTGGACGTGCCCGCATCCTTTCCCTTGTGTCTATCGCACAACAGGAACCTTTGGTAGCAGTAGTAAACCTCAGCAGAGCTTTGTTTTTGGCTTTGGGGTATTTTATTTTGATATTTGCTCTGATGTGTTTGCTATCTGAGCCAACTACCAGTCATTTTTACCTCTGAAGGCTTGTAATGATTGAATTATATTAGATCTTCGAAAATCCCTGCAAAGATACTCTCATTATTGCAGTAACTATAATTGTAGTAGTAACTAGTTCATACCCCAGTGGACAACAGTTCTTCATTTGCCAATTTATCAGTCATCTGTTTTGCTGTTTGGTCTGTAAGTTTCTAATATGTAGTTAACTTTATCTACAGCATCACTGTAATGTTTTATCTTTGAGTTACCAATATGTACTTAAAGCCTACATCCAAACAAAGACAAGGTTATTTGTGGAAGTAATTGCAAAGTAGAGAAAGGGAGGAAGAAGGACATAGTACTTGCAGAAGGAACTCAGCTAAGGATGGTAAAATACTCCACTCATCTCTTAGGTCTATAGAAGCTGTGTAGTTGTTGCACTGCTGATAGAATACCCATCCCTGGCAAGAATATTGCATTATTGAAGCCCCACTGTTACAAAAATTAATTTCAGTTTGTATTTATCACAGTTTTGCATTCCCATGATGGTCTATTTGTCTCCTATTAAAGCTACAAACTGAAGCACTTACTGTAAACAGTCTCAACTGAGGTCATCCACGTGCCAGACTTCCTTGCTTTATAACTTAAATGGACAAATTCTAGTGTCACAGTGGAAATCAGTTCTTTGTTAGTTTTGTATCTGTGGAGGGTTGACCCTGGCTGGATGCCAGGTGCCCACTAAAGCCGCTCAATCACTCCCCCTCCTCAGCTGGACAGGGGAGAGAAAATATAACAAAAGGCTCATGGGTCGAGATAAGGACAGGGAGAGATCACTCAACCAATTACCATCATGGGCAAAACAGACTCGACTTAGGGAAAATTAACTTAATTTATTACCAGTCAAATCAGAGTAGGGTAATGAGAAATAAAACCAAATCTTAAAACACCTTCCCCCCACCCCTCCCTTCTTCCCGGGCACAGCTTCACTCCCAGATTCTCTACCTAACCACCCCCAGCGGCGCAGTGGGACGGGGAAGCGGGGTTATGATCAGTTCATCACATTTTGTCTCTGCCACTCCATCCTCTTCAGGGGCAGGACTCCTCACACTCTTCCCCTGCTCCAGCATGGGGTCCCTCCCATGGGAGACAGTTCTCCATGAACTTCTCCAATGTGGGTTCTTCCCACGGGCTGCAGTTCTTCACGAACAGCTCCAGCATAGGTCCCTTCCACAGCGTGCAGTCCTTCAGGAGCAGACTGCTCCAGCGTGGGTCCCCCACGGGGTCACAAGTCCTGCCAGAAAACCTGCTCCAACGTGGGCTCCTCTCTCCATGGGGCCGCAGGTGCTGCCAGGAGCCTGCTCCAGCATGGGCTTCCCACGGGGTCACAGCCTCCTTCGGGCATCCGCCTGCTCCGGCGTGGGGTCCTCCACGGGCTGCAGGTGGATATCTGTGTTGTGTTAAAGGGTAAAGAAGTTTTGCGGAAAATAAACCCCCTTGCATTCCAGCTTATCCTCAGATGTCAGAGGGGCTGGGGGCAGCTAGGTTTAATTTCTGAGTGATGTCCAATTCAACGTTATAAGTCCGGTCGCGTTCAATATGCTGAACTATCATGATGATGGATGCAGTAAATAGCTTACTGCACTCTCAGCTTAGCTGTGTTCAGCACACTAGGATTAGCAGATTTAGGGAGCTTGGTTGCGGTAACGTACTATCATGGCTAGATTAATGAGCAGCACAGTTTATTAAAGCAACAGTACATGTTCTTTGGGATTGCTGGTGATAAATACACTGTATGCAAAGCATGTGCAAATGATAATACAGTTGACTACAAGCACACTAAATTATGGAAAAACTCTATAGAGATTTCTAAGTTTCCCGGGGAAGCACTCGGTAGAACCAAGGGTTCAAATCTTACCCAATAGGCGTCCGTATGGGGGGGAAGAGAGGTTCAGCCCATCGACTGATCCCAGAAGTCAGCAATGTACTCCCCACTTGTCTATGATGGTGTCTTCCCTAGCATTCCTCCTCTCTTAAGCCCTTTTATATTTTCTTATTTTTAGGTGGAGCTTGAGTGACTCTAGTCATATATACCTTTATTATGATTGGTGTAAAATCTCCTCGCTTTACTTTTAAAGGTATATGCTAGAGAAAAATCAGTGCATGCTCAGTGAGGGGTGGTCATACCTTGAAGGCAGGTAGCTTTTGGGATGGAGGTGTGTTTCGGTATTATAATGAGCAAAGTTCACCCAGAGGACATGATTTAGCATGTCACTACTCCAGAACTGGGCACTTATGATATAAATCAGAAGTAAGACAATAGTGTTGACAGAACCCCCATTGTTTCACCTCTTTGCTTCAGTGGATTCAATGCAGGGACCTTCCATTCTTGTTCCAGTAGTTCCAGTTCCCCATCCCTGCAGTGATATCACAGAGCCTGGCTGCGGTGTCGCCACTCTGTTCCACTCTCCATGTTGTTTCTCTCAGAGTCAGCATACCAAGCTCCCCTGGTGTTGCTAACATCTGAGGTTGCAGGTTATGTTGCTTAGGGAATTATTATGGAACAGATTTCTTGTATATCCACCGCATTCCACCCTGGAGGTTTACCTTCCCTTAAGAAGGGGGGACACAAAAGTCACCTCCAGCAATCATTCCACAGCACCCCAGGCCTACTCGCTGGTGGGGTGGTGTGAGAAGCAGAAAAGGCCTTGACTCTATGTAAGCACTGCTTTGCAGTATCGAAAACATCCCTGTATTATCAACACTGTTTTCAGCACAAATCCAAAACATAGCCCCATACAAGCTACTATAAAGTAATTTAACTCTATCCCAGCCAAAACCATCACAATATGAAATCCTAGATTGGTAGTTTAGGAGTCAGAGGACACCAGAAAACTCATTTCATGCACGTGCTTTAGAAATACAATATTTTATAAATCACTTTGCATTTGTCGTGGTTTAACCCCAGTAGGCAGCTAAGCCTCACATAGTACATATACATCAAGTCAGGGTATAAGGAGATCCCTCCCATTGAGTCACGAGGTTCAGAGCAGACCCCCTTGCTTTCTAGACTCCTCCTCAGAGAAGGGGTCTAGGGGCAGCTGGATCCACTCCTAGTCCCAGACTTGGTCAATGGGTTTATGTCTAAAGGGATGAGGTGTAGGGAGTATGGAAAAGGAAAAGAGAGATTTCACCGGTCCTGGGTCCAGTGTTCGTTCAGTCAGCCTAGGGGTCCGGTCAGCCTAGGGGTCCAGTTCTGGTGGGCATGCACGCGTGGGGCTTCAGTTTGTGTCCTTTTATCATCCTTGCCCCTCCTTCGGTCGGGCACTCAAACTCATTAGGCTAATTAGGTGTCATGAGCAGTTTGTGAGCCTTTGGGAAATGGGTCGGTGGGCTTGGGGGTCCTTTGGGGAGTAAGTTCCCCTTCCCTGCAGATGTGACCATTGTTTGATCTTTGGCCATGCATGGTGAGCTGCTCTGCTCAGCATATCAGAACACAGAGCTGTTCACCCTCCAGCATGCCCTCCCTGTCCTGTTGCTGATCGGCTTCTTTTCACCTGTGGTTCCTTGCTATGCAGAGTTCATTGTTATACAGAGTTTGTCCTTAAGCAGAACTTGCCCCACCACAATGTTTGACACATTAACTCTTTCAGTCTTTCACACTAGCATAGTTTCCAGGAGGATCTGCTCCATGATCTTGTCCTTTTTTCCCTTTTTAAAAATGGGGGTTATGTTTCCCCTTTTCCAGTCAGTGGGAACTTCCCCGGACTGCCACGACTTCTCAAATATGATGGATAGTGGCTTAGCCACTTCATCCGCCAGTTCCCTCAGGACCCGCGGATGCATCTCATCAGGTCCCATGGACTTGTGCACCTTCAGGTTCCTTAGATGGTCTCAAATCTGACCTTCTCCTACCGTGGGCGGTTCTTCATTCTCCCAGTCCCTGCCTTTGCCTTCTGCGTCTTGGGCGGTGTGGCTGGAGCACTTGACGATGAAG
Organism: Harpia harpyja; assembly: GCF_026419915.1. Taxonomy (NCBI): domain Eukaryota; kingdom Metazoa; phylum Chordata; class Aves; order Accipitriformes; family Accipitridae; genus Harpia; species Harpia harpyja. Next base: position 12,516,261 of record NC_068968.1, read on the forward strand.
ACTGAGGCAAAAAAGTCATTGAGTACCTCAGCCTTCTCCATGTTCCGGGTAACCAGATCTCCTGTTTCCTTCCGGAGAGGGCCCACATTTTCCCTAGTCTTCCTTTTATCACGGACGTACCTATAGAAGCTTTTCTTGTTGCCCTTGACGACCCTGGCCAGATCCAATTCTATCAGGGCTTTGGCTTTCCTAACCTGATCCCTGGCTGCTCAGACAATTTCTCTGTATTCCTCCCAGGCTACCTGTCCTTGCTTCCACCCTCTGTAGGCTTCCTTTTCATGTTTGAGTTTGTCCAGGAGCTCCTAGTTCATCCATGCAGGCGTTTTTGCCTGACTTCCTCTTTGTTGGGATGCATCGCTCCTGAGCTTGGAGGAGGTGATCCTTGAATATTAACCAGCTTTCTTGGGCCCCTCTTCCCTCCAGGGCTGTATCCCATGGTACTCTACCAAGCAGATCCCTGAAGAGGCCAAAGTCTGCTCTCCTGAAGTCCAGGGTAGCGAGCTTGCTGTGCGCCCTCCTCACTGCCCTAAGGATCTTGAACTCCACCATTTCATGGTCACTGCAGCCAAGGCTGCCCTTGAGCTTCACATTCCCCACCAGCCCCTCCTTGTTGGTGAGAACAAGGTCCAGCATAGCACCTCTCCTCATTGGCTCCTCTATCACTTGGAGAAGGAAGTTGTCATCAACGCATTCCAGGAACCTCCTGGATTGCTTATGCCCTGCCATGTTGTCCCTCCAGCAGATATTGGGGTGGTTGAAGTCCCCCATGAGGACCAGGGCTTGCGAACATGAGGCTGCTCCTGTCTGTCTATAGAGGGCCTCGTCCGCTCGGTCTTCCTGGTCGGGTGGCCTGTAGCAGACCCCCACTATAATGTCACCTGTCCCTGCCCTCCCTTTAATCCTGACTCATAGGCTCTCGGTCAGCTCCTCATCCATCCCCAGGCAGAGCTCCATGCTCTCCAGCTGGTCATTGACATAGAGGGCAACACCCCCTCCTTGTCTCCCCTGCCTGTCCTTCCTAAAGAGCCTGTGTCCTTCCTAAAGAGCCTGTATCCTTCCATTCCAACACTCCAGTGATAGGAGATGTTCATCCATCTCCAGGAAAGCAGGGTTCCATCATGCATATGTGGTGGGTTGATCCTGGCTGGACACCAGGTGCCCACCAAAGCCGTTCTATCACTCCCCTCCTCAGCTGGACAGGGGAGAGAAAATATAACAAAGGGCTTGTGGGTCAAGATAAGGACAGGAGAGATCACTCACCAATTACTGTCATGGGCAAAACAGACTCGACTTAGGGAAAATTAACTCAATTTATTACAAATCAACCAGAGTAGGGTAATGAGAAATAAAACCAAATCTCAGAACACCTTCCCTCCACCCCTCCCTTCTTCCCGGGCACAACTTCACTCCCAGATTCTCTACCAACCCCCCAGCAGCACAGGGGGACCGGGAATGGGGTTTACGGTCAGTTCATCACATGTTATTTTCTGCCGCTTCATCCTCCTCAGGGGGAGGACTCATCACACTCTTCCCCTGCTCCAGCATGGGGTCCCACCCACGGGAGACAGTCCTCCACGAACTTCTCCAACGTGGGTCCTTCCCATGGGCTGCAGTTCTTCACGAACTGCTCCAGCACGGGTCTTTCCACGGCGTACAGTCCTTCAGGAGCACATTGCTCCAGCGTGGGTCCCCCACGGGGGTCACAAGTCCTGCCAGAAAACCTGCTCCGTGGGCTCCTCTCTCCACAGATCCGCAGGTCCTGCCAGGAGCCTGCTCCAGCACGGGGTTCCCACGGGGTCACAGCCCCCTTCGGGAACCCACCTGCTCCGGCGTGGGGTCCTCCACGGGCTGCAGGTGGATATCTGCTCCACTGTGGACCTCCATGGGCTGCAGGAGGACAGCCTGCCTCACCATGGTCTTCACCACAGGCTGCAGGGGAATCTCTGCTCCGGCGCCTGGAGCACCTCCTCCCCTTCCTTCTTCACTGACCTTGGGGTCTGCAGGGTTGTTTCTCTTACATGTTCTCACTCCTCTCTCCAGCTGCCATTTTCCATCTGTCCCAACTTTTTTTCCTTCTTAAAAATGTTATCGCAGAAGCGTTACCACTATCGCTGATTGGCTCGGCCTTGGCCGGCGGCGGGTCCATCTCAGAGCCGGCTGGTATTGGCTCTGCCGGACACAGGGGAAGCTTCCAGCAGCTTCTTACATAAGCCACCCCTCTAACCCCCCCCAGCTACCAAAACCTTGCCACACAAAGCCAATACAGCATAACAGTTACTTGGGAAGACAAATGCCATAACTCCAATGTCCCTTCTTCTTCCTCCTTCCCCCAGCTTTTATTGCTGAGTGTGGCATGATATGATCTGGAATATCCCTTTGGTCAGTTGGGCTCAGCTGTCCCAGCTGTCCCCCCTCCCAAATTCTTGTGCGCCCCCAGCCTACTCGCTGGTGGGGCGGTGTGAGAAGCAGAAAAGGCCTTGATGCTGTGTAAGCACTGCTCAGCAATAACTAAAACATCCCTGTATTATCAACACTGTTTTCAGCACAAATCCAAAACATAGCCCCATACAAGCTACTATGAAGAAAATTTAACTCTATCCCAGCCAAAACCAGTTCAGCATTACATGGTGATCATTCAAAAATTTCTATGCCCTGAGGAAGATGTGCTGTGCAATGCAGTGGCAACAAAAGACAACAGAATCACACTGATATTTTGGGTGGTTCAGGAAGGGCTGAGGTGCAACATAGAAAATAGTCACTTGCTTTCCCTGGTCTTGCTATGCTACTAGACCAGTAGGGTAGACCAATGTATAGGAGGAAACTCTCAACAGAAAACAGTTGCAAGACTTATCCATTTGAGGTGAAGACAAAGGCCGAAGTAGGCACTTCCTCTGTAACTATTGCCTGCTGTATACAAGAATGTGGGAAATCAAGCTACATATTTGCCACTGGGAACACATTTGAGAGCATTGCTTCTTTGAATGGGACCGGTGCTTTGATGAAACCTCAGCCTGTTAGGCTCTTATGTGGGAAACTACTGTGCTGAAACTGTACCAACTCACCTTGTATTATCTGTAAGTAATTCAACAGCATAGAAATTCTTGTCAAGTATGTTCATCACAGCCAATATAAAACAAGGAACGGTGTCAGCTACCTGTATCCTAAAAACTACACAATGTTCTCTTTCCTGCCTAAGATGCGTACACAGTCACTGTCACCACAGCATCTGATGACTATTGCTTAGCCCTCTTCTACAACAAGAGGAACTGAGGCATAGAAAAGCCATATACAAGGGAATGTCATGCACCAAGCTGCAACTTTAGACACCAAATTTAAATCCAAAGAGTTACATCCTTCATAAACAGGCCTTTGTCTCATTGGAAGTCACCTCTTTGGAAAATGGAAATGCAGGTGCTTTTGAAAATGTTGCCATCAGTGTCTTGCTCACAGTGATGTAGAAAACTGGTCATGAAACAACAGTTGGAACCTGCAGGTGTCTGAAGGTGCAGGCCTCACTTCCTTTCTTTTCAAAATGCCTCTGTTTTCCAACTGGTAGCATTTTCTTAAGTCCTAGTTTATGGTGACTAAGAGGTTTAAATGGCCTAAGGGTCAGAAATCTTCAGCTCGGTTCAGCCCTGGGTCACTGCATTGATCCGAGACTGTGGGCAAGAGCCTGACCTCTCCAAGCTGTTTTATGCCCTGTAGTGAAATTTGTTTATAAATATAATTGATTTTAAAGAGCTCAGAGCCTCTCAGATGAAGCCACTAATAGTAATCAAAGCTGTTATTGCCATTCTAAAAACTGATGAAACAAAAGTACATATAAAGAGCAAAGCCCTACCTAGCAGTCTACCTAGTGTTTCTTTTTGTACACTCCTGTTCAGAAAACATACCTAAAAAATTATGAAATTTATACCCTGCTCCGATGAACCAGGCAATAAGTTGAGGCTATACTGGCAGTGTAAAATGAAGTGCCCTATATCCACACAGAGAAGTTTATGTGCGTGTTACATGTGTGTTGTCCAAGTACCTGAACACACACATAAAAGCACATGGGTGCAACAAGGTAAATGAATGCACGGCATTCAGCACAGATTGGATACCAAGCTTTTCACATGCATATATGCAAATATCTTATTTGTCTTTATCAGTTTCACAAGCTTTGCTGCATATATCCTTCTGGAGGAACAGCTGAAAAATGTCTTATGTGTAACTATACCACAATATGCAAGCATAAAATGGAAAAGGGAAATAGCAAATTATGTCATTAAAGAACCCCAAGCAATTTGGCCAGTAAAACATGCTGTGGTCTCCTTGGCAACCTTTCAGAGAGCAACAGAATTGGTTTAATTGGTCAGCCTCTCTGAAGAGAAGTTTTGACTTTTGGTTTTTTATTCATCAAATAAAAAATATAAATATACTCTTTCTCTTTGGAAACTGGACATGGACAAAATATGGCAATGCAGAGAAGGGAAAAGAAAAGCACAGCATTACCAAGCATGTGTGAGAGAGGAGAAAAAAAATATTTCCTACCATCTCACACAGCATACAACCAGAGGCCATTTTGCATATTTATATCCTCTCAGCAGTACAAATGTATTTCACATACAAAACCCTGGGGAGAAATTACTGGAGAGGAACTCCATAGAGTTATATGCCAGCTTACCACACGGCTTTTTGAGCCACAAAAGTGACTTCCCAACACCACCCACCACGAGCCGTCAGATGCAGGTTTAATGGCCCAAGCCCCAGATGTTGCCACCCGTGAGAACAGAATTTGGGCGCTGTGGATGTTGTGACACAGACTGCAAGGCCTCAGCAGCTCACTCCCATACAGCCGAGGTATATAACGGAGCCCTGTATCGTGGGCAACTCAGTAAAAAAATAAGCTTTTGCTGACAAATGCAATCATGCATTTTTTTTTCTTGCAGAACAGATATTGGTAAAGTGCTAAATGATGTTTTGACAACACTGTTAAAGGACTGCTTTAAACCAACTGTTTATCCCACAAGCTTGCTAGGCCTGGAAATAATAGAAAAATATGTCTTCAATTTTTTTGTACTGGTAGTTTATGGCCTCAGTCCAGGAAACCATGTTGATAGTGCTGTACTAAGCCCTAACACTTGAGATGCACCCAGACACTTTACTGATAAATGCAAACAACAAGCCCACAATGATATTAATTTCTAATGCAAATTACAACATCACTATTACTAATATGAGTGTCGGCATCAGAAAGTTGCCAAGCATCTCAGAAATATTTCATGCTGACAACAATTTGCTAGCATTGCCACAGTCTGCAAGAGGAAATATTTCAGGAGCCTGGAGCTGGCACTAGGGATGGGGACATCACTCCCCCATGGTGGCTGCGCCAAGAGCCGCCAACACTGCCGCAGCATTTCACTGTGGAATTAATGCTTTTTTCCCTTTCAGGCAGCACGGACATCAGCTCTCAGGGTCTACCACCCAGACAGAGAGAACGAATACAAGGCCCTGCAAAATAGCCCTTGGAAAGCTTGGCCTTGGACCTGTGTGCTCCCTGGGGGAGCAGGGTTTGGTGAGCACCCAGCAAAGCTGCAGTAAAGCAAGGGGTTGGGCACAAGCAGCTTACACACAGCCCTTCATGAAACACATGGTCGGGGAAAAAAACCTATCATCATGAACACACAGGTTTCTCCATATCATAAAAGGCCATTTATACAATTCTTTTTCTGCAGATTATAAAATCAGGTAGAGTACTGAGAAGTACAACAAAAGTAAAAAGGTACATTGAAGAATGGCATTATATGTATGAAAACATATATTCATGTCCGTATGTGGCTCACAGTTTTGATTTCCTTCCCCATTGCTATTGGTAGTCACACATACATAACAAGTGCCAGAGTGCGAGGAAAGCTGCATTTATTCACACTACTGTTTGCTGAGTTTGGTTTGGTTTGCAGTTTTTTGTCCCAGAGTCTGACAAACAGCATCACAATTACCAAGGATTCTGGTGAGAGCAGCAATGCTTCTGCAACATCACCCAGTATGGCCAGTAATGGTTTTAATCTCATAGATGAGCATTTAACTGCTGCAGTGCCCTTTAAATCAATGTGCTAGGTACATGCATTACTATTTAACATTGAAAAGCAATATAAAAATGTGGCAATGCTGCACATAAATAAATGCATTTAATTCAATACAGTTGAATTTGGCCTGCTGTATTAACTTTTGCAATTAAAAACAGAAGCACAAATAACCCACTTACTGAAAGAAAGAAACAAAATAAATGTGTTGCCCTCGGGAAAATATACCCAAAGACTGAAAAAATAACTATATGAAAGGATAGGTTAAAACCTGAAATAAAGAACATATTTATTTTAGTGTAGGCTAAGCATTCTGAAAGTGCTCGTGTGATGCTATAGCAGTATTTCCCTTACAGAAAGATGTATGTTGAAGAAGGAAGGCAAAAGCCAGTTTGTAGTAAAATGGGTGAATCTCAGCAATAATCAGGTTCACTGCAGCGGGATGCACCCAGCAGTTTTGGGGCTTTTTGATTAATAAGCCTGCTGACACTGGAGTTTTTGCAAGTGCTTGTAAATTAGTTTCACACTATCTTTGCTGTATGAGGACAGACTGTGTGTGTATCTATTCATTACGGAGGCACGCACAAACAAATCCAACAGGTGTTAAAGCTCAGATTTATTCTTCAGTAAAAAGTTAGTTAGAACTCTGGTAAAATTTTGTAAACCACAGGCTCAATGATGTAAAGGGAATTAATACTACACAGCCAACTTAAAAATTCTTAAGATTTAAAATGATGGCTCCAAAATGCACGTATCACTTGCCTAAAAGATGAGGGCTCTCTCCCTCGAGGAGTTACCTCGGGTGGTGCCCCGACCCAAGGGGGAGTCCCCGACTGCAGACCCGCTGTTCCGAGGAGGACTGATTCCAACATGTCCTCTGGCGGGATCCCATTTATACCCTTGTCAAATCTGATCTGTGGTCATTTAATCCCTATTGGCCAAAAAGGTCACCTCAGTGTACCTGGCACATCTCGATTGGTCAGTTCAATTTTCAAACTGCGGCCTCTAGGGTTTGGGTTTTTTTTCTCTTCCCCCTGCCTGGAGAAGTTTCATTTCCTGTTGGGGGGAGTGCACTGTCACACTATTACCCACATAATGAATGTCAGAAAAGCAGAATTCAAATTCATGCTACAGCTAATTAAAACTAGAGCAGAAGAAGTACCAGGGGACTGTGGAGCAGCAGCAGCTCCCTGCTAGTTACTGGTGAAACCTTTCACGCACGGTCTATACTTTCAACTACAGACCCACTCACTCCCAAAGCATTTTCCCCACCATGCTTCACCAAGGGCTTAATTTTCAGTGCTGCACTTGGAGGCAGCACAAACCATAGCACAGCTGAAGCGCAAGATTGTTTCTGGATAAGACAGGCCCAGCCCACGAGCGCTTCCTGCTGGCTTGGATGCTCAGCCCTGGGAGAGAAATCCTGTAAAAATCAGTTTGTGCTGAGACAAAAGCAACTCTACCCCCCAATGCCTTTCTAAAATATGTTACAGTCAACGTGTTCAGAAATAAACCTGAGGGTGACTCTAGCTTCTCCTACCTGATGTAACCCCTTGTTACCTCCCTGGATGACCACTCACCTTCACTTTCATGCTTAATACTTGTGAGTGGGTTCCAGTTTTGAAACAGTGAATTACTGGGAGACAGAAAGCCTTTCCCTAGTCAAGAAATCAAATATTCATATGCCACAGCTATATTACAGTTTGCTTCCCACAAAGCTAATAACCCTTCAATGTAAGTTACACATGCAAGCTTCCAATATTGCCTTTTCTTGCCCCATCCCGAGGCACTGTACAATAACTGCAACCCCAAAGGGGTCAAATATTCCAGCTGCTCCAAAATGTTTGGAAGTTAACTCACAAGGGGCGCTAGGGTCTTTGCGCTTTGTGCTGGAGCTTTTCCCTAAGGTTCAGGCTAAAAGGTTCAGGGACTGTCGAGAATGGGATTGCAGAACTGAACAGCAGCAAAGATGAACTAATCAGTGAAGACAACACAGGAGGCAGTAATCTTTTTAAGACTGCTTTAATCAAAATGAAAGATCTTCCCTGCTCAAGACATAACAGTTGATCAAGATAGCATTGTGCATTTGGATCACATTAGGGTGAAGGAGGGAACTGCTAGGGAGTAAATGTCTCTTTCCCTATGGACATTCTGTATTGGCATCTCTTCTTTTACAGCTATATTTTGCAATGATTAGTGGAGACCGATTGCTGCTGGAGAAGTCAGGCATGCTTCTAACATCCCTTAACAGTTTTGTAGCCAGCAGGATTTGGTCAAGTTGTGAGTAGTCCTGAGATTATGCATACATAATTCTTATGTGATAGGGGACTGATCCCTTGCTAATGTGCCTACAGTGTTAAATTTGTAACCAACCTTGTGAACTTTATGCGGACCTGTGCTAGTAAATCTTTAGTTAATTAGAACAATTGGATTGAAAAGACGTTTACAGAGCATTAGAAGGACAACAGGAGGTGTAAATGGCTCAAACTGCAGGCCTAGTGACTGGAATTTGTAGTTTGGGAGATGAAAAGAGAGGCTTACCAAAGTATGTACAAGACTTCCTGTAAGTAGCAGATCACTTCCACCTATCAAATCAATAATGATATTGGCTATAAAGCAGGAGAAAACCTGAGAGGATCAGGCTAAGGCTGAGCTCTCTACAAACTCAATTTCCAAATTTGTGAAGGATGAGGTAGAAAAGGGAAATGCACAGTTGCAAAGGAATAGCCGCATCTTACAGAGATTTAAAGCTGATGGAGCTGAGTAGTAGAACTGAGTATTATAGAGGAAACTGGTAAATTATAGGGGAACAAACATCACTTTACTCTGCAAATAATGTACCTAGTGGAAATGTAAATCTCCCTTGCACCAGCACCAATCCCATAAGCAGTTGCATGGGGCACCTCAGCCTGGCCAGTGGGACCATCCCCCGGCCCAGCTCTACTGCCCAAAGGTGGCCCCTGAGCTTGGGCCCCTGAGCACTCCCATTCCAGAATGGCTACAAGACAATGCTTCGACATAGTTCATTCATTTGTGAATTTTATAGACGCAGGGACATTTTCCTATGCAAACCTTACTATGACAGCCTTTTTTCCCCCACCCCTCCATGAGATTGCTTCCAGTGGGCCAGCAGTGATGCTCACTGCCACAGCAATCACAGCCACAGTCCCTCATCTTTTCCCCAGGCTGAATTTTTCAAAATATGTCCCTGAAGGGGATGTCTTCAAATAGCTTAGAATTGAATTCAGCAACTCGCTTCTTGACCCTGGAACATGGAGGACTTAAGTCAGCAAGTCTGCAATGTCTTGTTACTACAGAATTCTTCACTTAAAAAAAAGTCATGGACAGTATGATGTTTGAGAGATTTACTTAATCATGGCATTAGAACATCTCCCCTCATTTACAGCAAACAGCTTGGCAAAGACCACAGCTGATGTAGCAGTTGCTTTATTTGCTTTCTCTAAAGTTAAAACAGAAATTGAGGCCTTCCTTTTCTGCATCAGATGTAGTGGCAATTTAGAAAAGACCTTCCTTCCCTGGCAGAAGTATATCAATAGATCAATTTGTTTTCCTCAGAGGTTTCTGTTACACCTAATTAAAAATTAAATTTTTACAGATTTTTTTGGAGCAAGGGGAGGGGAGCCTTTGGTGTTGGGGGCTTTTCTCCTCTGTTGTTATTCCCTACAACCCAGTAATGAGAAGCTCACCATAGCCAAATCTGAACACTACAGCCAAGCACAAGCTGCTGCTTTTGTTGCTGCTGTGCCCCTTGTATTTTGAACTGCACTACTGCTCAGCACTGTAGTGCATATGCCCACACAACTGCTGCCAGCACCTAAGTCACTGGGAAATTAAAAACAAAGCTGTGACTCAGCAAAATGCTAATCAAATCAGAAAAAAATATAATATGCAAAAAAAAGAGTAAACCTCAAGTAACTCAAAGCCCAAAGGACAATAAACATCCAAGAAAACCACCACGTTTCTATGGGATATTCTTCATTAAAATGGCATCATCTATCACCAGCTCTTTGTGGAAAAATTGCTGGAGGTGATTTATTGATATGTCCCCCTCCCAAGGGAAGGTAAACCTCCAGGGTGGAATGCAGTGGATATACAAGAAATCTGTTCCATAATAATTCCCTAAGCAACATAACCTGCAACCTCAGATGTTAGCAACACCAGGGGAGCTTGGTATGCTGACTCTGAGAGAAACAACATGGAGAGTGGAACAGAGTGGCGACACCGCAGCCAGGCTCTGTGATATCACTGCAGGGATGGGGAACTGGAACTACTGGAACAAGAATGGAAGGTCCCTGCATTGAATCCACTGAAGCAAAGAGGTGAAACAATGGGGGTTCTGTCAACACTATTGTCTTACTTCTGATTTATATCATAAGTGCCCAGTTCTGGAGTAGTGACATGCTAAATCATGTCCTCTGGGTGAACTTTGCTCATTATAATACCAAAACACACCTCCATCCCAAAAGCTACCTGCCTTCAAGGTATGACCACCCCTCACTGAGCATGCACTGATTTTTCTCTAGCATATTCCTTTAAAAGTAAAGCGAGGAGATTTTACACCAATCATAATAAAGGTATATATGACTAGAGTCACTCAAGCTCCACCTAAAAATAAAGAAATAGTATAAAAAGGCTTAAGAGAGGAGGAATGCTAGGGAAGACACCATCATAGACAAGTTGGGAGGACATCACTGACTTCTGGAATCAGACGATGGGCTGAAGCTCTCTTCCCCCCCATAGGGACGCCTATGGTGGTAGAGCTGAAGGAGGAAGTGGAAAGGTTGAGGAGTATCAGGGAGTGTGAGAGGGAGATAGATTGGTGGGCCCACACCCTACACACCACACACACACACACCACACCCTACCATCCCTGAGGCAGGGGCAGCAGATGGAGGCTCCGCAAGAAGCGGAGGTTCCCCTGCCCTCCTGCCACCAGGCAGGAGGGGACCTAAGAGATGGAGGGGAATGGATACAGGTCCCTGCTCGGGGAGGCAGGCGAATCTGCTCCCGGTCTCCCTCACCTTCCCAGTTGCCCCTACTCAACAGGTATGGGGCTCTGGAACTTGAGGACCAGGCCAGTGAAGATCAGGGTGTAGATGAAGCCCTATCTAGGGAGGTGCCTAAGCCCAGTCGGGCAACCCCATGCATTCTCACATCCTCTGAAAAAAGAAAAAGGAGGGTAATTGTTGTAGGCGACTCCCTCTTAAGGGGGACAGAGGGCCCGATATGCAGACCTGACCCATCCCACAGGGAAGTCTGCTGCCTCCCTGGGGCCCGCGTAAAAGACATTACCATGAAACTCCCTGGTCTGGTTCGGACCTCTGATTATTACCCATTGCTGGTTGTGCAGGTTGGCAGTGATGAGATTGCAGAGAGGAATCCAAAGGCAATCAAAAGGGATTTCAGGGCACTGGGACGATTAGTAGAAAGATCGGGAGCACAGGTAGTGTTTTCCTCAATCCCTTCAGTGGCAGGGAAATACACTGAAAGGAACAGGAAAACACACCTGGTTAATACGTGGCTCAGAGGCTGGTGCCATAGGTGGAATTTTGGGTTTTTTGATCATGGGGAGGCTTACACAGCACCGGGCTTGCTAGTGACAGATGGAGTCCAGCTATCTCAAAGGGGTAAGAGAATCCTTGCTCATGAGATGGCAGGGCTCATAGAAAAGGCTTTAAACTAGGTTTGAAGGGGGAAGGGGATAAAACTAGGTGCACCAGAGATGAGCCTGGGGGCAGCGTGCCGATGTTAGGGGTGGATTCGATGACCCAGCTCAAATGCATCTATGCCAACGCACGCAGCATGGGCAAGAAACAGGAGGAGCTGGAAGCCATTGTGCAGCAGGATAGATATGACTTATTCACCATCACGGAAACATGGTGGGACGACTCCCATGACTGGAGTGCTGCAATGGATGGCTATCAGCTCTTCAGAAGGGATAGGCAAGGAAGGAGAGGTGGTGGGGTGGCTCGCTATGTTAGGGAATGTTTTGACTGTTCAGAGCTACACGATTCTGATGACAAGGTGGAGTGCTTATGGGTGAGGATGAGAGGGAAAGCCAATAAGAGAGATATTGTGCTGGGAGTCTGTTATAGACCGCCCGACCAGGTTGAAGAGACGGATGAATCGTTCTACAAGCGGCTGGCAGTAGTCTCAGAATCGTGTGCCCTTGTCCTTGTGGGGGACTTCAACTTTCCAGACGTCTGCTGGAAATACAACACAGCAGTGAGTAAACAATCTAGGAGGTTCCTGGAGTGTGTGGAAGATAACTTCTTGACACAGCTGGTAGGTGAGCCAACCAGGGGAGGAGCCTTGCTAGATCTGTTGTTTACGAACAGGGAAGGATTGGTGGGAGGTGTGATGGTCGGAGGACGTCTTGGGCTTAGTGACCATGAAATGATAGAATTTTCAATTCTTGGTGAGGCAAAGAAGGTGGTCAGCAAAACCACCACTATGGACTTCCGGAGGGCTAACTTTGGCCTCTTCAAGGCACTGGTTGAGAGAGTCCCTTGGGAGACAGTCCTGAAGGGCAAAGGGGTCCAGGAGGGATGGACATTCTTTAAAAAGGAAATCTTAATGGCTCAGGACCAGGCTATTCCCATGTGCCGCAAGTCAAACCGCCTGGCTGAATGGGGAGCTTTTGCTAGGACTTAAGAAGAAAAGGAGAGTTTATCATCTCTGGAGGAAAGGGCGGGCAACTTGGGAGGAGTACAGGGATCTTGTTAGATCATACAGAGAGAAAATTAGAAAGGCGAAAGCTCAGCTAGAACTCAATCTGGCCACTATCGTAAGGGACAACAAAAAATGTTTTTACAAATATGTTAACAGTAAAAAGAATCCCAAGGAGAATATCTGTCCTTTAATGGATACAGAAGGGAACGTAGCAACCAGTGATGAGGAAAAGGCCGAGGTACTTAATGCCTTCTTTGCCTCAGTCTTTAATAGTGAGTCCAGTCATCCTCAGGGTACTCCACCCCATGAGCTGGAAGGTAAGGATGAAGAGCATAACATACCCCCCTTAATCCAGGAGGAAATAGTTAGGGACCTGCTATGCTATCTGGACACTCACAAATCTATGGGACCTGATGGGATCCATCCAAGAGTACCGAGGGAACTGGCAGAGGTCCTTGCCAAGCCACTCTCTATCATCTATCAGTGTTCCTGGTCAACAGGGGAGGTCCCAGAGGACTGGAGGCTTGCCAATGTGACTCCCATTTATAAGAAGGGTCGGAGGGAGGATCCGGGGAACTACAGGCCTGTCAGCCTGACCTGGGTACTGGGGAAGATTATGGAATGGTTTGTCTTGAAAGCACTCACTTGGCAACTCCAGGATAAGAGGGGGATCAGGCCCAGTCAGCATGGGTTTACGAGAGGCAGGTCCTGCTTGACCAACCTGAACTCCTTCTATGACCAGGTGACCTGCCTAGTGGATGAGGGAAAGGCTGTCGATGTTATTTTCCTAGACTTCAGCAAGGCCTTTGACACTGTCTCTCATGGCATACTCCTTGAGAAGCTGGCGTCTCGTGGCCTGGATAAGTGCACTATTCACTGGGTGAAAAACTGGCTGGATGGCCAAGCCCAGAGGGTAGTGGTGAATGGGGTGAAATCCAGTTGGCGGTGGGTCACAAGTGGTGTTCCCCAGGGCTCGGTGTTGGGCCCTGTTCTGTTTAATATCTTTATCGATGATTTGGATGAGGGGATTGAGTGCACCCTCAGCAAGTTTGCAGACGACACCAAGTTGGGAGGCAGGGTCGATCTGCTTGAGGGTAGGGAGGCTTTACAGAGAGATCTGGACAGGCTGGATCGATGGGCTGAGGCCAATCATATGAAGTTCAACAAGGCCAAGTGTTGGGTCCTGCACTTTGGTCACGGCAACCCCATGCAGCGCTACAGGCTTGGGGAAGAGTGGCTGCAAAGCTGCCCAGCAGAGAAAGACCTGGGGGTGCTGGTTGACAGCTGGCTGAATATGAGCCAGCAGTGTGCCCAGGTGGCCAAGAAGGCCAATCGCATCCTAGCCTGTATCAGAAACAGTGTGGCCAGCAGGAACAGGGAGGTGGTTGTTCCCCTGTACTCGGTAGTGGTGAGGCCGCACCTCGAGTACTGTGTTCGGTTTTGGGCCCCTCACTACAGGAAAGACATTGAGCTGCTAGAGCGTGTCCAGAGGAGGGCAACCAAGTTGGTGAGGGGCCTTGAGCACAAGTCTTATGAGGAGCGGCTGAGGGATCTGGGGCTGTTCAGTCTAGAAAAGAGGAGGCTGAGGGGAGACCTTATCGCTCTCTACAACTACCTGAAAGGGGGTTGTAGTGAGGTGGGTGTTGGTCTCTTCTGTCAGGTGTCTGGAGATAGGACAAGAGGAAATGGCCTCAAGTTGCAGCAAGGGAGATTTAGGTTAGATATTAGGAAAAATTTTTTTACTGAGAGGGTTGTCAAACATTGGAATGGGCTGCCCAGGGAAGTGGTTGAGTCACCATCCCTGGAGATATTCAAAAAGCAAGTGGACAGGGTACTCCAGGACATGGTTTAGGGGGCATGGTTAATGGTTGGACTCGATGATCTTGAAGGTCTTTTCCAACCGAAATGATTCTATGATTCTATTGGTTAAGATTTGAACCCTTGGTTATACTGAGTGCTTCCCCGGGAAACTTAGAAATCTCTAGAGTTTTTTTCCATAATTTAGTGTGCTTGTAGTCAACTGTATTATTCATTTTCTTGTACATGCACATGCTTTGCAGACAGTGTATTTGTCACCAGCAATACAAAAGAATCTGTACTTCTGATGCTTTAATAAACTGTTGTCCTGGTTTCAGGTGGGATAGAGTTAATTGTCTTCCTAGTAGCTGGTACCATGCTATGCTTTGAGTTCAGTATGAGAAGAATGTTGATAACACTGATGTTTTCAGTTGTTGCTAAGTAATGTTTAGACTAAAGCCAAGGATTTTTCAGCTTCTCATGCCCAGCCAGCGAGAAAGCTGGAGGGGCACAAGAAGTTGGCACAGGACACAGCCAGGGCACCTGACCCAAAGTGGCCAACAGGGTATTCCATACCATGTGACGCCACATCTAGTGTATAAACTGGGGGGAGTGGGGGCGGGGGATGGCCACTCGGGGACTAGGTGGGTGTCGATCGGCAGGTGGTGAGCAATTGCACTGCGCATCATTTGTACATTCCAATCCTTTCATTATTGCTGTTGTCATTTTATTAGTGTTATCATTATCATTATTAGTTTCTTCTTTTCTGTTCTTTTAAACTGTTCTTATCTCAACCCATGGGTTTTACTTCTTTTTCCCGATTTTCTCCCCCATCCCACTGGGTGGGGGGGAGTGAGTGAGCGGCTGCGTGGTGCTTAGTTGCTGGCTGGGGTTAAACCATGACAACTGTACTTTTCATTAATCTAGCCATGATAGTTCCTTGAATGCAACCAAACTTCTTAAGTCTCACCATTATAGTTTGTTGAACGTGACTAGATTGAAAGTACATTGCGCTATTTGTGCATCCGTAATCATGGTAGTTCAATATATTGAATGCGACCGGACTTATAGCGTTGAATTGGGCCCTTTAACGCAACACTGTTACAGCAGTTAAAATAAAAGCAGCTATGAACACATCAATATCTCAGACGCTACTGTTTCTTTCTTTCTTCCTATATGCACAACAAACTTAAAATAGATAATAAATGTATTAGCACTTGATTTTTACAATGTATTGTTCCTGCCAGCCCAAGGAAAAAGCTTTTTAATGTGCAGTCTTCAATTGAGCCTGGTTTTGGTCAGACCATCAGCTACTCTGTGAAATTCCCAACTCGGAGACTTTGGCTCTTTCCTGATTTCAGATTGCTTCCAGGTAGAGAGAAAGTTTCAACCTTCCCCCTCTCAGACCACCTTAGCAAATCAGGAGTGACCAAGGAGAGGGGGGACTCATGCAGAGTGTGTGGTTTATCCTTCCTCTCACAGGTCGGTTAACAGACCTCTGAGCCCATAGCAGGCCTCAAAGGGAGCGAAGTGGAAATATTCATGATTGCATTACTTTGGGAGCTTCATTTCTGAGGACCCTGCAGAAGCCAAAAGGCTTTCCATGCACACTGGGAGGGTGCCTGGCCAGACCAGTCTGGTGTTCCCAGCTATCAGCTTCTTCCCCAGCTTCCTCCTGCCGGAAGGAGCACAGACCTCACCCCACACAGCAAAACATGTGAACTTACTCCCATGCAGTATCTAATTAGTCTCAGTGGAAGGCGAATCTCAAAATGTCAGTTCCTGCAAGCCATGCTGACCTATACCAGCTGAGGATCTGCTTTCTAAAGGCTCTCAAGGGAACAGCATATGGATTGGATATGGATCAGCATATGACATTCTCCATCACAGCTGCCTGTTCAAGGAGAGCTGTAGTGTAAGGAGTGAATGGGGAAGTTAGAACTAGGTTGAAAACACTAAGTACTTCAATGTCTAAACATTATGTTTTAAGATAGTTCTATTTCAGCAATACCCAAGTCAGGAACTGGAGGCCCACTGTGAGACATGGTTGTTTCCCCACTAGGTACAGAGCAGTCTATAACACTGAGAACAGAACTTTTGCTTTTGCTCACTGTCTTTTGAGCCATTAATTTTTGCTTAGAGTTTTGAGTAATGAACACTAAAATGAGAGAAACACCCTACTTTATCCAGAAAGAGCAAAAGAAAGCAGAAACATGAGGAAAGCATTTACAGGATTGTTCCTTTATTTTTTGAAGTATGTTTTCAGAATGAGAATCTCATCTCAGACCTCCTCCATGACACATCTTGGAGACACATGGCTTCCACCAGCCTCTGTTTCACGTTACCAGTGGCCATAGCCAGATGCCCAAGCCAGCAGCAATTGCTGAAAGTCACATTTGGGCTTCAGTCCCTAATACCCAGCTGAGTCTCTTTGGATAAGAACTCTTCAGAGTTTGCCAGTCTGTCATGCTTTGCCACTGCCCGTATGCAGAACTGCTGCATCCTTTTGGATCATGCTCAGCAGCATTAAAAAAGGACTCTGCCACTGCGGTCCTCTCATAATGCATACTCCTTGCCAGGAGGTAGTGCAGGCAATGATACGCTTTGTATTGGGTCTAGCAGCCCTCATAGTGCTGTGCTTTGTATTTGTAGCTAGAAAGGTGTTGATAACACACCAGTGTTTTGGCTACTGCTGAGCAGTGCTTGCACAGCATCAAGGCTGTCTCTCCAACATTTCCCCCTCTCTCACTGGCAGGCTGGGTGTGGGCAAGATCTTGGGAGGTGACATAGCCAGGACAGCTGACCCAAACTGACCAAAGGGATATTCCATACCATATGACGTTGTGCTCAGCAATAGAAGCTAAGAGAAAAGGGGGGGGGGGGGGTGAGGCAGGGAATTTGTTATTAAGGCGTTTGTCTTCTGGAGCAACCGCTACACGTACTGAGGCCTTACTTCCCAGGAAGTGGCTGGACATCACCTGCTGATGGGAAGTAGAGAATAAATCTTTTTGTTTCCTTTGCTTCTGCGTGCGGCCTTTGCTTTTCTTTATTAAACTGCCTTTATCTCAACCCCACGAGTTTTCATCTTATTTTCTCCCCCTGTCCTGTTGAGGAGGGGGAGTGAGGGGCTTGGTGGGCACCTGGTGTCCAGCCAAGGTCAACCCACCACACGTTTACTGTAGCATCTCGCACATTTCCAGCTGCCGACCAGTGTCAAGAGTTTTATAGCTTCTCCAAAACACAGACAGCAGGGCTGAGCTGTCCCTGCATCTCTTTCTGTTCATCAACCACCCTGAGTGATAGGATGGGGAGAGGGGAAAAGAAACCTGCTCCTCCACAGTTACAATTTGGTTACAATTTGTATTTTCCCTTCAAAGCACATGTGTGAGTATTCTCACACATTCTTTTTATTTGCATGGACAAGGAAAGATCTTGTATCAACTGCATTGATAATAACATTAGTTACCATATGATTAGCTAGTTAAGCTACTAAATCTCCAGTTGAAATGGATATTTCAGTGTTGACTAATATCTTGAAAATAACCTCCTTCCTTGTTAGAGAATCACATTCTGGGATGGACAAACTTTCAGGACAAAGGAAGGAGAATTTTTTGGCTAATTATATGGCTAGTAATCTGAACCAGTTAAATACATCAAAAAATTCTGTAAAAGTGAAATGATTTGCAGTACGTGGGATCAGGTGTGCTGCTGTGATGAGATGCAGGCTGTAAAGGGACCACATTTACTATGGACATGTGGGTCTTGGTTCAGTGAAGTGCTTAAATATATGCCTCACTTTTTGAACGTGCTGGAAGTGTTTGGCTGTGCCAGGCTGTGGGATCTGGGCTGTGGATGCTGCTGCCGGTCAGTAAATGCACAGGCCCATGACAGGGCTACAGCAACGAGTGGCAGGAGAGGAGATGTCTTGCATTGCCCACATTGGGTAGGCAGCAGCTCCCATACCCTGGCACAGCCTGGCCTGTCCCCAGACATTTAGTGCAGGTACCATTCCCCAGCCAGCACCTGACCTTGGGATCAATAGGCACTACTGGAGACACAAACCATGAGGAGCAAGAAGGACCGATGGGGCAATGCATCACCTGTGCTGGCATGAAGGCATCATGCCTGCTTATGCAGAGATAGGTGTGCTTTCTTTGCCCCCCCCACCTTTGCCAGAGGAGTGCAAGTCTGTGCATTAAAATAACAATAATGAGAATATGAGACTGTTTTCCCATTGATAGAAGTGCTGAATTAGGCAACACATAAACAAAAGGGCCAGTGCTGCAGAGAGAAATATTGTGAGGAATCCCTGTTCTGCCCTGATTACAATCAGATGGATAACTTGTCATATTTCATTCTCCAGTCAAATCTGCTCTGTATTGGGTTTGCGTGGCAAGGTTTTGGTAGCAGGAGGGCTACAGGGGTGGCTTCTGCGAGAAGCTTCCCCTATGTCCGACAGAGCCAGTGCCAGCTGGCTCAAAGATGGACCCACCGCTGACCAAGGCCAAGCCAATCAGCAATGGTGGTAGCATCTCTGTGATAACATACTTAAGAAGGGAAAAAAGTTGCTGTAGAACAGAAACTGCAGCCAGAGAGAGGAGTGAGAGAAACAACTCTGCAGACACCAAGGTCGGTGAAGAAGGAGGGGGAGGAGGTGCTCCAGGTGCCGGAGCAGAGGTTCCCCTGCAGCTCATGGGGAAGACCATGGTGAGGCAGGCTGTCCCCCTGCAGCCCATAGAGGTTAACGGTGGAGCAGATATCCACCTGCAGCCCATGGAGGACCCCACGCCGGAGCAGGTGGATGCCCCCAAAGGAGGCTGTGACCCCGTGGGAAGCCCATGCTGGAGCAGGCTCCTGGCAGCACCTGTGGACCTGTGGAGAGAGGAGCCCACATTATAGCAGGTTTTCTGGCAGGACTTGTGACCCCGTGGAGAGAGGAGCCCACATTGGAGCAGGTTTTCTGGCAGGACTTGTGACCCCGTGGAGAGAGGAGCCCACATTGGAGCAGGTTTTCTGGCAGGACTTGTGACCCCGTGGGGGACCCATGCTGGAGCAGTCTGCTCCTGAAGGACTGCATGCCATGGAAGGGACCCATGCTGGAGCAGTTCATGAAGAACTGCAGCCCATGGGAAGGACCCATGCTGGAGAAGTTCATGGAGAACTGTCTCCCATGGGAGGGACCCCACACTGGAGCAGGGGAAGAGTGTGAGGAGTCCTCCCACTGAGGAGGAAGGAGCGGCAGAGACAACATGTGATGAACTGACCGCAACCCCCATTCCCTGTCCCCCTGCACCACTCGGGGGGAGGAGGTAGAGAATCTGGGAGTGAAGCTGTGCCCAGGAAGAAGGGAGGGGTGGAGGGAAGGTGTTTTGAGATTTGGTTTTATTTCTCATTACCCTACTCTGGTTGATTGGCAATAAATTAAGTTAATTTTCCCCAAGTCAAGTCTTTTTTGCCCGTGATGGTAATTAGTGAGTGATCTCTCCCTGTCCTTATCTCGACTCATGAGCCTTTTGTTATATTTTCTCTCCCCTGTCCAGCTGAGGGTGGGAGTGATAGAGTGGCTTTGGTGGGCACCTGGCATCCAGCCAGGGTCAACCCACCACAACTGTAATTCTGACAATGTCTGGTATCTAATGCTTTATTAATTTTGAATTTTTTGCTCGCTTCAGTGCAAATGACCAGCTATCACTGGGGAAAATTAGAAAATTCTTTCTGTTGCCTCACATTTTATTAACCTCCCCTCTGCCCTCTGACACTTATGCCTGCAAAAATTTTCTTTCTGAGGATTTGTTGCCATGTCTGGCAATTTACTTTTTCCCTTTCTGGAGACAAAGGCGTATTTAAAATATGACACTCCCAAAGTGTGTGTGCTCAAGCATGTCCAGCCAACAGATGCAAGGCACCATGGCCCCATGGCAGGATGCAGTTTGGGAGAACATTAAGACGTAGTAGCCAAGCCTAAAGCAAGCAATTATCTGCAACTGTAGTCTTGGGTATGAGTACCAGAAATTACTTCTACAGCTGAGCCTAAGCATAAAAACTTTGCAATGGGCCAGATTGCAGGAAGACAGTCCTCTCTCTTTTCCCCTCCCTCTCCTTTCCTTTTTCTTTATCCTTGAGAAAGGAAATCCTTAAACACAGAGATAAAGGGAAGTGGGCCAGATACTGAGCGCACAAGGGGCTGGTGGTCCCAAGTATGGCACGTCGCTCCTCCTGGGGAGAAGGCCCATGGAAGGGGATAGGTATCAGACCTCCTTGCTGTCCCAGGATGAAGACATCATTTGTGTGGCGATGAGTAGCTGCAAATGTTTATGGGGACTGAGACCCGAGAGGGCACCAGTGTAGGGAGCTTTTCCCCTTGTTCCAACGTGCTCCCCTCTGCTCCCACCAGAGCCATTTCCTCCTCGGGAGCTTGGTGACAACCATCAGGAAAGAAAAGAGGTAGCTGGGTGCTTTCACTAGGCTACATTTAAAAGGATTTTTTGGTGTCAGCTTCCAACAACCAGTTTAAAAAAATGGAGACCTATTACCTCACCAGCTTGTGGGAAATTAGCCTGGATAATGCCATTGATGCTAATACATGCACAAATCTCCTTGTGAAAGAGAGAATGCCCACCCAAAACCTCATGGACACCCAGGTGGGGGAGCAGCAGCAGCAGATGCTTTTGTCTACAAGACCTGAAGGCTCAGAGCATTAGCAGCTACGATTTTCCCGGGCCCCATTTAAATAAAGAGTTGAGGTGATTTTTTATGTGAATCATGCCCTCTGTTGATGCAGCTGAAACACTTCACCGAGGTGCTGATGTTATTAGCTGAAGTGTGGCTGCTTTTGTAAGCCATGTTATTTAGGAAAGGGGTTCTTTTTTGTTTGTTTGGTTTGGTTTTTAATGATACATTTCGAGTGAGTCCATAACAGACACCTCCTGACAAGGATTGGGCAGGAATGCACTAACCTGAAAAAAGTTTTCCTCGTCACTACTTATGAATTTCCCCCCTGGGATGAGTGTAAGAAAGACAAGCAGGGCTGTGTGTATGCCTCCCTCTGGCATCCACACACCTGAGATACAAATAGCAGTGGCCTGAGAAAGCAGGAGTGGACAAGGCCAACCACTGCCATGTGTGCAAGTTGCTCGTTTGGAGGGTTTCAGTGTCTGGATACTTCAGGCTTAAAGCCTCGGTTTCACAAAGCTAATGAGTGAGAGGAGCAGACCAGCCCTTGGTCACTGCAATTCCAAGGCTTTCCTGGCCCAAATACCCTAAAAAGAAATGTTTAGATTTTCTCACTACATTTTATTTAGCAGTCTCGGTCATAATGAGTGAGGCAGATAAGACAAACAAGGAATCAGGAAAGATGTTCCCACTACCTTTAACACCATCTGACCAGAAGCGACTCTTTTACAAAAACCTTATTATTTGCACTGAATTAAAAAATGGAGCAGGAATGAGAGGAAGCTTTTTATAATAAATTAAGAATTCACAAAGTATCTGTATTTCCTGATTCAGACATTTGTCTTTTCCAAATTATGCTTCTAACAAATATTTTCTATGAAAAGAAATCAGAGGAGGCAATAAAACTGTACTTGTCTTACCAAATGAAATATTCCATATGGCAATACAAAATACCTGCGACTTTTTCCTTAAGTACTGTTCTTTAAGCAAGAATCTCTTAGTAAGCATGTTATTTCCCTAGCATTTTTCACTCTGCTAACCAGGAATGCAAGACTGGCTTGCCTGCTGTCAGACACAACCCTCCAAGCACTCTTTCTGTCTCTCTGCCCTCTAGCCTTTTCTATCCAGACCCCAGTGTTGTGTTCATTATGGAGATTTCGAGCAGCATTCACCTCAAGCCTTTCTAAAGTCTCACTGCCTAGAGCCAACCTCCTCTTTCCTAAATTTTTGGACCCCTTTATTCTAATTACCTTCACACCACCATTTTCTTTCCTGCTTTTTCCTAAGTTTGTCACACTTGCTGTAACTGTAAGCCACTCTTCCCAGCAATCAGCCATAGATGGGTTATTTAATATCCTCTGATAAGCAGAAGTTTTTATTACAAACACTGATTTGAAATCTTGGTGTATTTCTTGGATTTGAGTTTCAAGCAGATTGGCTGCAGGGTATTTACAGAGACACACACTTGCATGGATAAAATCTGAGGAGTTCTGTAAAGAATTGCTATTTCCATCTGTCATGGTTTAACCCCAGCCAGCAACTAAGCACCACGCAGCCACTCACTCCCTCCCCCTCACCCAGTAAGATGGGGGAGAGCATTGGAAAAAAAAAAAAGTAAAACTCATGGGTTGAGATAAGAATAGTTTAAAAGAACAGAAAAGAAGAAACTAATAATGATAATAACAATAATAAAATGACAATAATAATAAAAGGACTGGAATATAAAAACCAAGTAATGCAAAATGCAATTACTCACCACCCACCAACCAATGCCCAGTTAGTTCCCAAGCGGCGGTCCCCCCAGGACAACTCCCCCCAGTTTATATACTAGACATGACGTCACATGGTATGGAATACCCCTTTGGCCACTTTGGGTCAGGTGCCCTGGCTGTGTCCTGTGCCAACTTCTTGTGCCCCTCCAGACTTCTTGCTGGCTGGGCATGAGAAGCTGAAAAATCCTTGACTTGAGACTAAACACTACTTAGCAACAACTGAAAACATCAGTGTTATCAACATTCTTCTCATACTGAATCCAAAACATAGCACTATACCAGCTACTAGGAAGACAATTAACTCTATCCCAGCTGAAACCAGGACAATATCCACCCCTCATTCTATACCATTGATGTCATGCTCAGTTCCCATACTTTCCAATACATCCTAATCAATCATCATCACCTTTTCCATCCTTTGAGAGTATGTACGGAGAACTTGAGATTTTGCAGAACAGGAATATAATGGTCCGTGGGTGGAACCGTCGAGCAGCCAAGGAATTTGGGGAATCTGACCTTGTAGAGCTAACACAGCAGGAACCGCAACCAAGCGCCTGATCGGCCTTGCAACATCTTTGTTATCTGCAAGGCGCCTGATCGGCGCGTGAAGACCAGGGTACTGCTAGCTGCTGGTCTGACGTGTGCACAGCAGCCCTGGACCAATGGGAGATATGAATGCAGAGCGTGCAGAACACCTGGCCAGCGGGCGCATGCATTGAGAGCACCTTGTGTTGCGACACAAAGTTGGCAAGCGGGACGTGTTTCGACACATGTTGGCCCCATGTGTCGAAACCATGCCTTCGTGGATGCATAAAAACTGGGAGCTTTCCGAAGAGCAATAGGCAGGTGTACGGCAAGGTCACCGTTGCCTCCATGGGGACGCCCATGTAAAGCTGGCACCTACCGATCGCTGAGCTCACGACACAAGGATGTTTGGGTGGTCCATCTTCCTCACAGTCCTCGGGTCGGTACGTTTCGTTTTCTTTATTGCTTTTAAGGACCTATTAGAGCAATGCAGGCTTGTAGTTAATAAAACGCTTTTTTTTTTTGGCTTTAGACTTTGCGTGTGTGTCTACCTTCTAGGGAATCCTCGAAACCACCCTAGTACAGAGAGATAGATACATATTTATATATAGGTACACACACACAGAGATATCATTCCCTTAGTTTAATGGCCATGTTAATAAAATGTTCGTTGAGTTAATTTAGTCCCCAACTTTGGGCTCCATCTGTCATACCAGTCTTTCTGGGCAGGAGGGGTGGTGTGAAGCCCACTCAGTCAGCAGAGCAGGATCGGGCTTCAGTGCAGTGTGACGAGCAGGTGACATTGGACGCAGCAGGAGGATGGTGTGCACCGTTGGATTGTTGCATGCTGGAGTCAGTTCTGGTTCCATCACTACTGCGCTTTGCTCAGTTTTATCACAGTTCATTCTTGCTTGATCTAATTGATTCTTACTATAGTACTATGGATATAGCATATAACAATTATAGTAAGGATAACATACGGTGCAGGGTTATATAGCAACTAATATCATACAATTTAATTCATTGGCTATTCTCACCTAAAATCAAATCCCCTTGAGGCACACATCGGACTTCCCCATCTTTTCGCATCACCCACCAAGTGCACCCAGGCCCTTCAGCAAAAGCAATCCCACGAATGGGTTTACCTTTACCTGAGGCAGGAGTAACCCAGACTGTCTTCCCTAACATATTTTTTATGTGCACTACAGGGACTTTATCCCCTCCTACAGTACATAAAAATTCTGACTGGGCAGGGACACCCCGATTGGCAGATCCTCTGGTGTTAACTAACCAGGTGGCTTTTGCTAAATGTGTATCCCAATGTTTGAAGGTTCCACCCCCCATTGCTTTCAATGTAGTCTTTAACAGTCCATTGTATTGCTTAATTTTCCCAGAGGCTGGTGCATGATAGGGGATATGATACACCCACTCAATGCCATGCTCTTTGGCCCAGGTGTCTATCTTTAGATTCCTAAGAAATGGATCTCCTGTGCAGGTCCCTTGACCTTACTTTCTTCTATGGCAAAACCGGCTGTCAGAAGGATTTGAATTATTTTCTTCCCTTTCTTGAAAACTTCTTCTGCTGTGTCGCCCCATACGATGATGTCATCAATGTATTGCAGGTGTTCCAGAGCTTCACCCTTTTCCAGTGCAGTCTGGATTAGTCCATGGGAAATGGTGGGGCTGTGTTTCCACCCCTGGGGCAGTTGATTCCAGGTATACTGGACGCCACTCCAAGTAAAGGCAAATTGTGGACGACACTCTGCTGCCAGAGGGACTGAGAAAAACGCATTAGCAATGTCAATTGTGGCATACCACTTGGCTGCCTTTGACTCTAGTTCGTATTGAAGTTCTAGCATATCTGGAACAGCAGCACTCAGCGGTGGCGTAACTTCATTCAGGCCACGATAGTCAACTGTTAGTCTCCACTCCCCATTAGACTTTCGCACTGGCCATATGAGATTATTAAAGGGTGAGCGAGTTTTGCTGATCACTCCTTGGCTGTCCATTTGGCAAATCAACTTGTGGATAGGAACCAGGGAGTCTTAGTTGGTGCGATATTGCCACCAGTGCACCGTCGTGGTAGCAATTGGCACTCGTTGTTCTTCAACCCTCAGCAACCCCACAATCGAAGGGTCTTGAGAAAGACCAGGCAGGGTAGACAGCTGTTCCGTGCCCTCCATCTCCAAGGCAGCTATACCAAAGGCCCATCGATACCCCTTCGGGTCCTTAAAATACCCTCTCCTGAGATAGTCTATGCCAAGGATGCACGGAGCCTCTGGACCAGTCACAATGGGGTGTTTCTGCCATTCATTCCCAGTTAGGCTTACTTCAGCCTCCAATACAGTTAACTCTTGGG
Organism: Harpia harpyja; assembly: GCF_026419915.1. NCBI lineage: Eukaryota > Metazoa > Chordata > Aves > Accipitriformes > Accipitridae > Harpia > Harpia harpyja. The sequence continues at coordinate 12,542,144 of NC_068968.1, forward strand.
ATCCCCCTGTCACACCAGAAATACAAATGGGTTCTGCCCCTTTATAGCTTGATGGCATTAGAGTACACTGTGCGCTGGTGTCTACTAGAGCCTTGTACTCCTGTGGGTCTAACGTGCCAGGCCATCGAATCCACACAGTCCAATAGACCCGGTTATCCCTTTCCTCCACCTGGCTGGAGGCAGGGCCCCTCTAATTCTGGTCAGAGTATCCAGTACTCACTTCTCGTAAAATTGGCTCAGGAGTCCCTTCAAGAGGATCAGAAATAAGATCAGCCCTTCTACTCTGTTTGGAAACCGGAGCGGCATTTTCCCTGGGAAAATCCCCTTTTGTGGTGGTTTTTCCTCGCAACTCACGTACCTGTGCATTTAGGACCAAGGTAGGTTTTCCATCCCATTTCCTCATGTCCTCTCCATGATCACATAGGTAAAGCCACAGGGCACCTCGCGGTGTGTACCTTCTATATTCTCTCTCTTGGGCAGAGGAACACTCACTCCTAATAGCTGAGACATTGGTCCTTACAGGTGGGGAGTATGACATATCCTCTTTCAATTGCTGGAAAGCCCGGGACAGCTTCTCCACAGCTGAAATGCAGGCTTGTAGGGAGGAGGAGAGATTTTCTTCGTATTGCCGGAGTTGGCGAGCCACTTCATCCACTGTCGGTGCCTCTTCATCTTTCCAGGTCATTATTGCCAGTGAGTTGGCATAGGACGATGGTGCGCTCCGTACAAACTTCCGCCACATGGGTCGTGTGCATTGGACTTCGTCTGGATCTTTGGGTAATTGTGGGTTGTCTGGGTCATAAATCATCTCTAGCACGGCTAATTCCCTCAGATATTGGATACCTCTCTCCATGGTGGTTCATTTGCCTGTTTGACGTATAACATCTTCCTTAAAGGGGTACCTTTCCTTCACACTTGACAGGAGTCGCCTCCAGAGGCTGATGGCTTGTGTCCCTTTTCCAATTGCCTTGTCAATGCCACCTTCCCTGGCAAGCGATCCCAGCTGCTTGGCTTCCCTACCTTCTAATTCCAGGCTATTAGCCCCATTGTCCCAGCATTGGAGGAGCCAGGTGATAATATGCTCACCTATACGGCGGCCAAAATCTTTTCGCATATCCCGCAGCTCACTCAAGGATAGGGACCGGGTTATTACCTCTGGTTCTGCCTCTTCCTCCTGTTCCTGTGATGACCCTGGTTCACCTTCATCCTTTGCTAAGTGAACTGATTTATTTGTATATTTCTTTTTATGTACGGGGTCAACTGATACTGGTGCGGGCTGGTTCGCTGGTTCAGCTGCAGTGCCTGTTGCCTTGTTGTTAAATCCAGAGACCTTCTTTTCCCCTTGAGGGTACTGAGTGGTGTCGAACAGGGCTCGATAGGCATGGGCCAGGCCCCAGCATGTTGCAGTGATTTGTATCTCTCTGGAGCTGCCGGGGTGACAGCATGCCTTTTCCAAATATTTTACTAGTTCTTCCGGATTCTGCACTTGTTCAGGGGTGAATTTCCAAAACATTGGAGGTGCCCACTGTTCTAGGTACTTGCCCATACTACCCCACACACCCTGCCACTCATAATTATCCAGCCTCAGGGCAGATCTCTGGGTGATCTTCTTAAATAGTTGTTTAACCTTAAATGAGAGCTGAACCACATTCAGAACCATGCTAATTCCTAGCAGTAGGGCTAGGACCGTGCTGGTCTCAACATCCCAAGAGTATTCAAATTTTTCAAAATTCTCAAACACCATTGTAACTGGACGGAAGGAGAAAGGAGAGGGGAAGAAAGGTATCCCACCCATAGACTGGCTCTCCGAGGAGGAAAGGTAAATGGTATAATTATTAATAGTTTCCCACAGATGGCTCCCGGAGTATAAAGGTGACAATGCTGAGTGCAAATACCGGATTAATCCCACAACCGATGACTTTATCATACCATAAACCAGTGTTATACAGTACATCAAAGCGAAAACCTTAATCCACCTCCCACGGATGATAAGCAGCAGAAGAGGGACTACATACAGCAAGCGAGGTGATACATAACAGAACTTTAAAAACGAGAGCAACAACTCTAAGAGCTCATAAATCGACATTGTGACCAGTGACTATTAAACTAATATAATGAATGCTTGTAACAAATTTGTTTTAACAAGCTCTGGTCAGGTCTGTCGTTATCTGAACCCTTCGTGCCCCACGTTGGGCGCCAAAATGGACTGTTGTGGTTTAACCCCAGCCAGCAACTAAGCACCACGCAGCCACTCACTCACTCACCCCACCCAGTGGGATGGGGGGGAGAATCGGAAGGAAAAAGGTAAAACTCGTGGGTTGAGATAAGAACAGTTTAATAGAAGAGAAAAGAAGAAACTAATAATGATAATAACAATAATAAAATTATAATAATAAGAAAAGGATTGGAATATACAAAACAAGTGATGTACAGTGGAATTGCTCACCACTCGCCGACCGATGCCCAGTTAGTCCCCGAGCAGCAATCCCCCCCAGGCCAACTCCCCCCAGCTTATGTACTAGACGTGACATCACATGGTATGGAATACCCCTTTGGCAACTTTGGGTCAGCTGCCCTGGCTGTGTCCCCTCCCAACTTCTTGTGCCCCTCCAGCCTTCTTGCTGGCTGAGCATGAGAAGCTGAAAAATCCTTGACTTTAGACTAAACATTACTTAGCAACAACTGAAAACATCAAGTGTGTTATCAACATTCTTCTCATACTGAATCCAAGACATAACACTATACCAGCTACTACAAAGAAAATTAACTCTATCCCAGCCAAAACCAGGACAAGCTAATAGATTAATTTACTAGTCTCATAGATTGGAAGATCTCTAATCCAACTCCCTGCTCAAAACAGATTTGACTCCAAAATTAGATGAGGTTGTTCATGGCCTTACCCAGTCAGGTTTTGTTTATCTCCCAGGACTCCACAGCATCCCTGAACAGCTTGTTTCAGTGTAACTACTGTCATGATAAGGAACTCTTTCCTAATATCTGATCAGAATTTCCCTTGTTGCAAATTGTGTCCCTTGACCTTTACATCTTGGAAAAGACTCTGGCTCCATCTCCTCTGTAACCCCCCATTAGGTACCTGGAGAAAGCAATTAGATCCCCCTTTAGTCTTTTTTCCTCCCAGCTGAACTTTGTTCTCTCAGTCTCACCACGCAGGAGAGGCAAATTTGGACACGTTATCCCACCCTTGGCCCCTTACAGAGGGCTTACTCAGGTGAAGTTCTCACTGAGATGAGAGGAAACACATTTTCATTCACCTAAACCTGCATTTTCAACCCCAACTTCTAATTACTGCTGACTTTCAGGAAGTTTGATTTTAAATGTCAACTATTTTCATCTATAGCCACAATTCCTATTTTGGGCCCACATCAGCAGCAACAAAACATGCAGAGCACAAAACTCTGCTGCTTCCAGCTCAGTCAAACCCAGGAAATAGCGAGTTTCTCTGGGGACAGGGCCACCCCATGAGGCTGCCAGGCCAAGGAGATGTGGTTACAGATGGAACAACAGGATTCTTCCATGCTCTGGGGTTTTTCAGCACAGCTTGTGCTTTTTCTACACCAGTACTGACCCTAGTCCTGCTTTTGCATGCCTCAGCATGGAAACACACTGAGAAACAACCCGTGCACTTAATTTGTCAACCTTTTGGAGAAAAGACTGCCTTTCTTGTACTTTCCATATAGTACCAAGCAGGCTGTCAGAGATTCATAAAGAGGTAGTTGTATTACTAGACACATATGAAAAACCCCTCGTCTTGCACTTAGAGCCATCAATGGCTCAGCCCCTCCCTTCAAAAAAAATTCTGCTAATTTTAACATTGGGTTATTAACACAGGCATCTTCCCACATTTAACTTAGGACGAGAGTTGCAGCTTCTTTGCATCAGCTGTATGTGCTGCTGTCTGTGTTGTAAATGCCATGGGGATCAGATTCCTTTGGCTTTTTCAGATGTCTCCACTGTGATTCTTGAAAAGAAAAAAAAACAACAAAGGAAAAAAACTGGCAGTATTACGAGTGGTCATTATTTTCAAGAGGAGATAAAAAAGCTCATTAAGCAACTTTAGGGACTGATGTCATCCAAAGCCTTTCTATTTGCATTCTTGATGCCCTTCGCTGATCACGCAAGTGGGCAAGTGTACTGGTTTTGGCTGGGATAGAATTAATTTTATTCATGGTAGCTTGTATGGGGGTATGTTTTGGATTTGTGCTGGAAACAGTGTTGATGATAACGCAGGGATGTTTTAGCTATTGCTGAGCAGTGCTTACACAGAGTCAAGGCCTTTTCTGCTTCTCACACCGCCTGACCAGCAAGTAGGCTGGGGGTGCACAAGAAGTTGGGAGGGGACAGACACAGCTGGGACAGCTGACCCCAACTGACCAAAGGGATATTCCAGACCATATGACATCATGCTCAGCATATAAAGCTGTGGGGAAAAAAAGGAAGGGGGGGGACATTCGGAGTGATGGTGTTTGTCTTCCCAAGTCACTGTTACATGTGATGGAGCCCTGCTTTCCTGGAGATGGCTGAACACCTGCCTGCTGATGGGAAGTGGTGAATGAATTCCTTATTTTGCTTTGCTTGTGTGCGTGGCTTTTGCTTTCCCTATTAAACTGTCTTTATCTCAGCCCACGAGTTTTCTCTCTTTTACCCTTCTGATTCTCTCCCCCATCCTGCCGTGGGGGGAGCAAGCAAGCGGCTGTGTGGGGCTTAGCTGCCCACTGGGATTAAATCACGACAGCAAGCATATTGAAAATCACTGGCCACAGGGAGCCCTTGCTTCCTGCCTCCAATTTCTTTGGGGCCAGACTGGCTTCATCAGCCAATGGACTGCTGGAAAGCATGAGGAACAGCCAGGTTCCCCTATTGCACCTATATCAGGGTCTTTCCACCCTCACACTCCTCAATAGTTAGTTGTATTTTTCCTTGCGAAGGCAATACAGGTCCCTCTCCTTTCCTGCGAGGGGCACGGCAGCCCTGGGCTGGCCCAGGCAGCTGCTCACGTTGGCAAGTGCCATGCCAGCAGGTGCCTGGCAGGTTGTTCCTGCCCAGACCGGAAAGCCCTTTCACACATGGACAGGGCAGCTGGGCAGAGGGCTTGCAGAGCTAAAGCTTTACACAGTTTCCAAATGCACATCCACTTTCAACATTTGTCAGATAATCTTGCTGAAATCCAAATTTCTTGTACATTCTTGCATGTGCAGAATATTTCTGCATACATTGGCACCGGTGACTGAGCAAATAGCAACTACAGCATCCCCTTTCCATCTGCAACTGCAGCAAGTCTGTATTGTTTCCCTCTCCCTTCAGTCATCCAGAAACACCTCTGCAGTGTATACCTTTCCAAAGAGGCAGCTTAAGAGCACCAGCTGCCCTGTCCAGCAGCCAGGACATTCCCACCAGCAAGCTTTAATATATTGTCCCAATCATTTTAATACTGTTTTGCTTCTCACTCGACTCTTCAAAGGCCTTAAACAACTTACAGTCCTAACACAAAGAGGTTTTCCCTCTCCCAAGCTTTTCCTGCCAGAAACCTGACGATTGCCTGAGCTCACAGACCCTCATCTATCGAAAGCCAGGAGGCTGCATGGCTCTCTGTTGATAAGGTAGCAAGGCCCCACCATTAAACAAACCTCTTTCTTTGTTTCATCTTTAGTGGTCTCCTAAAAAATCCTCCAGAAAGGCAAAAGAACTGTGGTTTTCTTTTCCTCTTATCCCCAGTAATGCTATAGATCAGGCACCACTTATTTCCAAAAGACCACAAAGGTCACTTCAACACTTAACAAAACGATTTAGAAAAGTTAGTTTGTTCAGCCAGGGAGCAGAAACCCACCACATGCCATAGGGATAGTAACCAGCTCGTTCAAACACCCATTGCACTAAGAAACTTTGCAATAAAGAGTTTACAAATCAAACCTTCAACAAAGTACACAAATCTCCACTATGCAAGAAAGATGGAGAGAGGGTACTCCTGCAGTTAATCAGTCTAGTCACTCTGACCCCAAATGACACCCAAATGACTGCCACCCTCTTCCTGGGTTCAGCTTCAGCTGGGGCTAATCTTAATGTAGAGCTTTGCGTCAGGGGCAAAACAGATCTTACAAGAGCTGTTGTTTTATCAAGATGATCGCAAAGAACAGAGGTAAGAAAACTAGAAACATTTCCTAATGAGCATATACTATATACAAGTATAGCAAAACACAGTAAGCCATAAGTGATGATACCTCACGTTGGTGATTAATGCACCCACTTACTTATTCATTTGACTCCAACAAGTCCATGGCCAGGGGTGGCCCTCATTGGTGGGAGAGACAGGAGGATGGTGACAGCTGGTTCATCTCTTTTCTTTTAACTCTTTTATAATGGTACTGTTATGCTACCTACACATTAACTCCTATTAGCTTCTACATGCACATGGTTAGTGCATGATAGGCCTTATCAAAATATGTATATTTGGCACAGAAATCATCCTAGTTTGAGGTCAATTTATCCTAGTTCCGTATCAAAGTTTTCATACAAACAGTAGCTTCACTTCAACAAGCCGATAACTTTCTTAAAAAACCTGTACATCAGCAAAAGGCTTTCCACACCTATAATTACCAGCAAAACAAACATTTAAAAGTTTATGCTGCACACAGAGGTACATGATGAAGTCTGTGCCTCAGCCTGTGCTAAAGTGTAAGCCTGTGTTAGCCTAAGAAGGTCTAGGGAAGGGCTTTAGCAGTGTTATAGCTATTTCAGCAGTGCTTATGTTGCCGAAATCCGGAATAAAACTCCTTAACAGCAATGAGAAGTTAAGAAGCAAGCACTCCTTTATTGCAGCGCTGGGCACACGGGGGATCGCTCCACCTATCGTGTGCACCTGTCTGGTTTAACTATGCAGGTTAAATACACATCTGTTATACATATTCACTAGATTTCTGAGAAATATTATACATAATCATTAGTTTTCCGGGAAACTATTAACATATGTAAATGTCCTTTACACAAGCGCGTTGAAGGTCTCTGGTGGTCTTCAGAAGCCCTTTGGTGGTCTTCCATAGTCTTCCTCACTTGTCCGCTTCTTGACCTCTCTTAGATGATTCTGCGCAGTACAATTCTTGCCATCATATATTAGATTACATAAAAGTACATTCTATGTTAATTCCTTTTCAATGATTGGTCTTTTAATCATACCACCTTGTTAATATTCTTATGTTAAAACAATCATTGGTTGATCTCACATAATCCATTAACCGGAACTTTGATCAAAGTAGGGTTTCTAAGCAACAGAACTAAGGTCCATAACGATTTCTTAAAACAAACCACTATAATTAACCAATCTGTGTTAAAATTCTATGGTTAACTGACTGTCAACAATACTTGTATTCTTATGATTATGCTTAGCACATTTTGTAATGTTCCTAAGTCTCTACAACTCTGTTGCAAACTGCACATTCCTATCTCACGATTTTATTTTAATCAAATCTTTATCAAAGTATTTGCAACATTTCCCCCCTTTGAAAGTTTTGAAAATAATTTCAATACTTTTACTATAATTTTACTAATTATTCACTATAAGCTGGAGGAAACTCTGGGATTGATTGTCCATTTTGTTGTCTTGCAACAGCTTGGATGATCATGCGATTAAAAGAAGTTTTACGAGTAATTTGCTTTTTCAGAAAATAATAAATCAAAATGATCATTAAAGAGATTATCAACAAAGTTAATACTGTACTAATCAATGATTTAATCCAAGAACTTAGATTCCAGCCTAATCCCTTAAAGATCTTGTCTATCCAACTCTCTTGCATATCTTGTTGCAACTCTTGTGTGTCTTTCTCAATTTTTCCTAATAATTCCAAATCATGTTCTACATCCTGAGTTACATTCAGAATGTGTATACAACAATGATCCATTCTGTCTTTTAAATATCCACACACTCCGTGTTCTTTAAGTAAAAGCATATCTAAAGCCATTCTATTTTGCAGAGTCATTTTAGAAGTAGCCTGTAATTGTATATTTAGATCTCTAAATCCTTTTCTGGTCACATTGGCCAGTTTCTCTACCTGTCCTGTTAGTTGGTACAGCCAGTCTCAATTCCTGTATATTGCCAAAGGGGTTAGTAGAGATTCTAGGGCCCAACTAATTCTAACTCCAGTGGAGGGTTCATTCCATTCATCATCTATTTCTGACCTTTTTGCCCGTTCCAATTTCAAATTTTCTAATGATCCTCTAAAAGGAGACTTTTTCCAAATTGGGCATAACGTTGGCATTCCCAAAGTGATTTGTTTTACCTTCCCATCAAGAGGCAGATGGGTTGTCCAGGTTCCATCACTCATTGCCCAAACTAAGTGTCCTGGACTCTGAATAGTAGTTTTCCTGCAACTAAATATTGTTCCTCTTTTAGGTTTAAAGGTTTCAGTCAATTGGAGATCATTTTTAAGTCCTCTACACAAGCAGCCATACTTCACGGCTGCTGCTAAAGGTGGAATTCTTTGTATTGCCATGTCTTTAGTAGTGCAATTGTATATTTTCCCACATTTCCACCAAGATACTAAATTTTCTTTTTCTCGTAATGTACTTCCTTTGTCATTTACTGATGGCCAAGCTGTAAAAATGGTTCCATCCCAAGTAAAACACCAAGGAGCTTTAGCCATATATTGGAATTGAGACAGTATAATCATAGACCACACTGAATCTCAACTAATTGTCCTTTCTGGTATTGTCTGATTAGCCTTATCACATTTCCATTCCATGATCATTCGAGTTGTATTTTTCTTAACTTGTTCATCATAAGTACAATATCCTACATTATGAAATCTCCCAATTTTAATAAAAACAGAATTTAATAATTTTTCACCATCTGCTCTGCTCCCTGGAGGCTTCCATTGCTTCTTAATAGTTGTCACTTGTTCTTGCCACCCAACTACTGGCCTTTGTTCACAGTGGGTAGTCACATTTCTATGTTCTAAATTAGTCAAATTCATTGTCAAAATTCCCCATGGAATGGATTTACCAACTGCCCTTGGTATTAGTAAACAGGCAGTAATTTGTGTCACATGCTGGAAATTAGCAAATCCCTTGATCAATCCTACCATCAGATTTTCTTCCTGAGTTTTCTTTGGGAGATAAATTAATTGTTCAGCTTGTCTCTTATTTCTTGTCTTTTTCTTCAGCTCAAATTGTCCTGGCAGATACTCGCTTTTTTCCTTATCTCTCATCCAACTAATTTCTAATTTGTCAGGATCGAATTCTGGAATCTGAGTAAAATTACATCCCAATCCCAGAGTACCTCCATAGTTCACTGTTACCTGTTGTTTAGCCACAATCTCAGACCAGACTCCCACCAATATTATTTTCCAAATCAAAATCCATTTCCCCCAGATTTCAAAATGATATGCAAGATTAGACATGCTTCAAAGTCAGTTTTGAAGTTCTAGGGTCTCTATATACAACTTTCCAAGATGATGGAACTTTCTTCACCCGAGTATAGTGGATCCATGCATCTGATTCAGCAATCTTGACAGCGGTGTAAGTAGTCAACAATATTTGAAAGGGTCCTTTCCAGCGTTCCTGAAGAGGTTCAGAAGTCCATGTCTTCACATAGACGTAATCACCTGGTTGGAATTCATGTACTGGATTTTCCAAAGACAGAGGCCTATTCCAAACAATTGCCCTCCGAAGCGCAGTTAAAGTTTTTCCTAAAGAAAGCAGATAGTTATATACATCTTGTTTTCCTTTTAAATGTATGCTCAGATTTGGTTCAGGAGATTCATAAGGTTGACCATATATAGCTCATAGGGACTGAATAATGTCCCACTCTTTGGTTGAACCTGAATTTGTAAAAGGGCCAGTGGGAGTGCCTGAGGCCATTTCAAATTAGTTTCCTGACATATTTTACTAATTTGTCTTTTCAATGTTTGATTCATTCTTTCCACCTTTCCACTAGATTGTGGTCTCCAAGGTGTATGTAAGTCCCATGTAATTCCCAAAACTCTACTAATGCCCTGGACCACTTCTGCAACAAAATGGGAACCTCTATCAGAAGAGATTCCAATAGGTACTCCAAATCTCAGAATAATTTCTTGTAATAACCATTTAATGACCTCCTTTGCTTGATTGGTCCGACAGGGAAAGGCTTCCGGCCATCCTGTAAAAGTATCAACCCCCACCAGAATGTATCAATACCCATTTTGTCGAGGTAACTCTGAAAAATCTATTTGCCAATAATCCCCTGGTTCCATTCCTGATTTCAATATTCCCATTTGGACCTTTTTCTTTACTCCTGGATTGTTTTTCAAACATATCTCACATTTAGCAGTTGTCATTTTAGCTATTTCTAGCATCTTTACTGATACTACTTGCCTTCTCAAAAGAGTTACTAATGCTTCTGCTCCCCAATGACATTCCTTATGTTTTGTCTGTACTATTTCCCTCATTACAAATGGTGGGACTACTACTTGTCCTTTTGATGTCACCCACCATCCTTCCAGATTTTTCCTTGCATTTAATAGTCTCCCCAATTTCTCATCCTCCTCTGAATATTTAGGTTTTTCCTTCGGTAATGCAATAGTTTTTGTAGGAATTAATGCCATTTGTAAGGCATTCTTTTTAGCTGCTTCCCTAGCTGATTTATCTGCTAATCTGTTCCCTACAATCTCTTTTGTATTCCCTGATTGATGTGCTTTACAGTGCATGATTGCTACTGCAGTTGGTTTCTGAACTGCTTGTAATAAATGCAAAATCTCCTCTTTATATTTAATGTTGGACCCCTGAGAGGATAATAATCCTCTTTCCTTCCATAAAATCCCATGGACATGCACCACACCAAATGCATATTTCGAATCAGTCCAGATGTTTACTTTCTTTTCTTCACTCAATTCTAGAGCCCTTGTTAAAGCCACTAATTCCGCCTTCTGAGCTGAAGTTGCGCTTGGCAAAGCATTGGCTTCTATAACTGATTTTTCAGTTGTTACCGCATATCCTGCATAGCGGATTCCATTTTCAACAAAACTGCTACCATCTGTGTACAATTCCCAGTCTGGATTGTCCATAGGTACATCCTTCAGATCCTCTCAACTGGAATATACATATTCAATGGTAGTCAGGCAATCATGTTCCAGTTGTCCTTCTTCCTGTACAGAACTCAGAAAGACTGCAGGATTAGTTAAGTTAGTGGTTTTCAAAGTCACATCATCTTGCTCCATTAAAATTACCTGATATTTCATCATTCTTCTCGGGGATAGCCAATGGCCCCCCTTTTGCTCCAGCACTGATATCACCATGTGTGGCACATATACCACCATCATTCTTCCCAAAGTCAATTTTCGGGCCTCCTGTATTATCATCACAGTGGCTGCTACCGCTCTCAAACAAGCAGGCCAGCCCTTACTTACAAAGTCCAATTGTTTGGAAAAATATCCAACCGGTCGCTTCCAACTTCCCATCTTCTGAGTCAGCACTCCCAGTGCAATGTGTTGTTTCTCATGTACAAATAACTGTGTTAAAATTCTATGGTTAACTGACTGTCAACAATACTTGTATTCTTATGATTATGCTTAGCACATTTTGTAATGTTCCTAAGTCTCTACAACTCTGTTGCAAACTGCACATTCCTATCTCACGATTTTATTTTAATCAAATCTTTATCAAAGTATTTGCAACACTTATAACTGGAGTATCAATGCAGAGTGGGAACTAGCTACTGTCTCCTGTTCCCATTCCTCTGTCCTGCTAAGTAGGTAAAGCCACAGGTATGCCAAAGACGGCTTGTTTATGGGCAGCAATGCCTCATGCCCTTCTGCTCTGATTACAAGGTGCACCACTTTGTCCTGCTTTTGCTCTTGCAAAATACATGACTAGGTGTGCACCTGGAAAAAGCAAAAACCCTAAATCACTTTGCACAGAGAATTCTCCCCCAGGAAAGAGTGAAAAACTGACAAACATTAATCTTCATCACTGCAATATCATGAACCTTGTGTAGAAACAAGTCCTCCTCAGGTAAAAGTCTGAGAGGCAGGATACTCTCATCCAGCAGATTTGGGAGCTGAAATTCCCAACTTTGAGAGTATGAGAGCCTGTGTGCGATTCTGTCTTATATCCACAGGTGTCAGTGAAAGATCAGCACTTCTGAGTTTTCTGGAGCAAAAAATCACAGAGTTGAATTGAGCCACAGAAGTTTAACATAGCTAAGCTCCAGGGCTGTAGGCCCATCACTTAGAAAGCATGCAATTTAAAAAAGACTTCAAAAGGCATGGTTTCCTGACAAGCTCAGAAAAGACCATTCCTGAAATGAGTAGGGCTGAACAAATCAGCAGAGCAGCTCTTGGGACCACCTGGCTTCCACACTCACATTTTCCCCTCTAGAAGAGGATGCTAAGCAGCAATAGGGAACAGCTAAGCAGCTAATTAAAAGGGAGAGCTTTGGGGGTTCTCTGGCTACCACTGAGAAAGGCCAGGGCAGGTGTTGGGGGGCCCCAAACCATGTGCAGCATCCTGCGCCGAGTGCTCTGTAGGGGCTTTTCCTGTGGGGCCATGGGTGTGAACCTGCCTCTCGCCAGCAGGACGAGGGGCAGCCAGCTGCCGAGGCTGGGGCAGCCAGCCTCCACCAGGCTCCCACACATGGGTGGTGTGCTGGTCACTGCCTTGCCAAAGCACCTGGCCCCCTTTGGAAAGCGAGCGAAAATAGTCCTTCTTGGTCAATTTGTTCACTGCTGCTGGTGCCCAGGTCCAGAGGCAGGATCTGAGCTGGTGGAAGAGCAGGTAACAGACACAGACGGAGTGCCAGCTGCTCCCTATGCCCGCCCATGCCATCTAAGCAGCTCCTGATTGTGGTATCAAGATCTTTGCCTTCTCTTAGGTTTATGTCTTTCTCTAGGCCATTGCAGGACAAACCTCACGCGCTCCCTTACCTTCCTCCACCAGTTCCTATGGGGGCCGAGGAACATGGGGCAGGAGCGGAGGGGTACCACTGTCTGCCCCCAATGCCGAAGCGTCCTGTCTATCCTAGTGGTCTGACAGAGGGCTGTAGCGACATGCTGTGACCTGACACGATCCACCCCATGTTTACGTGTAGGACATGCAGACAGAGCAAAGCATGGGGCATGTGTGGGGGAGCTGGTGGCAAGACAGGGTTGTGAGCTCTGGGACTGGATCCTGCTCATGTGGACTGATGTACAGCAGGAGAGGCTGCAAGTGCTTGTCCTAAGGGCTTGCACTGGCTCCTGGGCTGGGTAGATCAGGGTTGACATGGGTGTTTCATGCTCCCCGCTCCCAGCTGGCCCCTGGGGGCACCAAGAAAAGACAGATCTTGATGAGGACTGTTTGTGGCAAAGAGAGGGGGTGGATGCTTGCAGCTGTCCTCAGGGACATGCGATCAACTAAACTGCAGCACCCTCTGTGCATGATGTTGTGGTATTTGCATCTTTGTGATCTCCATCCAGGCAGGGAGCTCCTTTGAAAGCAAACAAAGCATAAAGTATCTCCTTCCAGGACCCACCTGGGGCTGGCTGGGGATACAACCTGTGATGGTTTAAACCCAGCCACTCGCTCACACCTCCCCCTAGGCCACAGTGGGTTGAGGAGAAAATATAAAGGCAGGCTCATGGGTCGAGACAAGGACTGGGAGGGATCACTCACCACTTATAGTCATGGGCAAAAGACAGGCTCAACTTGGGGAAGAAACAAAATCAATTTAATTTACTACAAATCAAATCAAAACAAGGATACTGAGAAGTTAAACCAAACCTTAGAACACCTTCCCCCCACCCCTCCCTCCTTCCCAGCTCAACTCCACTCCCGGTTTTCTCTACCTCCTCCCCCTAGTGGCACAGGGGGACAGGGAATGGGGGTTGGGGTCAGTTCACCACACATTGTCTCTGCCAGTCCTTCCTCCCCATGGGGAGGACTCCTCATACTCTTCCCCTGCTCCAGCATGGGGTCCCTCCCACGGGAGACAGTTCTCCATGAACTTCTCCAACGTGAATCCTTTCCGTGGGCTGCAGTTCCTCACAAACTTCCCTGGCATGGGTCCTTTCCGCAGGCCGATCTTCAGTCACAGACTGCTCCAGCATGGGCTTTCCCATGGAGTCATGGCCATCTTCAGGGGCATCTGACTGCTCCGGGGTGAGCTTCTCCACGGCCTGCAAGTGGGCATCTGATCCACCGCTCACCTCCATGGGCTGCAGGGGGACAGCCTGCCATCTCACCACAGGCTGCAGGGGCATCCACCTCCTCAGGCGCACCTCCTCCCCCTCCTTCTTCACTGACCTCAGTATCTGCACAGGTGTTCTTCTCACATTCCAATCCCCCTACTCATTGCAGGTTCCCCTTCTTAAATATGTTATCCCAGAGGCGCTACCAATGTCACTGATTGAGTTGGCCTGGGCCAGAGGTGGGTCCGACTTGGAGCCAGGGGAGCTTCTAGCAGCTTCTCACAGGAGCCACCCCTGCGGCCCCTCCCCTGCTACCAAAAAACCCTGCCACACAAACCCATAACACAACCTTATCCTGTTACATGCCTCCTGCAGCTGTGTATTGGTTTTGTGTGGCAAGGTTTTGGTAGCGGGGGGGTGTTACAGGGGTGGCTTCTGTAAGAAGCTGCTGGAAGCTTCCCCTGTGTTCGAGAGAGCCCATACCAGCCGGCTCTAAGACGGACCCGCCGCCGCCCAAGGCCGAGCCAATCAGCGATAGTGGTAACGCCTCTGTGATAACATTTTTAAGAAGGAAAAAAAGTTGGGACGGAGGTGTTCGGCAGCCAGAGAGAGGAGTGAGAACATGTAAGAGAAACAACCCTGCGGACACCAAGGTCAGTGAAGAAGGAGGGGGAGGAGATGCTCCAGGCGCCGGAGCAGAGATTCCCCTGCAGCCCGTGGTGAAGACCATGGTGAGGCAGGCTGTCCCCCTGCAGCCCATGGAGGTCCACGGTGGAGCAGATATCCACCTGCAGCCCGTGGAGGACCCCACGCCGGAGCAGGTGGGTTCCCGAAGGAGGCTGTGACCCCGTGGGAACCCCGCGCTAGAGCAGGCTCCTGGCAGGACCTGCAGATCTGTGGAGAGAGGAGCCCACGGAGCAGGTTTTCTGGCAGGACTTGTGACCCCGTGGGGGGCCCACGCTTGAGCAGTCTGTGCCTGAAGGACTGCACCCTGTGGAAGGGACCCATGCTGGAGCAGTTCGTGAAGAACTGCAGCCCGTGGGAAGGACCCACGTTGGAGAAGTTCATGGAGGACTGTCTCCCGTGGGTGGGACCCCACGCTGGAGCAGGGGAAGAGTGTGATGAGTCCTCTCCCTGAGGAGGATGAAGCGGCAGAAAATAACATGTGATGAACTGACCGTAAACCCCATCCCCGTCCCCCCGTGCCGCTGGGGGGTTGGTAGAGAATCCAGGAGTGAAGTTGTGCCCGGGAAGAAGGGAGGGGTGGAGGGAAGGTGTTCTGAGATTTGGTTTTATTTCTCATTACCCTACTCTGGTTGATTTGTAATAAATTGAGTTAATTTTCCCCAAGCTGAGTCTGTTTTGCCCGTGACGGTAATTGGTGAGTGATCTCTCCTATCCTTATCTCGACCCACAAGCTCTTTGTTATATTTTCTCTCCCCTGTCCAGCTGAGAAGGAGGGGGAGTGATAGAACAGCTCTGGTGGGCACCTGGCGTCCAGCCAGGGTTAACCCATCACAGTTACACAGGACAAGACAAAGGAGCTAAAGACTTAAGGCAGCTCCTTGCTGCAAGGGAGAAAAAGGAAAATATTTTCCAAGCAGATCACTGCTCTGTATTAGCCTAGCTGCATGAGCAAATGTCTACTGGCTTTTCATTTGTCTTAACAGCACAAAAAACTGTCATGCACCCCTTTTCTAGGGTGGTGTTTGTGCACACTCATTATCACAGCTTTCTCACAGAAAAACCTCTCTGACCAGGAAGGTACAGTGCTAAATCACCCTCCCTTGTCAAAATACAGCCACAAATCAAGCAGAGAAGCAGCTATCTGGCTGCTCTGGCCGTTTCATGCCACAGCTGTGAGCATCTGTGGCTTCGGCTGAAAGCAGCACTGAGCGCCACCATTGTTGGCAGCCAAGGCTGGCACAAGGAAGAGCTCTCCTGGCCCTGCTGCCACCGCAGGGGCACAGTACCACGGCAGTGCCATGCTCAGTGTAGGTCCACCCTGTCCCTGCGCAGCAGCGGGGTGAGGCAGGGCAAGTCATGAGGGACCTCCTTGCCCTGCTGCTACTCCCTGGACAGGTGCTCCCACCTGCTAAGAGTGGCATTTGTCTTCCCAAGTAACCATTACGCATGATGAAGCCCTGCTTTCCTGGAGATGGCTTAACATCTGCCTGACAATGGGAAGTAGTGAATGAATTCCATGTTTTGCTTTGCTTGTGTGCACGTCTTTTGCTTTACCTATTAAAGCAAGCCACTTCCAATACTTTATCAGCAGTTCTGGCTAACTGGGGAGGTCCCAGTTGACTGGAGGTTAGCAAATGTGACGCCCATCTACAAGAAGGGCTGGAAGGAGGATCCGGGGAACTACAGGCCTGTCAGCCTGACCTCAGTGCCAGGGAAGGTTATGGAGCAGATCATCTTGAGTGCCATCACATAGCACGTACAGGACAACCAGGGGATCAGGCCCAGTCAGCATGGGTTTATGAAAGAGAGGTCCTGCTTGACTAACCTGATCTCCTTCTATGACAAGGTGACCAGCTTAGCGGATGAGGGAAAGGCTGTGGCTGTTGTTTACCTGGACTTGAGTAAAGCCTTTGACACCGTTTCCCACAGCATTCTCCTGGAGAAACTGGCTGCCCGTGGCTTGGACTGGTGTATTCTTTGCTGGGTAAAAAACTGTCTGGATGGCAGGCCAAAGAGTGGTAGTGAATGGAGTTAAATCCAGTTGGCAGCTGGTCACAAGTGGTGTTCTCCAGGGCTCAGTACTGGGGCCAGTTCTGTTCAATATCTTTATCAATGATCTGGACGAGGGGATCAAGTGCACCCTCAGTAAGTTTGCAGATGACACCAAGTTGGGAGGGAGGGTTGATCTGCCTGAGGGTAGAAAGGCTCTACAGAGGGATCTGGACAGGCTGGATCAGTGGGCTGAGGCCAATTGTATGAGGTTCAACAAGGCCAAGTGCCGGGTCCTGCACTTGGATCACAACAACCCCATGCAGTGCTACAGGCTTGGGGAAGAGTAGCTGGAAAGCTGCCTGGCAGAAAAGGACCTGGGGGTGTTGGTTGACAGCTGGCTGAATATGAGCCAGCAGTGTGCCCAGGTGGCCAAGGTGGCCAACGGCATCCTGGCCTGTATCAGAAATAGTGTGGCCAGCAGGAGCAGGGAAATGATTGTTCCCCTGTACTCGGCACTGGTGAGGCTGCCCCTCAAATACTGTGTTTGGTTTTGGGCCCCTCACTACAGGAAAGACATTGAGGTGCTAGAGCATGTCCAAAGAAGGGCAATGAAGCTGGTGAAGGGTCTAGAGAACAAGTCTTATGAGGAGTGGCTGAGTGTGAGAGACTGAAAGAGTTAATGTCTCAAACATTGTGGTGGGGCAAGTTCTGCTTAAGGACAAACTCTGTATAACAAGGAACCCTGCATAACAAGGAACCATGTGGGATACTTGGAAAGTAATGGGCACATAGTGAACAATCCAGACTCGATAGAATTGATCAATTTGTGAGCCAAGGATGTTTTGTAGGCAGCAGGCTTCAAGGATGCTTTGCTTGTGGACACATATTTAGCTAACGGTAGTAAGAGCATTCCAGACGCCTTTAGAAGGCCTTGAACAGAATAAACAAGAAGACAAAAAAAGAAAGATGCCAATTAGAACACAGGTGCGCATTCCACAATAAAGGGAACTTGGCACAAAGAACCTCAATTCCACAGCTTATCTTGACCAATTAGCCTGAGACAAGTTTCGCATGTTTTAGTTAATA